>NC_141693.1:1584386943-1584721257 GCF_964263255.1 Lissotriton vulgaris
TAAGAGCAAAACTGTACTTGGACTTAACAACCTGCCCCATTCAGAGGAACTACTAATATAACAAGGGAAATGTGGTTGTTTGAGCCAGTGCTTTCACCTTCCCAGGTACTGCTAGTGCTTGTTGTGTTCTCCCAGTGCCGATAACCGTCACATGGGTGGGGGCGGTGCAAAGATCTGAACAGAACAGCTATGAGAAAACTTTTCTGGTCCCTCAATTATGTGGCAGAGCATTCAAAGATTAGGAATAGGAGAGAACTAGACGTGGCATTTGCAACACGATAACTAAGTACCACTACCCGGTTCGTGGGTGGTTTGTGAATGTGAAGGGTTTCTGGCTCTCCCTGAAGCTCATTTTGTCTGGGAGAATGACAAGAAGTGCCCACTGGGTGATCCGTTGTGTTTCTTTAGTTCATCTGTGAATCGAATTTGGGAGTTTTTACGGCTCAGGATACCTCAGCAGGTGAATGAACAAGCATTTGCAATGCAATAGTTCTCGCATTTACGCGTGTATGAGCTATTGGCATTATAAATGACAGTACCTTTTATTTATGTTTTAAAAAACGAAAACAAAAAAAAAGGCATTGTCATTTACAATCTCAATAGCTCAAATTAGCGTAAATGCGAGACGTATTGCATTGCAAATGCTTGTTTCATATCTCTTAAAACACTGGTTGGCGCTCTATAAATGTTACAACTGTCGACCAACACTAGCTCTCTGCTCTGCCTGCCGCAGTGGTGCAGAGTCTAATCACTGTGCTGGTTCACTGTATAGTGTCACTCTGACTGGTCCAGCAGACTGATTAGTCACCATGCCTACCTAAGTGGTGCAAGGTCCATTCTCGGGGCCTGCCCGAGTGCGGCTGTTCCAATAGCAGAGGGCAGAGTCGCAGTGCCTGCTAAAGAGGCCCAACGCCCAATCACCGTGCGTGCACCAGTGCAGAGGGCCCAATCGCTGAGCCTGCTCCAGAGGTACAGGGCACAGTCACCATGCAACCTTAAGAGGCTCAACGCAACGCCCAGTCACGCTGCCTGCACAGGCACTATACCTGCTCCGCACACACTGGGCACAGTCGCCCAGTCGCGGTGCCTGCTCGAGTGAACCCCTGGCCTGGTTACTCTGGCTACATCCGTGCAGATCGCTTTGTCAATATCCCTTCTCCATTGGCACAGAGGTGAGCTCAGTCACCAGGAGTGTTTACGAGACCCAAGGTGCAGCCACTGTACTCGCACCCGTGCACCTGACAAGTGACGTAACGAAACTGGAGCACCCCCCCTCCCTCCGAAAAGTGCACGGAGGCCGCCGTCCTCCCCTGAGGGAGGGGGGTGGGGGCTGGAGTTCGCCCCCCTCGCACCGCTGGCTTATGTTGCACCACTGCTGCCCAGTAACTAAGCCTGCCTACGCGGCCCAAGCCACTAGCACCCTTCCTGCCCCCGGGCCAGTTGCAATGCCTGCTCTGGTGGCCCGGGGTCCAGGCTCTGAGCCTCATCCAGCAGTCATTACAGTCTGCAGATCATTATTTTTTCCGAGTTCGTCTTACAGAGCCCTGCAGACCAGGCCCGGTTCTAGCGGGTGGGCCGGGTGGGCCAGGCCCACCCAAATATGAGCCTGGCCCACCCAAACAGGATCCTTGGCCCTCGCAGCGAGAGCTTTAAGGCAGGCTGAGCGCAACGCGTTTGGGATCAAAGTGCTTAAACCCTCCCCCGTCTTGTGCATCAGGCCGGGCCGAAACAGCTTCCGGGAGCACACACACAGACTGTTTTAGAAATTGTCGCAGCCGCACCCGAGTCCATCACAGGTCTTTAAGGACCATTTACATGTTAATGAGGCTTCGTTTTCCACTTAGAGGTGGAACAAAGGTAAGCCAGGAGTCTCCAGTGTAGAAGGACACTCCCCGTTTTCACCACTGTTTTTCACCATTTTGTCTCAGTAAATGTAACACGTCATTTTTTTGGGGAGAAGGTCGACGCAATAGCGAGGGCAGCAAGTTTTCATAAATTCCTGGGGAGGATTAGGTGGAAGCCCTGATCAGAAAGCAGTTAAGAGATGCAGCTGTGTGAAAGTTAAATGTCATTACACTGTGCTTTGTTGTGTGTGCTTTCCCTGGTTATGGGGGCTGCCAGCTGCACTCTGTGCCCCTCGATCGAAGCGCAGGTGTTCTTCTGCTTTGTTGTGGAACGTCCCTGATTTTGATGCTAACAATCTGGTTACTCCTAGATGAGCTGGGAACCAAAGGGCCTATTACAGCACCTTATGCGTGCGCTGTGCCTGCACCGAAGCACTTTCAGAATGCACTGTACATTTCAGTAAAGTGCATCAAACCCAAGTTGTCTGTTCAATGCTAGGATCCCACTCCTCACGTGGTCGCATGGGGTCTCTGAATGCACAGCTTTTTATTTAGAGTATATCAGGGTGGTGATGTGTGTGCTGGAGCAGTGATTGTTATAAACAGACGTAGGTGTCTGTTCATTAGTGAACAAAACAAGTCAAAGTGAATTTTGGTTATCAGGCGCCCATCACGCCAGTATTTTCATACTGGTGGACGACCCTTTAAAGCTCGAGATTGGTTCGAGACCGATGCCTGGCTCTAACTCGGGGTCCTCATAGACCCTTGAGCCTAACACCATCCGAGCCCAGACCATTCTTGAGGCAAGAAACACCAACACCAACACTAACACATTGCCTAGTGCCATCTTTTACCGATAGACTATGCGCCTGTGTTGGTGTATTTTTAAAGTTGAGCCAGCTTCTGGTCTTCACAAGCAATGAAAAGCAGCATTGTGTTGCAACCCTAAAAACACCAACAGGAACTCACTGCCTTTAGCAGCTGTGTCTAAAAGACCCATCTTGGCGTTTAAAAAAAAAAAAGTTTTAACAGAATATGGTGGGAGGATGAGGCGTTATGACCAGAAGTGCTGACTTTGGACCTTGGTAACCTGGTTCAAGTCTCGGTGTCGCTTAACGCCCTGTGACTTTGGGCAAATCAGCTATTCGCTCTGTGCTTAAAAATTAATGGGGCCTTGTGTTAATGTTACAAGTGCTCATGAAAAGAGCTCCAATACCTTCAGGTCCAGTTTGCGCTATATAAAACTGCACAAAAGAAATAGAAGAAAAATGAAATGCTGGTTTTCAGAGGCGACGAAAGCAGATTGGCCTAAAACACTTTCACAGGTTCTGAGGAGCAGAATTGTGCTAAAACGGTAAAAGCACCCAAGAAGGAAGGCACTACCTTTTAGCTCATCATAACGCCCAAACCTACATGTAGGTATATTACATATGGCTTAAATAACCCTACTGTACATATTAAGGATTTAGCAAGTTACAGACAAGTTCCATGACTATATAGAAGAATGAGACTGAAGGCAAAGTTCCTTTATAAGGTTGTGGCGGTAACTTGCAATATCGCATTAATGTATGCTAGGGTGTACTTCATACTTTATAATACATGGTCACGCGCTTGCCTTCCCACAATACTCAAATAGCCTTGGTATTTTGCTTTTTCATATGAAATAGACAGGATGGGTGCAGGTGTGGAGAATAAAAGTAGAATCTGTATTGTAAAATTAAACACACTAAAAAGCAGTTAGATCTTTTATATCAGTTTAACATAAGTCACTTTTAAAATAACGCTATTTAATTACATAAAGTGCACAAAAAATAAACATGTTGCCATAATATCATCCTTCTGCTTATCACTGTTAATCTACAAAAACAAAGCAGAAGAAACAAGCATTGGCATAGCCAATAGGTCTTGCCTTTGGGACCTTATAAGTGTTTAGCCATGCAACAGTTGACGTTGTTGCACCAAGGATATTGTGCTGGATAACTAAGCACTTATAAGGTCGCAAAGGCGAGACCTATTGGCTAGGCCAATTCTTGTTATCATTATCAATGGCCGATGCAGGACAACAATAAGACAATACAAAATGTCCAGTTAACGCTGGTGATTAATGATCCTGCTGGAGAGCAATCATTGGTATGTTAGTCGTTTTTAAATGCAGATGAACTGTGTTTTATGTGGATAGCTCAGTGGTTCCTGCCTTTGTCACAGAGAACCTTGTGTAACTTGGAGTTCAGAAGTTACAATCCTAACATAGAACAGTGACCAATGAACTGTCATCAAAGCGCTGCATACAAACATGAATGGTATAGTTAGAACTTCGCTTTTTTTGTTATATAGTTATAACTGCCCCAGTCTTTCATTATTCTAATGTTGCTAAAATGAGTATGTTTGGGTAGATATACATTTTTAGCAGTAAAGCTGACCCCCATGGAATACTCTTTAAATCCTACAGTTGTGTTTCCCCAGACCAAACCCTCTTAAAACATACTGCCCACCAGTACGTATAACATGTGAATCCTACACCTTGTAATCCTCATTGGCTTATGTGAAATTCCCTGTAGACTGATTTGCATACTTGTATGATTCATTGTCTCTGTATAATGTGTGCGTGGTGTACAGTACTAACACACACTACACTGATATGAGTAGCGCTATACAACAAATGAAATGCATATGAGAGAGGGGCTACTTAAAGATGAGGGGCACTGTTGGAGGGAGGAAGTGAGGAAATCCGAGAAAGAGGTCATGGGTAGAGGGGGGAGCTAGGGAGAGATGAGGAGCACTGGTGGAGGTTGGCAGTGAGGGAGGCTGAGGAGGAGGTCATGAGGGGAGGGGCTAGAGAGAGATGAAGGGCACTGGTGGAGGGTGGCAGGGAGGGAATTTGAGGAAGAGGTCATAAGGGGAGGGGCTATGGGGAGATGAGGGGCACTTGTGGCATGTGGTAGTGAGGGAATCCGAGGAGGAGGTCAATAGGGGGGGGCCATGGAGGGATAAGGGGCACTGTTGGAAGGTGGTAGTAAAGGTATTTACGGAGAAAGAGGTCATTGGTGCGGCACCAAAAAAAGACTTTTGCATCAGCGCTGAAGCCGGCCCTGTCATGGAATTTCAGTTTTTTTGTTTAATTAACAGTTCGGTCATAAGGGCTACTGTGGATCATACTTTAAAGTGTGTGCTAATTATATTTACTGCTACATATTCAATGTTTTAAGTTTGAAGGTGATTTTACTAATGTTTTTACCGGGAAAAATGAAAGTGGAGCCCGATGGTGCCTGTCATGGGGCTGGGGCCCAAGGTCAGCTGTGAGATAAGGTGCACTGAAGAGGAGTAGTCTATAATCAAGTCTGTAAGGGAGTGAGTGTGTTGCAGAGTATGGGGTCAGGTGGACAAAGTAATGTAGAGGGATTCTCCCTGAAGGCTCGCAGAGGGAGCCCGAGAAGTGTCACTTGCCTGATACTCTCACCTCAGAAACCTCCTCTTCCCATCAAAGGAACATTACATGGAAAAAACACTTTTTGAGAGTGATAATATTTATAAAGAGATTTGGAAAAGAGTGCGCTTTACTGGGCCTTGTAAGACTAAGAAAAGATAAAGGAGGGCCCTGAAGCAGGCCTGCCCAGACATATATGCCACAAATCTAGCCCGCAGAGGCCCACCCAAAGGCACCCTTGGCCCACCCAAGTAAAAATTCCTGGAGCCGGGCCTGCTGCAGACACCGTTCATAACCTCAATAAATTCATACAAAACCTTCTTTGAACATTTTTCGTCGTTGTGACCAGCCGTGCACATGAAATGGGTGTCAGCACCGGAAGCATTTACGCCGAGAACATTTCTCACTCAATGAAATCCCCAAACTGCCTTTGAACGGGGTGACTGCTTGCACCTCTCCCAGAGACCGACCGACGGACACTTTCCCAGACGCTCTAAGCACAAAAAAAGCTTGTTTCACCAGCTGAAATCTCACAGGCGCCTCCGAAAACAAACATCGTGATAACGTGCAAACTACTTCTTTAGGGGTACGAGCAAGCAACAGTTGTCTTCTGTTGAGTCACTTGCATATGTGTTTTTAGTCACTTACATGTATGTAACTCTTGTTCAGCAAGACCTGGGTTTGAACCTGCCTACATGCACAGGTAACTGCATACGGAAAAAAATCATTTGTGTTCCATATTTAATCATAACATGTTCATGTGCATGTTAGTAGTATGTCAACAGAACTTAGACATGCATATGCTTACAAACACGCGTGCATATGTAGGCACACGAAGATCTAATGTGAACAGATAATGTGCACACATTACAAGATATACAAAGTACACAAAAGTATTATGTGCACACCAAAAACATACACACATATGACGTGAAGTTGTATGATATACACACACGTCCACATTAAACGCACATACATAATATAGGTTTAGACACATAACGTACATATACAAACATAAAATGCCCACATAATGTACACACACACCTAATAAATACTCGAAAACAGATAAAGGACACACAAGGGGCACGCGCATACACTGTACGCACACATAGAATGTGCACGCTTTACACATGGACCCACATAAGGTGCACACAGCGTTCCCCCACACGCGCACACAAACACACTCATACACGACGCACCCAGCAGCAGCACTCGGGTGCCTCAGTTGCAGTGAGCCTGTGTGTGTGGGGAGCTGGCTTCGAAGATCTCTGCACGCGCCGCGGTGCTGCGTGACAATAAAAGCTGCAAGGAGCTGTTTACAAATTATCCGAAAGTCGTAAATCAAACTCCTTCTGTGAAAGGGGATGTCATCGAGTAAATCAATTCACATGCTCGAATATATATTTTAAAAAAACCTGCTACTTAAGAGCCTGGCTGGGGAACATTTCTCACTCAATTAAATCCCCAAACTGCCTTTGAACGGGGTGACTGTGCTTGCACTTCTCCCAGAGATATCTCATCAACCAGAAGGACAAGAGTAATACAGCGCGCTGCAATTAAAACAAGCATTTGCAATGCAATAGGTCTCGCAGTTCTTGAGTTTGAGCTATTGGCATTGTAAATGAGAATACAGTTTATTTATGATTTGGTTTTTTAAAAATAAATAGAAAGGCATTGTCATTTACATTGCCAATAGCTTAAACTCTCGTAGAGGCAAGACGTATTGCATTGCAAATGCTTGTTTAAGGAGAAGGGAGAGTGAAGTCGAATCTGTGGCTAGAAGAGATGGAGATGAGAAGAAAGCGCTATGGGCAGAATGATAGTAAGGGAGAGGTAAGAATGGTATGGAAGAAGTAAAGTTGGAGACACAGGACAAGGTTGAACTGAGGGTAGGAAGGGTCAAGGAAGTGGTCTAGGAGAGGCATAGAAGATGACGTCACACAACAGGAAGGTACAAATGGAGGTGGCGGCGGGGTGGAGAGGGCAGAGAATGAATCTAGAAAACAATTAAAGGTAAGGTTGGATGAGGCGACGATAATTAAGAAGGAGAGACAGGTGGGCTACTAGAAGGGGGAGGGGATGCACAAGAAGATGGCTAAAAGCAAGTGCGATGGGAGTTAGAGAGAGAGAAGAGTGGGGTGGGAGGGAGGGGGTCTAGAAGCGGAGGGTAACGGAGAAGGGTGGGAAAAAGGCAGGGAGAAGTAGGTAGCGCAGTAGTCTGAGCGGAAAGCAGCAGTAGATGGCGAAAAGCAAGAGAGGTCAGCGGGGTAAGAGGAGTGACCACAGGAAAGAGGTCCGGGAGGAGAGAGGCAAGCGTGGGAGTGAAGAAGATGAGGCTGAGAGAGTGGAGGGCCTAGGCGGGAAACCGGGGGCGGGAGGAGATGGGGGCAGAGATGGGCAGTGGGGCACAGGACGTAGATACGGTTTAATAATTTAGTAATTCCTCAGAGGGAACGTATTCCTCATTCTGCAACATTGGAGCACAAGGGCAGTGGAGCCGAAGAGGCCAGGGTCAAACCGTGCATCTAAATGAAAAGCTGTGTCCGCGTGGGCTTGTAGGGTACAGAGAGAGGCAATGAGAGTGTGGGAAGGTGGCACAGAGGAAGGGGGCACAGAGACAATGGGACGGACAGACTCTGGACGCTCAACGTCAACTGTTTGGGACTTATGATTTTAAAAAAGTGCTTGTATATTGTTTTGAGGTTCAAGTCATCGAAATGAGCTTGCAATATTGACGTGTGCTGGGGCTCGGAATCTGGTAATTATTTAGTGGGAGTCCACAGTATGTTTCCTCGTGTGATGTAAGTGGTTGGTGCTCATCTAAAGCACTCCAACACCTCCGGGTAAAGTTTGTGCAATGTAAAAGTACAACAAAAACAAATATTCTGATAGCTTGATTAAAGCGTATTAACTGGATGAATAACTCACTTAGCCGCCTAGTGGTGTCAGGAGCGGAGCAGGAGGAAGGGAAGGCTACAAAAATGAGCTGGGTCAAGGAAGGGAGAGAAAAGGAGCGCTCAGACGTGGAAAGACATGGAGTGAGGTATGAGAGATGGGGGTCAGAAGGCAGATAGAGAGCACACAAGATACGGCATGAGCCGTGCGCAAGCAAAAGAAAACTCACATATCCACTCCTGATGCCTTTCATGCGCGTTTTCCCCAGCCTCCGCTGGCCGAACCCCAATCTGTAGCTTCCTGGCAGGCTCACAGAGCCGGGCCGTACATCGCCCACTACATTGCAGAGAATGGCTGTGACCGCGCGCTTTAGGAGACACGCGCTGTGAAAGTGTGGGAGAGCGCGAGAAGAGACGCGCGCGTTCACAGCGTGTGTCTCCTAAAGCGAGCGCGTTCACCGCCCGTGTCTGCTAAAGCGCGCGGTCGCCGCCATTGACTGCAATGGGTTTATTGAGCTCGTGCACATCTGATGTCCCACTTCGCAGCCTACACAGCGACAATAAGTCTCGCTTCGCGAGCAGCGCATAGCGCTGCATCGCTAGGCGAGACCTAAAAACGAGGGCGTGCACGTGCGCACCATAGCGAGACATCTGGTTTCAATTATCGCGCCCCTGTCTGGGTATGATGAACAAGTTACTTACCTTCGGTAACGATATATCTGTAAGAAACAGTAGTTAGTATTAGATTCCTTACCTTAGAATATCCCCAGGCGTCAGTCTGGATCTGGAAACTTTTGCGTAGCAGTACCCCTGCGCGTCGGTAGGCATCGTCTGCAGGCGTCCCCTGCGGCTCCGCGTCCGTCGTTGGCGTTGTGCGCCGTGATGACGTCGCTGGAGTATATAGACGCCGCCTCCGTGCGCTGACGTCAGTTCTTTGCACACAGCTTTTCCGCGCCAGAACACGCAGAGCCATGTGAGAAACAACACTAGTGCCATTTGAAACTAGGGCCCTGAAAGGGACGTCCTTAACCCTAGGTATAAGTTCGCAGAACGGGGAGGATGGGTGGGGCGGTAAGGAATCTAATACTAACTACTGTTTCTTACAGATATATTGTTACCGAAGGTAAGTAACTTGTTCATCTGAAAGAAACAGGTTAGTATTAGATTCCTTACCTTAGAATAGATACCCCAGCAATACCAACCCCGGTGGTGGGTCTGCGAACCAATACAATCTTACACCAGAAAGTCCTGGAGGAAAGAACGGCCAAAGAAGCCATCCCTCCGGACTTGACTGTCCAGGCAGTAGTGCCTCGCAAAAGTGTGCAGCGAGGCCCACGTAGCCGCCTGGCAAATGTCCTGCAAGGGGACTCCCCGGCCAAGGGCAGTAGTAGCCGCCGTGGCCCGAGTGGAATGGGCCCTCAGCCCAACAGGAGGCTCCTTCCGAGCCAAAGAGTAGCACGCTTTGATGCACCGAGAGATGGTCCGTTTATGCACCGCCCGTCCCTTCTTCGCACCCACGTAGCCAACAAACAGTTGGTCATCTACCCGGAACTGGCGTGTGCGATCCATATAAAATGAAAGCGCACGTTTTGAGTCCAGACGATGGAGCCGCTCTTCATCCTTTGAAGGATGCGGAGGCGAGAAAAAGGAGGGTAAGGTGATGGACTGCCCGATGTGAAAAGCAGAGACTACTTTGGGCAGGAAAGAAGGTCTAGTTCTCAAAACCACCTTGTCTGGATGAATGGACATGAAAGGAGGTTTGACAGAAAGAGCCTGGAGCTCACTCACTCTCCTGGCAGAGGTGATGGCAACCAGGAAGGCCGTCTTTAAAGTCAGGAGACGGAGAGGACAGGAATGAAGTGGCTCAAAGGGAGCACACACCAAGAAGGTTAGAACCAGGTTCAAGTCCCACTGAGGCATCACAAACGGAACAGGTGGATACATGTGTGTGATGCCCTTCAAGAACCTTGTTACAAAAGGGGACTTGAACAAAGAAGGTTGATCAGGCAGTCTCAGAAAGGCCGAAAGGGCAGAAAGGTAGCCCTTGATAGTGCCCAGAGCAGAGCCTTGCTGGGCAAGAGAGAGAAGAAAGAGGAGAACCTCGGAAAGAGGGGCAGAAAGAGGATCCACAGCCTTTGCTGTGCACCATGCCACAAATTTGTTCCACCGGCAGGTGTATACCGACTTTGTGGAGGGACGCCTGGCTGCCAGAATCACTTCACAGACTTCAGGAGGCAAGTCAAATGGCCTCAACTGTCGCCGCTCAATCTCCACGCATGGAGGTGGAGGCTGGACAGGTTCGGGTGGAGGACCGTCCCCTGCTGCTGCGACAGAAGGTCCTCCTGAAGGGGCAGGCGGATCGGGGGACCGACTGACATGCTGAGTGGCTCGGGATACCAGTACCTTCGAGCCCAGTCCGGAGCCACAAGGATGACTTGGGCCCGGTCGCACCTGATCTTCTTCAGCACTCTGGGCAGAAGTGGTATAGGCGGAAAGGCGTATAACAGACCGCAACTCCACTCGCGCCGAAAGGCGTCGCCGTGCGAGTGTCGTCTTGGAAACTCCAACGCGCAGAACTTGGCTGTGACCCTGGAGTCCTTGAAGCGCTCCAGCGCGTGGTCCGCTTTGTCGCCAAACAGGCGACTGCCATCAAACGGCATGTCCATCAAAGCATTCTGGACATCTGCCGAAAAGTTGGCGGATCTCAGCCAGGCGTGGCGACGAATCGCCACCGTCGTGGACATCGTTCTGCCCAGCAAGTCGGTCGTATCAAGACCACACCTGATGGAGTATTTCGCTGCGTCTCGGCCTTCAATCATAGCCTTGCCGAGTTTTGCCCGTACCTCCGGTGGGCATTCCGGCAGCAATTCCGCGACCGTATCCCACAGAGAGTGGGTGTAGCGGCCCAAGAGGCATGCGGTGTTGCAAGACCGCAGTCCCAGACTCAGGGATGAGAAGACCTTTTTTCCATACTGGTCGTACCTCTTGGATTCCCTGTCGGGCGGGGCCGACGGGAATGCGGTCTGGGAAGTCGAGGCCTGGACCACCAGACTCTCAGGGGTGAGATGTGTGGACAGGTACTTGGGGTCATCCGTACACGGACGGTGGCGTCTGGCCACGTTCCTATCAACAGGCGAACCTGAAGCGGGCCTGGACCACGTGCCCAAAAGAACGTCAGACAAGGACTCGTTGAACGGCAGCAGGGGCTCCTGTGGGCATGACTGCGGTTTGAGGACCTCAATGAGGATGTTAGTCCTCACGGCCGCGACGGGGAGCTCAAGGTTTAAAGCCTTGGCAGCCCTCATCAACACCACTGAATAAGCTGCCCCCTCCTCCGAAGCCACGGTAGGAGGCGAGACAAAGCCAGGGTTAGGGGATTCATCTAAACCACTGGCGTCACCCAAGTCACCTGCCCAGTCCACATTGTACTGACATTCACGTGTCAGAGGGTCCTCAGACCCCTCCCAATCCTCTCCGTAATCTACCTCCTCATCATATTCGGGATGAACATAGTAGACCGGCTCCTCGGGGTTCACAGGCCCCATCGGCGTCGGACTCGGCGTCGGGCGACGCCGGTTCGGCTCCGTGACCGGAGTCGGAGAGGGTATGGGGGCGGCGCCGCCCGGAGCCAGCGCCGGAGGACCGGCGTCGTGCGGGGACGGCGTCGGGGGCAGCCCCGATGGAATCGGCGCCGGAGAGGTCGGCTGCGCCGGGGCCGGAGCACCCGGCGGCGTCGAGGCAGGAGCACCCGACCCGCTAGGGCCCTCGGACGGGGACACAGGGCCCGAAGGCGCCGTAGGCCCCATCGGAGGAGATAGCTTCCTCATGGCCATGAGGAACTCCTCTATCTCCTCGAGCGTCGCGCCTTGCCCAGGGACCGTAGGGTATGGAGCAGGCCGCGCCGGCGGCTCATGCGGAGCCGTGGGGGTGGGGCCACCCGAACCCCCGGCCGCATCGCGTGAGCGTCGTGGGGAGTCGGGGGTACGATGACGACGCCCCGACTTCTTGTGTTTCCTACCTGAGGAACCAGAGGAATGGTGAACCCTCCCGGAGCATTCGTGACGGCTCCGCGACCGCTCCCTCGACCGCTCCCTCGACCTCCGGCCGGACCGGGACCTCTCTCGACGTGGGACCGACACCCGCATCTCGAGTAGCTTGCGGGACCGCTCCCGCCTAGCTTTACTCGTCAAGGCCCGGCAATCGACACAGGCGTCCACGTCGTGGTCGGGGCCCAGGTACCGGAGGCAGAGTCGGTGATGGTCCGTGACCGACATCGTGCGGTCGCAGTCATCACAGTTCTTAAAACCAGGCATCCTACCGGCACCGTAAGAAGAATCAAAAAAGATCAAAAAACTTTGGTCAAAGACCGGAGTACTGCTCTTCTCGGATCTGCGCTAACTGGCGCGGAAAAAAGAAGAACTGACGTCAGCGTGCGGAGGCGGCGTCTATATACTCCAGCGACGTCATCACGGCGCACGACGCCAACGACGGGCGCGGAGCCGCAGGGGACGCCTGCAGACGACGCCTACCAACGCGCAGGGGTACTGCTACGCAAAAGTTTCCGGATCCAGACTGACGCCTGGGGATATTCTAAGGTAAGGAATCTAATACTAACCTGTTTCTTTCAGATAATTGAAACCACATGGCGGCCGTGCGGGTAACTGACACCAATAGGCCATGGGCGGAGCAATGCGCTCATCTTTGGCCAATTGCGTGCTGTCTTTGTTAAAAAGACTCACACAAAGGTCAATAGTTGGGGCAAAACAAAATGCACACGCACGAGCGTGTGCGATTCTTGGGTTAGTTTTCAAAAGCCCCTATATAAAGTCTTTGCCAGAACAGCGCATGCACGCTGTTACAGGCTCGACCTATAAAGGGGCTGTGCAGATATTACCTATTTTGAGTTTCGCAAAATATATTCAGCCACACGTAGTCACAGTATGATAGCTTTGTTGGTTCATGCAGCTATTGTAGAGATCCTTAAGGAACATGCAGAATAGAAATTACGATAGTGAGAAATATTTCAGAGGGTTATGAGTCTGCTGCAAACTTCTACATGCTATCTGTTTGGATGCTTGCAAAGCTTTGTTGTTCACACTGTGACAAAATAAATGCCATTTAGTTGTGCAGTAAAATTTTTAAATTCCAAAAACACAGCAACCTGAAACTAATCCACATCGTTCTCTGGCATTACTTTTAGATGCTAGGGCTTGATGGAATAAGCCTTCTTTTAACAATCAATCAATCAGGGAATTGTGAAGTGCGCTACTCACCAGTAGGGGTCTCAAGGCACTGGGGTGGGGAGGGAGGGGGGCAGCTCTGGTCCGTTCCAACAGCCAGGTCTTGAGGGTCTTCCTGAACATCTGAAGAATGGGGGCGCATCTGATGTTGATCGGGAGCTCGTTCCAGGTCTTTGCCGCAATGTAGGAGAAGGCTCTTCCACCCGTCTGGCTCTGTGGATACGTGGGATTTTGGCAAGGTCAGAGGATCGGAGGTGTCTCTTGGAAGGAGATTCTTTCATTGAGATATTGGGGTCTGTTGTTGTTGAGTCATTTGTAAGCGTGGGTGAGTATCTTGAAGGTTACTCTCTTCTCAATGGGAAGCCAGTGGAGGTCAAGCAGTTGTTGGGTGAAGTGTTTGTGTCTTGGGGTGCGCGAACAAGTCTTGCGGTGGTGTTTTGTATGGTCTGGAGCTTGTGGAGCAGAGATTTGTTGATCCCGGCTTAGAGGGTGTTTCTGTATTCCAGTCTGCTCGTTATAAGTGCATAAGTGACAGTCTTTCTTGATTCTGGGGGATCCATTTGAAGGTCTTGCGGAGTATGCAGAGGGTGTTGAAGCAGGTGAAGGCAACGGTTTTGATCTGTCAAGTTATGGTGTGGGAGGAGTTGAGAATGATGCTGAGGTTCTGGGCGTAGTCCGAAGGGGTGGGGAGCTGCCGAGGCTGGTGGGCCACCAGGTGTTGTCCCATACAGAGGGGGAGGTCCGAGGATGAAGACTTCTGTCTTCTCCAAGTTAACCTTCAGGCAGCTGCTTCTCATCCAAGATGAGACGTCCGTCATTTCTTCCTGGAAGCTGTCTTGTGGTGAGGGGGTCCTTAGTGAGGGAGAGGATGAGTTGGGTGTTGTCGGCGTAGGATTCTATGCTGAGTCCATGTTGTCTGACGATGGTGGCGAGGGGAGCCATGTAGATGTTGAAGAGAGTGGGGCTGAGCGATGGTCCTTGGGGTACTCCGTAGTTGATCTCTGTGGGTTCGGAGAGGAAGGGCGGAAATCAGATTCTTTGGGTTCTGCAGGTGAGGAAGGAGCGGAACAGTTGACACAAAGTACTGGAAACATTCTGCCAATCACTGGAATTTTTTTCCACGAGGCCACAGAAATGTGGGCTCGCAAGTGAGATTTTAGAGTCCTCAAGCATGATTTTCTACTGCGGGTGGTTGCTAGCAGGAATGGCCAGAGGCCTGCTGCCTGAGTAGAATTGCTGCAGCTTGAGTAGATTTTCAACTCAAACTGTAGGAAAATCAACTTGATTGGCTGCGTACTATTGCACACCACATGGAGCCATTCTTGATGATTTTTCTGTGCTGTTCCTGCTACCGGCACTAAATTGTAGCATGAGCAATGCAACATGCATATTTTCAACCCGCTGCAGGAACTTCACAGAATCTCACAGAGTTTTTATGTAAGTCTGCAGAATTCTGTGGACTCAAATTACATAACTTCCGCCCACCCCTACTAAATACGCAGTTTTTAACTTTTTTAAATGTAATACGACCAAATTTCTTTTTTTTTCCATCTGCAAGGATTTTTTTGACATTTCACATAGCCCAGTAGGAATGACAAAATAAACCTCCAGTCGGGCAAATGTTGGACATTAAACGCATCCAGGAGAAAGTATGAAACGAGGAGCAATGAAAGTCTTTAGCCAGCCCCACATTTGGATCTGAGGGAAGCTGAGCAGGGGAGCCCACTCCAGGTAATTTTCTCCTGATCCAAAGCATCAGAGTGTTCAGATCTGTTCACTTTAGAGTCTGCATACTTAAAGAAAGGATGTGCCAGAGAGGAATTTCAAAGCAATGGAGTCCTGCGGAGACGGCCAGACATACAACTTATGACCGCAAAGCCCCCATGGGGGGGGGGGGGGGGGAACTGTACAAGAGGGTCTGGTGCAATGCCTCTTCCCTTTAGATTCTGGTGAAGAGGGTGGTGTTACAATTTCCTCAGACCTGGGCACCTTGTGAGTTAGAGCAGGGGGGGGCAAGAAGATTGCTTCTGATGGCTTACCTCACAGGAGTAAACTTAGCTGCAGATTCTCTGCATCTTGGCTTCATTCTGTGCCTTTGAGCAGACTGAGACTTGGTACAGAGAGAGGGACCTCATGGGGTGACACGTCAGTAGCATCTTACCAAGAAGGAGGCACTAGCTCAGTTTAAAGGTACACTAGTAGTGTCGGATTTTCCCACCCAGGCTAGGACGTGATGTGATGGCACAACATAGTCTCTGGAGTAAGACAGTGTTTAGATCCCCCAAGGGGCCCTCGGCTACGGCACTATGATGCCCCTTCTCTGGATCTTGACAAATGGATCTGACTGAAATAGATTCTCAGGTACCAAAGGAAAAATGGACATATGATCTCCGCAAGGATCCTCACACCCGTTGCGTACAGTCAATATAGGTGATCTTTACATGGGAGGAAAAGGTCCCTAAGTATGTTATTTTAAAAACTTTGAGCTTTGTGTTACTGTGCACCTACCCTCCCTCTCCTCCTCACGTCGCCTGTTTCTACCCGTGCAGCCGATTAGGACTGTGAGGAAATTCCGCCATCTTGGGGGTAGCCCAGGGTTGAGGCTCCAGTCTTCCTGACAACAGCATCTTCGGCAGCATATAAGACGCGCTTCCTGCCCCGCGCGCAATACTGATAGGACGCTGTAATCTCCTGAGGCGGAAAGCCCGAAGCACTGTTCGCCCGCCAATTTTTAAATTGTATGCTATTTTAAAAACTTTGGGCCTCATTTATGAGAAATGACGCATCGCTGCGTGAAAGCAGCGATGCGTCACTTCTCAGTGCACACTCCTTGCGACATTCCAGATGCGTCATATTTAATGTATAACGCATCATGTCGCAAGGAATTACAGATACGTCAGTATTTCTGACGTATCTGTAAGCGCAAAAGTGACGCATTGCTGGAGTGTGCCACAAAAGTGACGCAACTCCAGCAATGCGTCCTTTCACATGGGGAAAGCCCCATGTGAAAGGGCCTGCGTCAGTCTTACGCCTGCTGTGAGGCAGGCGCAAGATTCTGACGCAACGGCGTCCTAAAAGTGACGCAGTGAAATCTCATAGATTTCACTGCGTCACTTCTATGACCCTTCCTTGCGTCAATACGCCCCCCTTGCATACATTATACCTGGCGCAGGTATAATGTGGCGCAGGGGTTTACAAAGTGACGCATCTACCTAGATGCGTCACTTTGTAAATATGGCGCAACAAGATGCATTTTTTACGCCACTGGTGCGTCACAAAAAGGGACGCACCGCCGGCGTAAAAGTGACGCACGGCCTCATAAATGAGGCCCTTTGAGCTTTTTGTTACTGTGCACCTACCCTCCCTCTCCTCCTCACGTCACCTGTTTCTACCCGTGCAGCCGTTTAGGTGCTGTCACGAGGACTGCGAGGGAATTCCACCATCCTGGGGGTAGCACAGGGTTGACGCTCCACTCTTCCTGACAACAGCATCTTAGCCAGCATATAATATGTGCCCCCTCCCGGCCGTGCAGCGGGCGTGCCGATGGCGCGCCAAAGGCAAGCCCGTCTGCGCCAGGCCGGGTACAAGGGCCAGATCCCCTGCTTCCTTTCTAATATATTCCTCGGAGAATTTGGTGAACCTTCGTGGTTTAGCCTGACCATTGAGCCCAGCCTCTACTAGTCATCTAGAACAACTAGGCATCTTTCTACCCCCCCTCCAGCACCCTGAGATCTTTACCCCGAGTGCGCTACCGGCATTTGCAATTTAAGCCTGTACCGGCAGAATCCCAACGATTAAACATTTTCTATCTTAACACTAGATCCCTAGTAAAACATCAACTGGATATTTTCCTCCTTCTTGCCTGCCAAAAACCTGACATTCTTTTCCTGACGGAAACTTGGCTTAATATTGACTCATCCCCAGACATCTTAGCTGCCCTACCTGATAATTATTACATCTTACAGGTAAACCGTGACCTAGGGAAAGTATGAGGCGGAGTAGCCGCCATTATTAACAAGATTCATGGATTCTCTAAAATGAAGTCTCTTGACCTTCCCGCAGCCGACAACCTGGTCATCAGGTTTGACTCTAGGTCGGCCCCACTTCTATGTGTACTGATATACAGACCTCCTCAGAGTATGCCCCTCTTTCCCTTCTCTTTGTGCGACCAGTTGGCCACCTTGGTCACCGACTATACGAAGATCTTACTAGTCGGTGACTTCAATTACTGGCTTAACAACGAGCTTGGTGGCCCTTTAGCCAGTGAGCTCATGGAGCTTCTTACTGGGCTCAATTTCAGCTATCACATCAATACCGCCACCCATATTAAAGGGCACACACTGATTCAGATCTGGAGCATGAACCTTAGCATCTCTCCCTCTGTCGTTTCCCCCTGCGTTTGGTCTGATCATTTTCTGATACAATTTAAAATCTCTATTCCTAAGCCTACAATAAATATAGACACCTATAGAGGGCCTTATCAAGAAATGGGGCTCTCTGGATACTCCAGCCTTCCTGGGAAGTCTAGAGAACTCTTTACCGGTCCATAACACAGATCTTAATCAGGCCAGGGCTGACATTTCCAACTGGTTTGAAACTGCAAGTGAGATACACGCCCCGCTGAAAAAACTGAAAACTATCCGTCAATATGAAGCTCACAAATGGTTCTCCCCTGATCTTAGGGCAAAAAATTAACCGTTCGCGAAAAGGAGCAAGAATGGAGAAGAACCTAAAACACCCCGGAAAAGGCTCGCTACTTGTCCGCTCGTGCTGACTACATGAAGGCTATTTTTCTTGCCAAAGCGGCCTTCTTTTCTAGTACAATTGAAAAATCAAATAAGAATTCTAAGGATATCTTCTCCATTGTCGACAAGCTCTTAAACCCTAGAAGAACCCAGCCTAAGCCCGTGGCCACTCAGGATCTTTGTAACACTCTCAATCAATACTTCCTGGACAAAGCCGTAACTATTAAATCCAGTATCCCTGTCACTACCCCTGCCCCTTCTGATCTGAGACAAGTCACTTGCACCGTCTCCCTTGATCCCTTTCCCCTCTTGGATGTCCCCGCCCTACTTTCCCTCTTGAACAGTCTGGATCCCCGAGAGACTGCTGCCCTCCCCAATTTCTAAAAATTGTCTGTACTGCCTTCCCCTCTACTATATTAGGACTCCTTAACACCTCTTTAACTCTAGGTACGGCACCCAACTCTTTCAAGGAGGCAGTGGTGGTTCCCCTCCAAAAACAATCTGGAGCGGAGCCCACTGTTCTATCTAATTACAGGCCAATATCCCTCCTTCCGTACTTAGCCAAAGTACTGGAAGCCCATGTAACATTACACCTCTCCAGCTTTATAGAACAATCAGACTTTCTGGACCCTTTTCAAGCCGGATTTCGTCCGGCCCATTCGACCGAGTCAGTCATCACGGCGGTCCTGGATTCCCTGCGTCATAACGTAGATATGGGAATTCCCCAGGCCCTGGTCCTACTCGACTTGTCGGCTGCGTTTGACACGGTCGACCATGACATCCTTCTCGACCATGTCAGACTAGCCGGCATCTGCGGCTCAGCCCACAACTGGATCAGGTCCTTTCTTAAGGACCGCTCTCAGGCAGTTGGTCTGCCCCCTTTTTCATCCCCCAAACTCTACACTACTTGTGGGGTCCCGCAGGGTTCCTCATTGTCGCCCATTCTATTTAACATATATATGCTCCCTCTGCTTCAATCACTAAAAACTTTAAAAATCACTACTTTTAATTATGTAGACGACCTGCAAATCTTCACAATCGATGATTCCCTGGACTCTATCCACCAATTCCAGAATACCATGCTCCATATACGCCATTGGATGGATAGCAACCAACTAAAGTTAAATCCTGATAAGACAGAACTGGTCTTATTTGGCAAAAGCCAGTTACTTTGGGGCCCACATTATTGGCCATCGGAACTTGCCCCCCCATACCCCGTCCAGCTCAGTCAAAAGTCTGGGGGTGCTTATTGATAAAGATTTATACATAAAGCCTCAAGTGAACTCGGTTGTGTCATCATGTTTTTTCCAGCTCTGTAAAATTAAAAAGATCAGTCGGATGCTTACCCAGCCAGCCTTGACCCAGGTGGTGATGGCCCTGGTGTGGTCACACCTAGACTACGCCACTGCCATCTAACTGGGCCTCTCGGTCACCCTCAGTAAACGCCTACAGATGGCTCAAAATCAGGCAGCTGGGCTTATTTACCGCCTTCCGCGTTGGCAGTCAGCCAGACCTTTGTTGAGGCAACTCCATTGGCTTCCGATTACACGACGTGTCATCTTTAAAACTGCCAATTTAAGTGCTCAACCCATAGGAAGCCAGGCGCTCGCACTTAAATTCTACAAGCAAATGCGCACAACCTCCATTCTTCTAGCGGGTCGCTGATTTAATCGACCACCATACAACGAAATTTATCCAGCCCACGTTGCCCTAGGCTCCACAACAAACGCGTGAGCGGACCCGCACTATGGTCCGTCCCCAACCAGACATCATCCTAACGGAGATCTCCCTAGTGAGGGTAACTGGGGCTGCGAGCTGCGTGTTGCTATAACGTGGTGACATTCTTGATACTAGCAACGAATACTCATTGCACATTAGAGCGATTTTACATTTGCTATGATTTTATTATTGGGGGCTTATGTTAGTGTTAACGGGAATTTTAATGCAGGCACACTGACACTCTGACCATTTTTTGACTTCCCTTCACTTTGCCCAGCCGCTTTCCAGCCGACACTCGGCGGCGGTGGGCGCCATCTTTGGTGAGGCGGAGAGAGCGCTCTAGTCGCGCCGTCCTCCCGCCCTCCTGGAATATTTAACAGAGCCTCACATCGAGCTCGGTGCCTAACGGAGCTCTCCCTAGTGAGGGTAACTGGGGCTGCGAGCTGCGTGTTGCTATAACGTGGTGACATTCTTGATACTTGCAACGAATACTCATTGCACTTTAGAGCGATTTTACATTTGCTGTGATTTTATTATTGGGGGCTTATTTTAGTGTTAACAGGAATTTTAATGCAGGCACACTGACACTCTGACAATTTTTTGACTTCCCTTCACTTTGCCCAGCCGCTTTCCAGCCGACACTCGGCGGCGGTGGGCGCCATCTTTGGTGAGGCGGGGAGAGCGCTCTAGTCGCGCCGTCCTCCCGCCCTCCTGGAATATTTAACAGAGCCTCACATCGAGCTCGGTGCCTAACGGAGCTCTCCCTAGTGAGGGTAACTGGGGCTGCGAGCTGCGTGTTGCTATAACGTGGTGACATTCTTGATACTTGCAACGAATACTCATTGCACTTTAGAGCGATTTTACATTTGCTGTGATTTTATTATTGGGGGCTTATTTTAGTGTTAACGGGAATTTTAATGCAGGCACACTGACACTCTGACCATTTTTTGACTTCCCTTCACTTTGCCCAGCCGCTTTCCAGCCGACACTCGGCGGCGGTGGGCGCCATCTTTGGTGAGGCGGGGAGAGCGCTCTAGTCGCACCGTCCTCCCACCCTCCTTTCTCCCTATATAATGTGTAGGCCGGCCAGACGGCGCAGCGGGCTGGCGCAGCGGGCGCGCCGGACGCGCGCCGAAGCCGCGCCTAAGCCAAGCCCGTCTGCGCCCGTCCGTGCCAGGATCGCGTCGGGCGCAGGGCACGCCGGCCAACATCCACTTACCATCAGGTACGACAGTAAGGAATTACTGGCACTACGATCTAAAGTCGGTGAACCATGTAAGGGATGTCCCCCTATTGACCTTCTCTGGGGCCCCTTTTCATGTTTACACTGTAAATGGATGTCCCCTGAGATACCTACAGAGACGCATAATATTTCTGCCCCCCCAAGGCACAGCTCTAATAACTTCAAGGGAGGACTTATTAATGCCCGGTCCTTGTCCTGCCATTGCCAAGACATACACGATTTAATAATGTGTCACAACCTGGACGCCCTTTTTATAACCGAAACATGGCTCAACGACTCTTCCAATCCTGACTTGGCTACTGCCCTCCCTCCGGATTTTACTATCTTCAGGCGTGATGTAAATAAATAATTTACTCTTGATTTCTATGCAGGTAAGTACTTAATCAATAATAACTCAATCGGAAATGAAAGAAAACAGAGTCCGTGGTGTTAGAGTTCTTAGGGGTTTTATTCCTTAAAAAGGAATGGTCAAGACCAAATTATCATGTTCCGAACACCACACAGGGTGTCAGAAGGGATAGAGCGCGCTACATTTTATTAACAGTACATAGCTTATATACTTATTTTGCATCATTGGAAACAGTATAGAAGGCGTAACAGCAGAGAGAAGACAAGATAACAGTATACACGTGGTACATGTGCGTAATCAAGAGGCGTGTACTAGAGGTGTGTTCTAGAAACGTCACAGGTAGGTGTCACCAAAGGGGTGGCACTAACAGAAAATGTTGCAATGTCAGCAGAAATCGGAAACTTGGATGCGCGCGCAGCTGCATGACGTGTGCATGACATGGAGTCGGAGGGTGCTGGGGACTTGACATTTGCACTGACGGAAAGAGACAGAAGTCTGGCATGTCAGATCAACTTGTGCTTCTATCATATCTGATATCTGATGTTTAGGAACTAAGCTATCTGGGCGGAAAGGTCTCTGGGGCAGAAGCTATTCTATACTGACTGTGAGTGCATGTATAAGCGCCTGAATGTCTGTATGAGAAGCGTGGGGGCACGGGGCCTTCCAGGGGAGCATGGCAACAGAAGCTATGAATTACTTGAATTAGTTGCATAGAGACAGGTCGGCCCTTTGGCCCTGCAGCTGAGGAAGGATGTTTACTGGAGCTAGCAGGCAGGAATGTATTTTCGGGGAGGGAAACAGATAACTCGAAGGTTATAGTCAATCTTGGCAGGCAGCAGGCTGAGCCGAGCACGAGGGGCCGCGCTGAAAGTAAGTCAGAGTTCACGAGTACAGGGGCTGCCTGGGCAGAGATTCTCGGAGTCAGAAGCCAGAAAAGAGGTTCGGTGGCAGAGATTCAGGGCCTACTTCAGCCAGAGCTGAAAAACGTAGGAGTACACTACAAAAAAGACGTTGGCATAGCATACTTAGGAACGGACCACTCAACCCATTCATGGTGGGTCTGAAAGAGGACATGTTAACGTTGGACGCAAATGTATTTGCGTCTTCATAGCTGGCACAGGAGGGAAGTTACATGCACTTTAACTCGTACATGGAGACGGTGGGGTACTCGCTAGGGAACACAACTTGATCATAAAATTTATATTTCCTCATTCCCTCCTTGTTCCCTACGGACCCTTCATGATATATCGATCCTCATGAATCGATCAGTTTGTTCTTGTAACATTATATGTTCATCTTTTTTTCTTTGACGATTTGAGAGACAACTGGAATGTTCAATGCAGGAAGTGGCACACAGTCCACATATTGCCGGTCCACATTGTAGACACAGGCAGCAACTGAATACTATGACTAGGCCAATGCCTAGGAAGGATAGGATCTTCCATCCCCAAGCTGTTAACGTTGTCCAGAACCAACCAGACCAAGTCCAGGTGCCTGGATTCTGATGTATCTGATTTGCAATTTTATGCAGACGGGTAATAGCTTGATAGACAGATGGTGCATTTTGTGGGCTGAAAACGCAGCAACTTGACCCGATGACCTTACAGGCTCCACCTCTATCTGCCAAGATGACGTCAATAACAAGACGATTCTGAAGGACAACAACCCGCATAGCAGATTGCTCCTCTGTTAAGTTACCTAAGGCGGAGGCAGTTTCATGTACTACTGCTTCAAGTGTTCTAGTTAATCTACGTATTAATTTACTGTTTTGGACAGGTCCTAGAAAGAAAAAGAATCCTTTATTGAAATCAGTGTACTGTTCCCATGCCGTTTCTGTGTAGTCGACAAGTGGGATATCTCTTCTGGATCTATTCTTGACTAGATTCGTATTTCTATGGTAATCAGGGGGAGCTAGAAAAACAGGTGGCAGAAGGAATGCAATATAACAGGTACCATCCCAGTCTGGAGGCAAACGTATGTATGCGGTATGACCACAAACAAAATAAGAGTGACTGATAGCTTTGAAAGACGATTTACCCTGATCACTGAATTCGACCACAGTAGTGCATTTACTATGACCTACGTGTACTGAACCTTTCTTTCGGACACACAATTCACCTGTGACTGGTAATACTAACATATGGGGCAGAACTGGAGCGGCTTCGGATTCAACAGTAAGGATCATGAGACTAATTGTGTAGTTACCTAATCCATATACTTCATTTTCTAGATCAGTTCCTATTCGAGTAGGGAGTCCCTCCTTGTCAGGGTAACAGACATCTAA
Source organism: Lissotriton vulgaris (assembly GCF_964263255.1). Lineage (NCBI taxonomy): Eukaryota > Metazoa > Chordata > Amphibia > Caudata > Salamandridae > Lissotriton > Lissotriton vulgaris. The sequence continues at coordinate 1,584,410,686 of NC_141693.1, forward strand.
CAGAACTGAGTTCAAGTTTCCCCAAACCCAGCCTCCATCGAAAACAGCAATATCAGGATCTAAGGAATTAATTATTTTAAACCATGCACCACAGGAGCCATTGTGAGTGAACGGGTACGGAAAGAGGGGCAGAGCTCCCTTGTAATTCTGGTAGGGAGGGAGTCGGCCACATATCCAGCAGTCTGTAGCATTATTTGTCTGATGGGAGTGGTGTAACATACTAATGAATGTGTTGTTACGCAGCGCAAGTCTGTAAGAGAGTTCATGTGCAGGTAATTCACTAAAAGTGTGTTCAGCAGAGACATTGTAAGCAGATTGTTCACGCCTGAAAATAGGCCAATAAATGGGTAGCAGAATGCTGGCAATAATATTTAGAACACTTAAGAAAAACATTATTAACAACGTCACTATACAGTGACTACGCAGTGATTTGCAGTATGTACGTTTCTTTGCTTCTCTCTCTCTCTCTCTATCTCGATCTAGGGGATACATGTCAGAAACTATTTAACCGATTCACCTAGGGGAGGACTTAAACAATTAAACTGTCTGACTTGCTAGATCGGAGTTTCATACGATATTGTTCTTGGGGAGTCTTTTCTCGTTCGGTAACGGTAAAGTCACTTGGTTTTATACAGTCTTTGGTGGGGGTGGACGAGTCAGAGTCCTGTTTTAGTTCGTTTTTTAGTTCATTGCAAAGCTTGATGTGACTCGTGTGGACCCACCCCTTTCTCCCCTCTATCTTCACGGCGGTCCTCGTGGTGAGAAGAACGGTCTTCGGGGACTTCCAGCGGGGCTCCAGCGGACTTTTCCGGTCGAAATTCCGGACGAGTACCAGATCCCCAGGACGGACCTCGTGCGGCTTTACATCAGTGTTGTCAGGGAAAGCTGCGGCAACCTGTGAACGACATGATTGGAGTGCAGACATCAAGGAGGCAAGGTAATCTGTCAACATATTGCAATCAACATCAGTGATTTTCTTCGGAATGGGCGTCCCCCACATATTCGGTGGTCTGCCAAAGACCACTTCGTACGGGGATAGCCCTGATCTCGAGTGGGCAACCATTCTCATGTAGAATAGTGCCACGGGCAGGGCGACTATCCAGTCGACCCCTTTGTCCTGACAGATCTTTGCAAGACGTAATTTTAGTGTCTGATTATGCCTTTCTACAAGGCCTGCTGCTTCGGGATGTCGGACACAATGGAACTTCCACTGGTATCCTAGCAGTAGAGAAACTTCTTTCATTAATGCAGATGAGAATGGCTGACCGTTATCTGAGTATACGACACGAGGCAAGCCGTATCGTGGGAAGAATTCACGAACCAGCTGCTTGGCAGTGGTCGGAGCAGTGTAATCTGATACTGGGTATGCTTCGGTCCAGCGGGACAGAGCACAGACAACTACGAGAACATATTTAAAACCTCGACAGCGGTCCATCTGGATATAATCCATCTGGAGGACTTCAAAAGGGTGATCGGGAGGATGAAATCCACCTTGCTCTACAGGGACGCTTTTACCTGGATTGAACTGACAACAGATCATGCAAGTACGCACTTTCTGTTTGGCTGCTGCTCGTAAGTGTTTGTTGTACCAGAGATTCTGTAGACTGTCTAACATCGCTTTCTCTCCTAGATGTGCCGGGCTATGTGCTGTATTTATCATGACTTGAACCATTGAGTCAGGGAGAAACCATATAGATTTTTCCTTCGTTATCTAACCTTGATCTGTCTGAATCCCTCCTAGTTCAGTCCATTTCTTTATTTCATCTGGAGTAGCATGTGTCTGGATATCAATTACGTCTAGGGCGGGATCTCTAACTGTCATACACTTTGTCGGTACTATTGTCTTTGTCACATCAGTAATCTGGGTGTGAGTCAGTGCTGTATGTTTTGCTGTCTGGTCTGCCAGGTCGTTACCCTGGGACACAGAATCTGTAACTTTAGTATGTGCTTTACACTTCATGACCGATATGCCCGAAGGCAAATGTATTGCTTCTAACAGTGCTTGAATGAGGGGACCGTGTTGAATCTTGGCCCCATGAGAGGTCAGGAAACCTCGTTCTTGCCAGAGGACTCCGAAGTCGTGTACAACTCCGAATGCATAACGTGAATCTGTGTATATGTTAACATTTCTGTTTTTGGCTAGAATACAAGCTCGGGTCAGAGCGATGAGCTCTGCTGCTTGAGCAGACAGTGTGTCAATACGATGTGTTTCTTTAACTTCAGTTTCAGTGGTCACGGCATACGCGGCCACTAATTCTCCTGTACTTGTTCTCATGCATGAACCGTCCACATAAAGTGTCAGGACTGGATTTGTCAATGGAACATCTGTTAAATCTCGTCTAGGCTTTGTTACTGCATTAATGATTTCTATACAATCATGTGGGGCTGGATCCGTCATAACTGTTGGTAACAGTGTTGCGGGGTTCAGGATGCTGCAGCGTCTGATTTCTATGTGTGGCTGGAATAGTGTTAATTCATAACCTGTCAGTCGTGCTATAGTCAAGTGTTGAGTCTGGGTTCTGTTTAACAAAACCTCTACAGAATGTGGTACTTGAACTGTTAACTGATGACCTAAAACAATTGAATCACTCTGTCGGATTGCTAACGCTGTTGCTGCTACAGACTTTAAGCACGCAGGGAGTGCCTGGGCTACTGAATCCAATGTACTTGAAAAATAAGCGCAAGGCTTATGTGAACCTGCTTGATCTTGGGTGAGGACAGACAACGCTGTACCATCACGTTCTGTAACGAAAAGTGTAAACGGTTTGCTGTAACATGGTGTCGCTAAAACTGGTGCTTGACATAAGGCTTTCTTTAATTCTTCAAAAGCTTGTGTGTGTTCCTGAGTCCAAGGGAGGGCAGTCGAAGTTGCTGCCTCCTGTGTTGACGTAAATAATTAATTTACTCTCTTAATTTCTATGCAGGTAAGTACTTAATCAATAATAACTCAATCAGAATGAAGGAAAACAGAGTCCGTGGTGTGAGAGTTTCTAAGGGTTTTATTCCTCATAAAGGAATCAGGATATCATGTTCTGACCACCACACAGGGTGTCAGAAGGGATAGAGCGCTACATTTTATTAACAGTACATAGCTTATATACTTATTTCATTCCATAAGTAACAGTGTAAGAGGCGTAACAGCTGAGAGAAGACAAGATAACAATATTACACGTGGTATATGTGCGTAATCAAGAGGCGTGAACTAGAGGTGTGTTCTGGAAACGTCACTGATAGGTGTCACAAAGGGGTGGCATTAACAGAAAATGTGACAATGTCAGCAGAAATCGGAAGCTTGGATGCGCGCGCAGCTGCATGACGTGTGATTGGAGGGGTGCAGGGGACTTGACATTTACACTGACGGAAAGAGACAGAAGTCTGGCATGTCAGATCAACTTGTGCTTTTATCATATCTGATATCTGATGTTTAGGAACTAAGCTATCTGGGCAGAAAGGTCTCTAGAGCAGAAGCTATTCTATACTTGCTGTGAGTGCGTGTATAAGCGCCTGGGTGTCTGTATGAGAAGCGTGGGGTAAGGGGCCTTCCATGGAAGCATGGCAACAGAAGCTATGAATTACTTGCATAGAGACAGGTCGGCCCTTTAGCCCTGTAGCTGAGGAAGGATGTTTACTGAAGCTAGCAGGAAGGAATGTATTTTCGGGGAGGGAAACAGATAACTCGAAGGTTATAGTCAATCTTGGCAGGCAGCAGGCTGAGCTGAGCACGGAGGGCCGCGCTAGAAGTAAGTCAGAGTTCACGGGTACGGGGGCTGCCTGGGCAGAGATTTCTCGGAGTCAGGAGCCAGAAAAGAGGCTCGGTGGCAGAGATTCAGGGCCTACTTCAGCCAGGGCTGAAAAACGTAGGAGTACACTACAAAAAGACGTTGGCATAGCATACTTAGGAACGGACCATTCAACCCATTCATGGTGGGTCTGAAAGAGGACAAGTTAACGTTGGACGCAAATGTATTTGCGTCTTCATAGCTGGTACAGGAGGGAAGTTACATGCACTTTAACTCGTACATGGAGTCGGTGGGGTACGCGCTAGGGAACACAACTTGACCATAAAATTTATATTACCTCATTCCCTCCTTGTTCCCTACGGACCCTTCATGATATATCGATCCTCATAAATCGATCTGTTTGTTCTTGTAACATTATATGTTCATCTTTCTTTCTTTGACTGTTTGAGAGACAACTGGAATGTTCAATGCAGGATGTGGCACACAGTCCACATATCGCTGGCCCACACTGTAGGCACAGGCAGCAGCTGAATACTATAACGAGGCCAATGCCTAGGAAGGATAAGATCTTCCATCCCCAAGCTGTTAACGTTGTCCAGAACCAACCGGACCAAGTCCAGGTGCCTGGATTCTGATGTATCTGATTTGCAATTTTATGCAGACGGGTAATAGCTTGATAGACAGATGGTGCATTTTGTGGGATGAAAACACAGCAACTTGACCCGATGACCTTACAGGCTCCACCTCTATCTGCCAAGATGACGTCAATTACAAGACGATTTTGAAGGACAACAACCCGCATAGCAGATTGCTCCTCTGTTAGGTTACCTAAGGCGGAGGCAGTTTCATGTACTACTGCTTCAAGTGTTCTGGTTAATCTGCGTATTAATTTACTGTTTTGGACAGGCCCTAGGAAGAAAAAGAATCCTTTATTGAAATCAGTGTACTGTTCCCATGCCGTTTCTGTGTAGTCGACAAGTGGAATATCTCTTTTGGGTCTATTCTGTACTAGATTCGTATTTCTATGGTAATCAGGGGGAGCTAGAAAAACAGGTGGCAGAAGGAATGCAATATAACAGGTACCATCCCAATCTGGAGGCAAACGTATGTATGCGGTATGACCACAAACAAAATAGGAATGACTAATAGCTTTAAAGGATGATTTACCATGGTCACTGAACTCGACCACAGTAGTGCATTTACTATGTCCTACGTGTACTGAACCTTTCTTGCTAACACATAGTTCACCTGTGACTGGTAATACTAACATATGGGGCAGAACTGGAGCAGCTTCGGATTCAACAGTAAGGATCATAAGGCTAATTGTGTAATTACCTAATCCATATACTTCATTTTCTAGATCAGTTCCTATTCGAGTGGGAAGTCCCTCTTTATCAGGGTAACAGACGTTGAGCAGGACTAAGTTCAAGTTTCCCCAAACCCAGCCCCCATCGAAAACAGCAATATCAGGATCTAAGGAATTAATTATTTTAAACCATGCCCCACAGGAGCCATTGTGAGTGAACGGGTACGGAAAGAGGGGCAGAGCTCCCTTGTAATTCTGGTAGGGAGGGAGTCGGCCACATATCCAACAGTCTGTAGCATTATTTGTCTGATGGGAGTGGTGTAACATACTAATGAATGTATTGTTGCGCAGCGCAAGTCTGTAAGAGAGTTCATGTGCAGGAAGTTCACTAAAAGTGTGTTCAGCAGAGACATTGTAAGCAGATTGTTCACGCCTGAAAATAGGCCAATATATAGGTAACAGAATGCTGGCAATAATAATTAGAATACTTAGAAAAAACATTATTAACAACGTCACTATACAGTGACTACGCAGTGATTTGCAGTATGTACGTTTCTTTGCTTCTCTCTCTCTCTCTCTATCTCGATCTAGGGGATACATGTCAGAAACTATTTAACCGATTCACCTAGGGGAGGACTTAAACAATTAAACTGTCTGACTTGCTAGATCTGAGTTTCATTCGATATAGTTCTTGGGGAGTCTTTTCTCGTTCGGCAACGGTAAAGTCTTTCGTTTCAACACAGTCTTTGGTGGGGGTGGACGAGTCAGAGTCCTGTTTCAGTCCGTTTTTTAGTTCATTGCAAAGTTTGATGTGACTCGTATGGACCCACACCTTTCTCCCCTCGATTTTCACAGCGGTCCTGGTTGTAAGGAGGACGGTCTTCGGAGACTTCCAACGGGGCTCCAGCGGACTTTTCCGGTCGAAATTCCGGACGAGTACCAGGTCCCCAGGACGGACCTCATGCGCCTTTACATCGGTGTTGTCAGGGAAGGCTGCGGCAACCTGTGAACGACATGATTGGAGTGCAGACATCAAGGAGGCAAGGTAATCTGTCAACATATTACAATCAACATCTGTGATTTTCTTCGGAATGGGCGTCCCCCACATATTCGGTGGTCTGCCAAAGACCACTTCGTACGGGGATAGCCCTGATCTTGAGTGGGCGACCATTCTCATGTAGAATAGTGCCACGGGCAGGGCGACTATCCAGTCGACCCCTTTTTCCTGACAGATCTTGGCAAGGCGGATTTTTAGTGTCTGATTATGCCTTTCTACAAGGCCTGCTGCTTCGGGATGTCGGACACAGTGGAACCTCCACTGATATCCTAGCAAAAGGGAAACCTGTTTCATCAACTCGGACGAGAACGGCTGTCCGTTATCTGAATACACGACACGGGGCAAACCGTACCGTGGGAAGAATTCACGAACCAACTGTCTGGCAGTGGTAGGAGCAGTGTAGTCTGGGACTGGGTATGCTTCGGTCCAGCGGGACAGAGCACAAACAATTACAAGGACATATTTAAAACCTCGACAACTGTTCATCTGGATATAATCCATCTGGAGGACTTCAAAAGGGTGATCGGGAGGATGAAATCCTCCTTGCTCTACAGGGACGCTTTTACCTGGATTGAACTGACAACAGATCATGCAAGTACGCACTTTCTGTTTTGCTGCTGCTCGTAAGTGTTTGTTGTACCAGAGATTCTGTAAACTGTCTAACATCGCCTTCTCTCCTAGATGGGCCGGGCTATGTGCTGTATTTATCATGACTTGAACCATTGCGTCAGGGAGAAACCATATAGATTTTCCCTTCGTCACCCAACCTTGGTCTGTCTGAATCCCTCCTAGTTCAATCCATTTCTTTATTTCATCTGGAGTAGCATGTGTCTGAATGTCAATTACGTCTAGGGCGGGATCTCTAATTGTCATACACTTTGTCGGAACTATTGTCTTTGTCACATCAGTAATCTGGGTGTGAGTCAGTGCTGTATGTTTTGCTGTCTGGTCTGCCAGGTCGTTACCCTGGGAAACAGAATCTGTAATTTTAGTATGTGCCTTACACTTCATGACTGATATGCCCGAGGGCAAATGTATTGCTTCTAACAGTGCTTGAATGAGGGGACCATGTTGAATCTTGGCCCCATGAGAGGTCAGAAAACCTCGTTCTTGCCAGAGGACTCCGAAGTCGTGTACAACTCCGAAGGCATAACGGGAATCAGTATATATGTTAACATTTCTGTTCTTGGCTAGAATACAAGCTCGGGTCAGAGCGATGAGCTCTGCTGCTTGAGCAGACAGTGTGTCAATACGATGTGTTTCTTTAACTTCAGTTTCAGTGGTCACGGCATACGCGGCCACTAATTCTCCTGTACTTGTTCTCATGCATGAACCGTCCACATAAAGTGTCAGGTCTGGGTTTGTCAACGGAACATCTGTTAAATCTCGTCGTGGCTTTGTTACTGCATTAATGATTTCTATACAATCATGTGGAGCTGGATCTGTCATAACTGTAGGTAACAGTGTTGCTGGGTTCAAGATACTGCAGCGTCTTATTTCTATGTGTGGCTGGAATAGTGTTAATTCATAACCTGTCAGTCGTGCTATAGTCAAGTGTTGAGTCTGGGTTCTGTTTAACAAAACCTCTACAGAATGTGGAACTTGTACTGTTAACTGATGACCTAGAACAATTGAATCGCTTTGTCTTATTGCTAACGCTGTTGCTGCTACTGACTTTAAGCACGCAGGGAGTGCTTGGGCTACTGAATCCAATGTACTAGAAAAATAAGCACAAGGCTTATGTGAACCTGCTTGATCTTGGGTGAGGACAGACAACGCTGTACCATCATGTTCTGTAACAAAAAGTGTAAACGGTTTGCTGTAACATGGTGTCGCTAAAACTGGTGCTTGACATAAGGCTTTCTTTAAGTCTTCAAAAGCTTGTGTGTGTTCCTGAGACCAAGGGAGGGCAGTCGAAGTCGCTGCCTCCTGTGTCGTTAACTGGATGAGTGGCTTGGCTAGAAATGCATACTGGGGAATCCATTGTCTGCAGTACGAGGTGAGGCCTATGAAGGCCCGCACTTCCTTTTGTGTCTGGGGTTGTGGCATATTTGCAATTAACTGAATGCGATCGGGAGTGAGCTGTCTCCCCACTTTGGACAGCAAGTGACCCAAGTACACAACTTGCTGAACACAGAATTGTAGCTTCGAAGGAGACACCTTGTGTCCCTTGTCGGCCAGAAAGTGTAAAACGGTCAGTGATGCTTTTTCACATTCGGGCTCACTTCGTGCGGTGATCAGCAGATCATCGACGTATTGCAGTAAAGCGGTGTTAGCTGGCATTTGAATACAATCTAGTTGTCTTTTCAGTGCTTGACTATAGATGCTAGGGCTTTCTGTGAATCCTTGAGGTGCGCGCGAAAATTTGAAACTGCGTCCATTTAAACAGAATCCGAAGAGATATTGGCTCTCTGGATCAATAGGCACGCTGAAGAAGGCGTTCTTGAGATCAATTACAGTAAAGAACGTTGCTTCTGAATCAATGGCAGTCAATAAGGATGAGATATCGGGGACCACAGGATACTGTGGGATAATGCATTTATTTAATTCTCGAAGATCAATCACCAGCCGGTATACTGGCGGTGCATTGGGATCAGTACGTTTAAGAATCGGAATGATGGGTGAGTTACAGATATTGGAGTCGGTTTCGACGACCACTCCTTGGGCAATGAGCTCTTCAATGATTTTCAGTAAAGCCACTACAGCATCGGGTGGTAACTTATATTGTCTAATTCTGGGTAATACAACACCTGCCTTGAGTGTAACACGGTATGGTGTAATGTGCATACATCCTACATCAGTTGGGCCTTTTGCCCACAAGTAATCTGGTACATTTTTTAATCTGATATCAAACTCACGCAAAACGTAATGGCCCTTGAAATCCCGCAGAAAGAGTCTAACTCCCTCCGGGGAACAGCAGATTATAGCTCCTAGAGCCTTCAATGTTTTAATTCCTAACAGATTTTCTGGACATGATTTCGTGAGTAACAGGTCGGTAACGCGTGATAATGGACCCACAGCCAGGGGAACTGGTTCGGATACTTCATTTACAATAGGCTGTCCTGAAAAACCCAGGGAAACATTCTGTGAGCCTGAGAGGGGTGCCCCTGGAACTTCATAATGACTTATTGTAGTGCGACTTGCCCCTGTGTCAATTAAAAACTTTCTGTCTTTTCCCAATACTTGACTGTGTACATAAGGACCTTCTTGATCTACAGGAATCTCAATAAGAGGCAAGCCACCTTCCCTCTCTAGGCTGTTTCATGTATATCGGGAATATTCAGGGTAAGCAGACTGGGCATACTGGTACATCTGCTGTGAAACTTGCTGAGTTGCGGCGATGGGCTGTGGCTGTGATACTGCTACGGTCTGTGCTGGAGTCGAGGAAGCATGCATAGGCTGTGTATTCTGTGTAGACTGATGCTGGTTATGGTCTTGTCTAAGTGGGGAGACCTGTACGTGAGAGGACTCTGCATATCTTTGAGATTGAATCTGTGAGTTGGTGGCGGGGTCTGAGGACCCGCGGTCGCACCTCCTGAAGCGGAAGCTTGTACATTACATCCCTGGGGAGTCTGTATCTGAACGTGAACTTGTCGTTTAGGTGGGTCAGGCAAACGTGGTTTCGGTAGGTCAGTTTTGAGTACGGGAAGTGGCGGGGCTGGCGGAACAGGGGAAGTCTGTTGTGGTACCGGCGGAACGTGACCTGGGGGCGGAATACCACCCCCGTCCCTGTCTGTAGGCAGGGCACGAACAGGCAGATTGGTGTAAGCTGGTGCTACATCGTCTAGATAGGAATTTAGGAATATGTCTTTAGTAGTCTTGTGCATTACTTTAGTTGGAACCAATGGTGACGGCAAATTTTTCGGTATTTCTGAAATGGCGTCAGGGGTACCTTCGGCCAAAAGATACATGTTGTTCACTTGGCTATTTCGGATGCGATCTATTTGTTCTGATTTTACTCGAATTCCCTCAGTAACTAATTCGTTTTCTTGGGCCTTTTCTGATTCTTTAAGTCTGTCTTCTCTACGGAGTGCTCTTTCAGCACGTTTACGTGATTCCTTACGCCAAAATTCTATGGCGTCTTTCTGAGATTGTCTGGCTTTCTTTTTTCGTAATACTTCTTCTACCTTTATGATGCACTCGGCATCCCATGTTCCGTTAACTGGCCATCGGTATCTTTCCTCTAGGTGCTTGGTATAATCGGTCCATAACTCTAGATACAGGATGGCGTCTATGCCATGCTTATTATACATAAAATTACCTGGAGTGTCCCTAGGGGGGATTGGAATTTCTTCCTCTAATATCCCTTTCCTAGTTCCTATCTGCTTTAACTTGTTGAAAAACGGCATTGTGCCTACTTGATACTGAAATGCTCGATCCTTGATACTTAATTTCGACTGTAACTATTTATACAAGAAAACACAATAATGCACAAAAACAATCACATTCATACCACGACATTAATTACGAAAACATTTAAAACATAGATGACTACCCCTCTATACTAGATGTACTGCTCAACAGTACAGATACACTGTTGTAACAGTGCAGAATTTCAGAAATTCGGAATACTAGATATACTGCTAAACAGTACAGATACACTGCCTAAAAACAGTGCAGACCGGACTTGCGTACCCAAACCCGTCTAGATACGACCCAGCAATGGTACTCACCGGGAAGCACGGAAAACAGAAGGCCTCGGAAAACTCGACTGGACTCGACTCGGAACTTCGGAAAACTTCGGAAAAAACTTCGGAAAACTTCGGAAAATTTCGGAAAACTGGTGGGCCTCTTCACACCTCGGACCTTGCTTCTTTCGGCTGGGCTCTGGTCGGGATCCTCCGCACTCCTCACCGCCTCGTCTGGGCACTGATTGCAGTCTTCGTCACCTCCGTGGGTCAGAGGGAGATGCAGGAAATCCTGCCAGTACACGTGTGTTCCATCTAACTGATGGCAGGGGACACAGTATGCAACGTGCCAACCGGCGCGTGAGGTGGGGGAGGGGTCCCTGTTCGGGCGCCAAAATGACGTAAATAATTAATTTACTCTCTTAATTTCTATGCAGGTAAGTACTTAATCAATAATAACTCAATCAGAATGAAGGAAAACAGAGTCCGTGGTGTGAGAGTTTCTAAGGGTTTTATTCCTCATAAAGGAATCAGGATATCATGTTCTGACCACCACACAGGGTGTCAGAAGGGATAGAGCGCTACATTTTATTAACAGTACATAGCTTATATACTTATTTCATTCCATAAGTAACAGTGTAAGAGGCGTAACAGCTGAGAGAAGACAAGATAACAATATTACACGTGGTATATGTGCGTAATCAAGAGGCGTGAACTAGAGGTGTGTTCTGGAAACGTCACTGATAGGTGTCACAAAGGGGTGGCATTAACAGAAAATGTGACAATGTCAGCAGAAATCGGAAGCTTGGATGCGCGCGCAGCTGCATGACGTGTGATTGGAGGGGTGCAGGGGACTTGACATTTACACTGACGGAAAGAGACAGAAGTCTGGCATGTCAGATCAACTTGTGCTTTTATCATATCTGATATCTGATGTTTAGGAACTAAGCTATCTGGGCAGAAAGGTCTCTAGAGCAGAAGCTATTCTATACTTGCTGTGAGTGCGTGTATAAGCGCCTGGGTGTCTGTATGAGAAGCGTGGGGTAAGGGGCCTTCCATGGAAGCATGGCAACAGAAGCTATGAATTACTTGCATAGAGACAGGTCGGCCCTTTAGCCCTGTAGCTGAGGAAGGATGTTTACTGAAGCTAGCAGGAAGGAATGTATTTTCGGGGAGGGAAACAGATAACTCGAAGGTTATAGTCAATCTTGGCAGGCAGCAGGCTGAGCTGAGCACGGAGGGCCGCGCTAGAAGTAAGTCAGAGTTCACGGGTACGGGGGCTGCCTGGGCAGAGATTTCTCGGAGTCAGGAGCCAGAAAAGAGGCTCGGTGGCAGAGATTCAGGGCCTACTTCAGCCAGGGCTGAAAAACGTAGGAGTACACTACAAAAAGACGTTGGCATAGCATACTTAGGAACGGACCATTCAACCCATTCATGGTGGGTCTGAAAGAGGACAAGTTAACGTTGGACGCAAATGTATTTGCGTCTTCATAGCTGGTACAGGAGGGAAGTTACATGCACTTTAACTCGTACATGGAGTCGGTGGGGTACGCGCTAGGGAACACAACTTGACCATAAAATTTATATTACCTCAGTGTCGTTAACTGAATGAGTGGTTTAGCTAGAAATGCATACTGGGGAATCCATTGTCTGCAGTACGAGGTGAGGCCTATGAAGGCCCGCACTTCCTTTTGTGTCTGGGGTTGCGGCATATTTACAATTAACTGAATGCGATCGGGAGTGAGCTGTCTCCCCACTTTGGACAGCAAGTGACCCAAGTACACAACTTGCTGAACACAGAATTGTAGCTTCGAAGGAGACACCTTGTGCCCCTTGTCGGCCAGGAAATGTAAAACTGTCAATGATGCTTCTTCACATTCGGGCTCACTTCGTGCGGTGATCAGCAGATCATCGACGTATTGCAGTAAAGCGGTGTTAACTGGCATTTGAATGCAATCTAGTTGTCTTTTCAGTGCTTGACTATAGATGCTGGGGCTTTCTGTGAATCCTTGAGGTGCGCGCGAAAATTTGAAACTGCGTCCATTTAAACTGAATCCGAAGAGATATTGGCTCTCTGGATCAATAGGCACGCTGAAGAAGGCGTTCTTGAGATCAATTACAGTAAAGAACGTTGCTTCTGAATCAATGGCAGTCAATAAGGATGAGATATCGGGGACCACAGGATACTGTGGGATAATGCATTTATTTAATTCTCGAAGATCAATCACCAGCCGGTATACTGGCGGTGCATTGGGATCAGTACGTTTAAGAATCGGAATGATGGGTGAGTTACAGATATTGGAGTCGGTTTCGACGACCACTCCTTGGGCAATGAGCTCTTCAATGATTTTCAGTAAAGCCACTACAGCATCGGGTGGTAACTTATATTGTCTAATTCTGGGTAATACAACACCTGCCTTGAGTGTAACACGGTATGGTGTAATGTGCATACATCCTACATCAGTTGGGCCTTTTGCCCACAAGTAATCTGGTACATTTTTTAATCTGATATCAAACTCACGCAAAACGTAATGGCCCTTGAAATCCCGCAGAAAGAGTCTAACTCCCTCCGGGGAACAGCAGATTATAGCTCCTAGAGCCTTCAATGTTTTAATTCCTAACAGATTTTCTGGACATGATTTCGTGAGTAACAGGTCGGTAACGCGTGATAATGGACCCACAGCCAGGGGAACTGGTTCGGATACTTCATTTACAATAGGCTGTCCTGAAAAACCCAGGGAAACATTCTGTGAGCCTGAGAGGGGTGCCCCTGGAACTTCATAATGACTTATTGTAGTGCGACTTGCCCCTGTGTCAATTAAAAACTTTCTGTCTTTTCCCAATACTTGACTGTGTACATAAGGACCTTCTTGATCTACAGGAATCTCAATAAGAGGCAAGCCACCTTCCCTCTCTAGGCTGTTTCATGTATATCGGGAATATTCAGGGTAAGCAGACTGGGCATACTGGTACATCTGCTGTGAAACTTGCTGAGTTGCGGCGATGGGCTGTGGCTGTGATACTGCTACGGTCTGTGCTGGAGTCGAGGAAGCATGCATAGGCTGTGTATTCTGTGTAGACTGATGCTGGTTATGGTCTTGTCTAAGTGGGGAGACCTGTACGTGAGAGGACTCTGCATATCTTTGAGATTGAATCTGTGAGTTGGTGGCGGGGTCTGAGGACCCGCGGTCGCACCTCCTGAAGCGGAAGCTTGTACATTACCTCCCTGGGGAGTCTGTATCTGAACGTGAACTTGTCGTTTAGGTGGGTCAGGCAAACGTGGTTTCGGTAGGTCAGTTTTGAGTACGGGAAGTGGCGGGGCTGGCGGAACAGGGGAAGTCTGTTGTGGTACCGGCGGAACGTGACCTGGGGGCGGAATACCACCCCCGTCCCTGTCTGTAGGCAGGGCACGAACAGGCAGATTGGTGTAAGCTGGTGCTACATCGTCTAGATAGGAATTTAGGAATATGTCTTTAGTAGTCTTGTGCATTACTTTAGTTGGAACCAATGGTGACGGCAAATTTTTCGGTATTTCTGAAATGGCGTCAGGGGTACCTTCGGCCAAAAGATACATGTTGTTCACTTGGCTATTTCGGATGCGATCTATTTGTTCTGATTTTACTCGAATTCCCTCAGTAACTAATTCGTTTTCTTGGGCCTTTTCTGATTCTTTAAGTCTGTCTTCTCTACGGAGTGCTCTTTCAGCACGTTTACGTGATTCCTTACGCCAAAATTCTATGGCGTCTTTCTGAGATTGTCTGGCTTTCTTTTTTCGTAATACTTCTTCTACCTTTATGATGCACTCGGCATCCCATGTTCCGTTAACTGGCCATCGGTATCTTTCCTCTAGGTGCTTGGTATAATCGGTCCATAACTCTAGATACAGGATGGCGTCTATGCCATGCTTATTATACATAAAATTACCTGGAGTGTCCCTAGGGGGGATTGGAATTTCTTCCTCTAATATCCCTTTCCTAGTTCCTATCTGCTTTAACTTGTTGAAAAACGGCATTGTGCCTACTTGATACTGAAATGCTCGATCCTTGATACTTAATTTCGACTGTAACTATTTATACAAGAAAACACAATAATGCACAAAAACAATCACATTCATACCACGACATTAATTACGAAAACATTTAAAACATAGATGACTACCCCTCTATACTAGATGTACTGCTCAACAGTACAGATACACTGTTGTAACAGTGCAGAATTTCAGAAATTCGGAATACTAGATATACTGCTAAACAGTACAGATACACTGCCTAAAAACAGTGCAGACCGGACTTGCGTACCCAAACCCGTCTAGATACGACCCAGCAATGGTACTCACCGGGAAGCACGGAAAACAGAAGGCCTCGGAAAACTCGACTGGACTCGACTCGGAACTTCGGAAAACTTCGGAAAAAACTTCGGAAAACTTCGGAAAATTTCGGAAAACTGGTGGGCCTCTTCACACCTCGGACCTTGCTTCTTTCGGCTGGGCTCTGGTCGGGATCCTCCGCACTCCTCACCGCCTCGTCTGGGCACTGATTGCAGTCTTCGTCACCTCCGTGGGTCAGAGGGAGATGCAGGAAATCCTGCCAGTACACGTGTGTTCCATCTAACTGATGGCAGGGGACACAGTATGCAACGTGCCAACCGGCGCGTGAGGTGGGGGAGGGGTCCCTGTTCGGGCGCCAAAATGACGTAAATAATTAATTTACTCTCTTAATTTCTATGCAGGTAAGTACTTAATCAATAATAACTCAATCAGAATGAAGGAAAACAGAGTCCGTGGTGTGAGAGTTTCTAAGGGTTTTATTCCTCATAAAGGAATCAGGATATCATGTTCTGACCACCACACAGGGTGTCAGAAGGGATAGAGCGCTACATTTTATTAACAGTACATAGCTTATATACTTATTTCATTCCATAAGTAACAGTGTAAGAGGCGTAACAGCTGAGAGAAGACAAGATAACAATATTACACGTGGTATATGTGCGTAATCAAGAGGCGTGAACTAGAGGTGTGTTCTGGAAACGTCACTGATAGGTGTCACAAAGGGGTGGCATTAACAGAAAATGTGACAATGTCAGCAGAAATCGGAAGCTTGGATGCGCGCGCAGCTGCATGACGTGTGATTGGAGGGGTGCAGGGGACTTGACATTTACACTGACGGAAAGAGACAGAAGTCTGGCATGTCAGATCAACTTGTGCTTTTATCATATCTGATATCTGATGTTTAGGAACTAAGCTATCTGGGCAGAAAGGTCTCTAGAGCAGAAGCTATTCTATACTTGCTGTGAGTGCGTGTATAAGCGCCTGGGTGTCTGTATGAGAAGCGTGGGGTAAGGGGCCTTCCATGGAAGCATGGCAACAGAAGCTATGAATTACTTGCATAGAGACAGGTCGGCCCTTTAGCCCTGTAGCTGAGGAAGGATGTTTACTGAAGCTAGCAGGAAGGAATGTATTTTCGGGGAGGGAAACAGATAACTCGAAGGTTATAGTCAATCTTGGCAGGCAGCAGGCTGAGCTGAGCACGGAGGGCCGCGCTAGAAGTAAGTCAGAGTTCACGGGTACGGGGGCTGCCTGGGCAGAGATTTCTCGGAGTCAGGAGCCAGAAAAGAGGCTCGGTGGCAGAGATTCAGGGCCTACTTCAGCCAGGGCTGAAAAACGTAGGAGTACACTACAAAAAGACGTTGGCATAGCATACTTAGGAACGGACCATTCAACCCATTCATGGTGGGTCTGAAAGAGGACAAGTTAACGTTGGACGCAAATGTATTTGCGTCTTCATAGCTGGTACAGGAGGGAAGTTACATGCACTTTAACTCGTACATGGAGTCGGTGGGGTACGCGCTAGGGAACACAACTTGACCATAAAATTTATATTACCTCAGTGTCGTTAACTGAATGAGTGGTTTAGCTAGAAATGCATACTGGGGAATCCATTGTCTGCAGTACGAGGTGAGGCCTATGAAGGCCCGCACTTCCTTTTGTGTCTGGGGTTGCGGCATATTTACAATTAACTGAATGCGATCGGGAGTGAGCTGTCTCCCCACTTTGGACAGCAAGTGACCCAAGTACACAACTTGCTGAACACAGAATTGTAGCTTCGAAGGAGACACCTTGTGCCCCTTGTCGGCCAGGAAATGTAAAACTGTCAATGATGCTTCTTCACATTCGGGCTCACTTCGTGCGGTGATCAGCAGATCATCGACGTATTGCAGTAAAGCGGTGTTAACTGGCATTTGAATGCAATCTAGTTGTCTTTTCAGTGCTTGACTATAGATGCTGGGGCTTTCTGTGAATCCTTGAGGTGCGCGCGAAAATTTGAAACTGCGTCCATTTAAACTGAATCCGAAGAGATATTGGCTCTCTGGATCAATAGGCACGCTGAAGAAGGCGTTCTTGAGATCAATTACAGTAAAGAACGTTGCTTCTGAATCAATGGCAGTCAATAGGGATGAGATATCGGGGACCACAGGATACTGTGGAATAATGCATTTATTTAATTCTCGAAGATCAATCACCAGCCGATATACTGGCGGTGCATTGGGATCTGTACGTTTAAGAATCGGAATGATGGGTGAATTACAGATATTGGAGTCGGTCTCGACGACCACTCCTTGGGCAATGAGCTCGTCAATGATTTTCAGTAAAGCCACTACAGCATCGGGTGGTAACTTGTATTGTCTGATTCGGGGTAATACAACACCTGTTTTGAGTGTAACACGGTATGGTGTGATATGCATGCAGCCTACATCAGTTGGGCCTTTTGCCCACAAGTAATCTGGTACATTTTTCAATCTGACATCGAATTCTCGCAAAACATAATGACCCTTGAAATCCCGCAGAAAGAGTCTAACCCCCTCCGGGGAACAGCATATTATAGCTCCTAGAGCCTTCAATGTTTTAATTCCTAACAGATTTTCTGGACATGATTTCGTGAGTAACAGGTCTGTAACACGTGATAATGGACCCACAGCCAGGGGAACTGGTTCTGATACCTCATTTACAAAAGGCTGTCCTGAAAAACCCAGGGAAACATTCTGTGAGCCTGAGAGGGGTGCCCCTGGAACTTCATCATGACTGATTGTAGTGCGACTTGCCCCTGTGTCAATTAAAAACTTTCTGTCTTTTCCCAATACTTGACTGTGTACATAAGGACCTTCTTGATCTACAGGAATCTCAATAAGAGGCAAGCCACCTTCCCTCTCTAGGCTGTTTCATGTATATCGTGAATATTCGGGGTAAGCGGACTGGGCATACTGGTACATCTGCTGTGAAACTTGCTGAGTTGCAGCAATGGGCTGTGGCTGTGGTACTGCTACGGTCTGTGCTGGAGTCGAGGAAGCATGCATAGGCTGTGTACTCTGTGTATTCTGTGAAGACTGATTCTGGTTATGGTCTTGTCTAGGCGGATGCGGTCTTTCCTTAGTTTTACCTGTCGCTATGTTATGTTTCAGGACTGGGCATTCGTGTACGTAGTGACCTGGCTGCTTGCAATAATTGCATGTCCCTTTAACGGGAGCTGCAGTGTGACTGGTCTGGGTCGTACCCTTTCTGTGACGGTCGGATGGGACCGTCTGAGCTACTAACATTTTCATCTTTGTGTCTTTCATGCGTTTTTGTTCCTGATCTTGTTCTTCTCTTATTCTGTTCTGATGATATTGTAACATTTGTAACATCTGTGATGGCGTATTTGCTTGCCATGTACTCTCAACCTTGTATACACGGTTTTTAACTAACGGTAGGGAATTCTCGACTAACTTTGATACAAAAAGATGCGGGTACGACTCGCTACTTGGCTGGAGGCCACTATTAATAATGAAACATTTCTCGAATCTTGAATAGAAGTCACTAGTATCTTCATCATGTTTCTGTTTACAGGACGAGATGGCGTCCCAATCTTCCTTTCTAGTTGTCAATAATCTGGGCAGGACCTGTACTATCAAACCTGGTAACGCTTTAGTTTTATCCCCAAGGCCTAACCCTGGGACCCGTTTCTTTTCTTCGTCCTCTATTTCTGCCCAGGCAATCTTTGTGTCTCCCACCTCCCATTCCTTTTCCTTTAATTTCTCGAAGATACCCGTGGGTAATAGTACCTTTAACATTTTCATGATATCATCATACGTGTAATCCCCCATTAGTAACATGTCTTTAAGCTCTCTATGAAAACCTGCAGGATCTTTATCATGGCGTGGTACTAGTTTCTTTATTTCTAACAGTTCTAATTTAGTCAGAGGCGTGTGTACATACACGCGTTTCAAGGTTTTATCCTCACCCATAACAGGGTGCACTTCTCGTAAGGGGTTCTGACTTTCAATACTACCCCCGCATTGCATATGGTACATTTTCCTTTCTAGAGGTGGGGCGGGAACATATTCAGAGCTTACAAAGGTATCATATCTATGTCGTTGTTCTAGAATTATTTGAATTAATTTGGTACTTAAGCCTCTCCATCTTTCCATCAGTAATGCTTCTAGTGTTTCATGTAAGGGACCGGGATCAGAGTAATGTTTTCTGTATTTGATAAGAAGGTGCTGAATCATGTATACACCTGCTAATTTCTGTTCGTCGGGGGAGAGGTTTAGAAATGTCTGTGCCACTGTGTCATCATTATATATGTCTGCATTTTCGGCCCATGATACAGCTGATCGGGCTAGTTCTTGTTCATCCATAGAATTGAGTACATGGTACCCAACTCGATCTCGAAGCCTTTTATCAGTTTCCTGGAACTGATGCTCAGCAGAATTCGGATTTGTCAAGGCAGAGAAGAAAACTCTCTTGCTCTCCGGACGGATACCCTTCCTAAGGTAAGTTCCCTTACCTACATATGCTATGGTGCCTACATTTCTTTCGGATTCTTCCTGTTCTTCTTCCTCCTCGGAGGAAGCCTCTTCTTTCTCTTTCTCGTGTACTGCTATCACTGCTTTCCTAATCTTCCTGTACATAGAGGCTATGCAAGTCCCCTTGTCGTGTTTTCCTTCAGCTATATTTTGACCCCACTTGTTCAATGCATCTAATTCACTCTGATCTGTTCCGGGCCTGTCTCGTTCTCTTATCAGACAATTTATGAAAAATCGTAGTATCAGTGCTTGCATGTCAACTTTCTGTTTCTCCATGGCATCCTTAATACTGTCGGGGTCTTTTCCTGTCTGAACAAACTCATATATTCTATCTAGACGCTCCTTCATTCCTACATAGCATAGCAAGTTATCAGTAGCAGATCTTAACCGTAATGATGCCAATATCATTAAATCGTCTTTTCCGGGTACTGGATCATATCTGCAAACTGACATGTTTTCTTTTAATGCGTCAAGGCGGGATGAATTAGAGGAGTGGGGAGACCTGTACGTAAGAGGACTCTGCATACCTCTGAGATTGAATCTGTGAGTTGGTGGCGGGGTCTGAGGACCCGCGGTCGCACCTCCTGAAGCGGAAGCTTGTGCATTACCTCCCTGTGGAGTCTGTATCTGAACTTGAACTTGTCGTTTAGGTGGATCAGGCAAACGTGGTTTTGGTAGGTCAGTTTTGAGTACGGGAAGCGGCGGGGCTGGCGGAACAGGAGAAGTCTGTTGTGGTACTGGCGAGGCATGATCTGGGGGCGGGGTGCCGCCCCCGTCCCTGTCGGTAGGCAGGGCACGAACAGGCAGATTGGTGTAAGCTGGAGCTACATCTTCTAGGTAGGAATTTAGGAATATGTCTTTAGTAGTCTTATGCATTACTTTAGTTGGAACTAATGGCGACGGCAAATTTTTCGGTATTTCTGAAATGGCGTCGGGTGTACCCTCGGCCATAAGATACATGCCGTTTACTTGGCTATTTCGGATGCGATCTATTTGTTCTGATTTTACTCGGATTCCTTCAATAACCAGTTCGTTTTCTCGAGCTTTTTCTGATTCTCTAAGTCTGTCTTCTCTACGAAGTGCTCTTTCAGCACGTTTATGTGATTCCTTACGCCAAAATTCTATGGCATCTTTCTGAGACTGTCTGGCTTTCTTTTTCCGTAATGCCTCTTCTACCTTCATGATGCACTCGGCATCCCATGTTCCATTAACTGGCCATCTGTGTCTCTCGTCTAGGTGCTTTGTATAATCGGTCCATAATTCTAGATACAATATGGCATCTATGCCATGCTTATTATACATAAAATTGCCTGGAGTGTCCCTAGGAGGGATAGGAATTTCTTCCTCTAGCATCCCTTTCCTAGTTCCTATCTGCTTTAACTTGTTGAAAAACGGCATTCTGCTTACTTGATACTGAAATGCGCAATCCTTGATACTTAATTCTGAATGTAACTAGTTATACAAGAAAACAGAATAATGCACAAAAAACAGTCACATTCATACCACGACATTAATCACACAAAAAAACATGTAAGACATAGATGACTACCCCACTATACTGGATGTACTGCTCAACAGTACAGATACACTGGTGTAACAGTGCAAAAATTCAGAAATTCGGAATACTAGATATACTGCTAAACAGTACAGATACACTGCCTAAAAACAGTGCAGACCGGACTTGTGTACCCAAACCCGTCTAGATACGACCCAGCAATGGTACTCACCGGGAAGCACGGAAACAGAAGGCCTCGGAAAACTCGACTGGACTCGACTCGATACTTCGGAAAACTTCGGAAAACTTCGGAAAACTTCGGAAACCTGGTGGGCCTCTTGACACCTCGGACCTTGCTTCTTTCGGCTAGGCTCTGGTCGGGATCCTCCGCACTCCTCACCGCCTCGTCTGGGTACTGATCGCAGTCTTCGTCACCTCCGTGGGTCAGAGGGAGATGCAGGAAATCCTGCCGATACGCGTATGTTCCGGCTAACTGACGGCAGGGGACATAGGTTGCAACGCACCAACCGGCGCGTGAGGTGGGGGAGGGGTCCCTATTCGGGCGCCAAAATGATGTAAATAAATAATTTACTCTTAATTTCTATGCAGGTAAGTACTTAATCAATAATAACTCAATCGGAAATGAAAGAAAACAGAGTCCGTGGTGTTAGAGTTCTTAGGGGTTTTATTCCTTAAAAAGGAATGGTCAAGACCAAATTATCATGTTCCGAACACCACACAGGGTGTCAGAAGGGATAGAGCGCGCTACATTTTATTAACAGTACATAGCTTATATACTTATTTTGCATCATTGGAAACAGTATAGAAGGCGTAACAGCAGAGAGAAGACAAGATAACAGTATACACGTGGTACATGTGCGTAATCAAGAGGCGTGTACTAGAGGTGTGTTCTAGAAACGTCACAGGTAGGTGTCACCAAAGGGGTGGCACTAACAGAAAATGTTGCAATGTCAGCAGAAATCGGAAACTTGGATGCGCGCGCAGCTGCATGACGTGTGCATGACATGGAGTCGGAGGGTGCTGGGGACTTGACATTTGCACTGACGGAAAGAGACAGAAGTCTGGCATGTCAGATCAACTTGTGCTTCTATCATATCTGATATCTGATGTTTAGGAACTAAGCTATCTGGGCGGAAAGGTCTCTGGGGCAGAAGCTATTCTATACTGACTGTGAGTGCATGTATAAGCGCCTGAATGTCTGTATGAGAAGCGTGGGGGCACGGGGCCTTCCAGGGGAGCATGGCAACAGAAGCTATGAATTACTTGAATTAGTTGCATAGAGACAGGTCGGCCCTTTGGCCCTGCAGCTGAGGAAGGATGTTTACTGGAGCTAGCAGGCAGGAATGTATTTTCGGGGAGGGAAACAGATAACTCGAAGGTTATAGTCAATCTTGGCAGGCAGCAGGCTGAGCCGAGCGCGAGGGGCCGCGCTGAAAGTAAGTCAGAGTTCACGAGTACAGGGGCTGCCTGGGCAGAGATTCTCGGAGTCAGAAGCCAGAAAAGAGGTTCGGTGGCAGAGATTCAGGGCCTACTTCAGCCAGAGCTGAAAAACGTAGGAGTACACTACAAAAAAGACGTTGGCATAGCATACTTAGGAACGGACCACTCAACCCATTCATGGTGGGTCTGAAAGAGGACATGTTAACGTTGGACGCAAATGTATTTGCGTCTTCATAGCTGGCACAGGAGGGAAGTTACATGCACTTTAACTCGTACATGGAGACGGTGGGGTACTCGCTAGGGAACACAACTTGATCATAAAATTTATATTTCCTCAGGCGGGACAGGCCAATTGGGCGAGGAGGTGGGGTTTCATTCATTATTAAAAAGTCCTTCTTATGCCATACAATTGATCTAGGCCACCTTAAAGAAAGTGAGAGCATCGGCTTCTCGATTAAAATTAACGCCTCCACCTCTTTCTCGGGAGGACTAATCTATCGCCCTCCAGGCAATGCCACCCCGTTTCTAGACTCCCTAGATGAAGCTCTTGGGTCACTTATGTTACATTACCCCAACTTCACCCTATTAGGAGACATGAACATGCAACTGGAATCGTGCGTTGACCCTCACGCCACCTGTTTCCAACACACTCTAAATATCTTTGGACTGGCTCAACTAGTTACCGCACCCACCCATCTAGCTGGCCATACTCTTGACGGTATTTGCTCCAACCTAACCACTATGATTACGTCCCCCCCATCCCACAAATTTGGACTGACCATAGTTTCATTCCCTTTGAAATCGAGAAACAAGCTCATGCCTCACTCATAACTAAGCGTCCTCAACCTTCCTTCACGATAAATTGGAGAAAGGTGACCGACCGTATTAAGCTGGACTCCCAACCACTGGCACAGGCCCCTAAATTGATAGGAGATGTATCGGTCGATTCTCGCAACTTTCACGTCTGGATGGATCAAATTATCTCGGAAAAATCTGATCCAAAAGGGGACCGCGTGAAATGTCCTAAAAGGAAACTAAATGCACCATGGTACACCCAGGCCCTAACTGAGAGTCATCTACTATGTAGAATAAAAGAAAGGAAGTGGAGGAAAACATATGACGAGGCTTCAAGAGCCCTCTATGTTCAGCAGAGGAAATCATACCTTTCTAGTATAAAGGCGGCCAAAAAGGAGTAGTATACAAAGGCCATCAATGAAGCCCACCAGAAGCAAAAAACTGTCTTCTCCATAGTTAAATCCTTCACCCACCCTAAAGCTCTTCTGCTCGAAATTCCTCCCTCTGAAACTCTGTGTAACCAAATTGCAGATTTCTTTGTGGAAAAAATCGCCAATATTCAAAAGGACTTTCTGCCTCCCTTGATTATTCCTCATCAGGTAGCTGACAACCATCCTTCCCTTTGCAGCTTCCAACCTGTCTCCCTCCAGCAGACCCACAAGGCAATTTTGGCCTGCAAATCAGGAGCACCAACCGACTCCTGTCCTCTTCGCATTCTGCACCATCTAATCGAGGTAGTAAACCCTAACATCAACGCGATCATTAACGCATCCCTTGATTCAGGAGTAGTGCCTAATGAATGGAAAAAGGCTATCGTGAAACCCCTGATGAAGAAGCAGAATAAATCTCCAACAGATCTTACCAACATGCGCCCCATCTCACTCTTGCCTGTTCTAGGAAAAATCACTGAACAGATAGTACATTGGGAGCTAAAAACATTTGTGGAGAATCATAACATCCTGCATCCCCAGCAATCTGGGTTTCGCCCTGATCATTCCACCGAAACGGCTCTGATAGAACTCTCTGATTCCATCAAGTTCCTGCAGGATGAGGGAAGGCAAGCCGTCCTCATCATGCTTGACCTAACAGCAGCGTTCAACTCTATCTCTCATGTCATCCTGATTGATAGAATGCGAGAGATTGGCGTGACAGACACAGCTTTGGCATGGGTAAAATCTTTCTTGTCCAATAGGTCCCAATCTGTGTCCTTGGGTCCCTACCTATGCAGCGAAAACCCATTACATCGGGTGTACCGCAGGGGTCCATATTAAGCCCACTTCTTTTTAACATCTATATGGCACCCCTCCTCGCTGTGATAGAGTCCCATGGGATCCTTGTCACGTCATATGCTGACGACACCCAACTTGTCGTCTCCATTGACAAAAACTGCATGGATACAGAGCTGCGATTTCGGAATTGTCTCACCGAGGTATTTCAGTGGCTGAATAAAAACCACTTGAGATGCAACAGTGGGAAAACCGAAATCATACCATTGGGTAAAAATGTATCCTTCTGCCCGAAAGATTGGTGGCCCAAAGACTCAGAGGCCCCGCCTAGTGCGGTGTCTTCTGCGCGCAACCTGGGCGTGCAATTTGATGCATCCCTTTCCTTTGACGATCACGTCAGGATTACGGCTGGTTGCTGCTTTGGACTAATTAAATCTCTAAAGAAATTCTTTGACTTCCTCCCCATCACCGCTAGGAAATCAGTCGTGGTAGCACTAATACTCTAAAAAGTCAAAGAAGCGGCCACAACAAAATATCGCACAACACTATCACGACTAGTGGTGAGGGACCATCAGTTGTAAAGAAGTCCTATCAGCCCACCCATGTGGCAGAGCATCGTCATCTAGGACTTAAATCAGCAGGTTTATCTATGGCCAAGCCTTAGTGATAGTGCTTGGTACCAATAGATCCAAAGCTGAAAAGAGATGTGTCCTCATCAGAAGTGGAACTGATAGGGTGCAGTGCTCAAAGAAATAGATGTGTATTAAAATGGCGGTCAGGGTAGAAAAATGTCTTTATTAATATCTCCCTGGACGTCAAGTAAAAAAAGTGATGACAGTGTAAAAAAATTCACTGTACAGTAAGTGTAGAGAATCAGGCCAACATGTTTCTGCCGTAAAGGTAATAATCTACCGGCATTCTTCAGGGCCAGGCTGGAATGACAGCTACTGCAACATCTACTATTATGTGAGTCAAATCATAATAAGGAAAAATATTCTTGAAATTGTATCGTTAGGTAAATAGAAACTCAGTGGCTAAACATACCACCCTACCGTATCCTTGTGGATAACCATATCAACAGCAATCTTTTCCTGCAAACGGCATGGAGAAAGAAACAATAATGTGACAAGCAAAAAGACGCTTTTATAATGTACAAAGTGTGTGAACAGTCATTGTGGCATTCTTTAACTCAGTCGGCCAGTTGACTTTAAAGTGACCAGAATATAAAACTTGTGCATAGCATTAAGTCACAACCAGATAATCTGTATACTACAAGATAATAAATCTCTTTGTACTTACCCAGCTTTGTGTGGGAAGTAGGCCTCACCTCACCCGGCAACGGCTCGGATAAAGAGGCCCCGCTCTATTGGACATATAGAGAAGGACTCATTCAGGACATGATAAGTGTCACTCTCTCAAATATGTACTTGATTTTAAAACTAAATAAACTTGGTTGTTCTAAAATAGCCTAGAGGTCTCAGCAAAGGCGAAATGCTGCACCCAGAAGGCCACATTCAACTAGAATGATGGTCAACAATTCATTTAATTCATTCATTTTATGAAGGGTTTATGAGGGTAGAAAACTGCCCTCAGAAGGTAGTATGCTGGTCAACAATTCAATTAATCCATTCATGTTATGAAGGGTATGTGAGGATAGAAAGGAGCTAAAAAAAACCTGTTAGGTCATTCTATCTGACTACTGGCAAAAATTCACATTGATTGCTCCTTAGAGTTAAACCTGACTAAGCTGGTTATTAGCTTGCATTGCTAGGATGAACCACCATAACAAAGCTATAGTGATTAGGAAGGCTTACAATACATTAGAAAGGACCAAAAGTAACGCCTGGTCTCTAAACGTCCTTACCTGTCCGTCGGTACCTCCAGGAATGACCTGAACCGAAGGGGAGGTACCGGTGCACAGGAGGAGCCTCGTATTTATATGTGTTTCAATCACTAATTATGTCAGCTGATAATCGACACCTGTGTTGTTTAGGGTCGCCGCCTGAAACCAATCAATCAGAACGCTTGATGCAAGGGAAAGTATCTGCCTTGCGCATGCGTATTAAATGTAATCAAATGCAGCGCGAGATGTAAGATGGTGACGCTTCGTCCCACCCACCCTCTACAAGCTCGGGCACATACTGACCAATGCAAACGCATTGCACGAGGACGTGTCGTTATCTCGCGCATGCGCAATGCATTGTAAACAAAGAGGCAGATCTTAACCTCGCGCATGCGCGATGCTTAGTCAACAGAGAGGCGGGTCTGGAGATTTAACCCAAAGCACGAGCCAAAACAAAATCGAGGCATGCACGCTAAGTGTAGGAAAAGCGTATTGGAAAAGCGCATACTCAGTGTAAAGGGAGAAGGTCTTTATTTAAATGTGGAGTATGTGTTCTTCCGATTATACGTAACCCCATCTCCCTAGTGATATCTACAGTGTGTTTCAACACTGAAGGGGTGAGAGTGATATAGCAAAGGAAGAATGTAAATGTGCATTCAAGTGTATATAAACAGATCACACTATGCTGTTGTAACTAGTGTCGAATATACCCATCAACTGATTATCTGTGTACAGTCATTT
This sequence comes from Lissotriton vulgaris, assembly GCF_964263255.1. Classification (NCBI taxonomy): domain Eukaryota; kingdom Metazoa; phylum Chordata; class Amphibia; order Caudata; family Salamandridae; genus Lissotriton; species Lissotriton vulgaris. The sequence continues at coordinate 1,584,437,816 of NC_141693.1, forward strand.
AGCTAATTATGTACACTAATCCATTCTGTGCGAATTTTTCAAAGATTGGGTTTAAGGCTGAGACCCCGCAAGGTGCTCTTTCCGATACCAGAGACATGAGTGCCAAAAAGTGTACTTCACTAATGGAAGTAGGTAACGCCCCAGTTGTTTAAGAAAAAAGAAGGAGGAAGCTTACATCAAGGAGGTACCTAAATTATATTTGCCTGTTCACCTGAATGTCACCAGGTGTACCTCACGTCACTAATTAAGCAAAAGTAGTTAGGACCCTGGTGTTGAAGAAGAGTTCAGCTTTATTCAGAGAGAAACCCAAGGTATGTTGTCATTAAGACCCTGGACATCCGTCTTAAGTTTGAAAATCCAGCGCTGCTCCCTTATAAATAGGAAACGTGACACATCAGACACATGTGGGGGAATGAACGGCCGTTCCAACACTACCCACTTCATTTCGTCCGCTTTGTGTCTGTGTTCCAGAAAGTGGTTGGTTAAACGAGTAGCCTGTTTATTGCACCGAATGGTGCTTTTATCCTCGCTTATACGGAGCTTGATTTTCCTGGTGGTGTGCCCTATATACCGCAAATTGCACGGGCACATGATCATATAGATCAATTTATCTGAATTACAGTTGGTATGGTTGTTCAGTCGCCAGGGTCTTGCGGTTCCTATGTCTATTGTCAGAGTTTTACTCGTCTGAGAGCAGACAGCACATCCACCACAGGGGTAGTGACCACGCACTGGTTCAATGTTCCATAGGGTGTTGGTGACTTCATTAGGATGGTACCTTGGCCTGGTATGAACTAGGTTATCCCTGATGCTGGAACCTCTTTTAAAGGCAAACAGGGGGCGTGGGATGTCTCCCATCGCTGTGTTCAATATCTTCCAATGTCGGAGAATGATCTTCTTCACGTCATTAGAGCGTGTGTTGAAGGTGTGTACCATGGTCATACGGTCAGCCGGCATTTGCGTATTTCTGGGTTCCAAAAGTGCGTCTCGATTGTTATTTGACGCTCTTTTACAGGCACGTCTGACCAAATGGTTGGGGTAATGTCGCTCCCTGAGCTGTGTCGTCAAATCTTTAGCATGTTATTGAAATAAGCTCTTGGAGGAACAGTTCCTTCTGACTCTCAAAAATTGACCCACCGGTAAGTTATCCCGGAGTGATTGAGGATGAAAACTATGATAGGACAGCAGAGAGTTACGCGACATTGGTTTACGATAAAGTTCAGTTTGTAAACTTTCTGTACCTACACAGATCATGTCTAAAAATGGAAGTTTCACTTTGCTTGAATCCATAGTGAAGTTAAGATACCTGTTTTGTGAGTTGAGCCATGTGTGGAACAGTTCTGCCTCATTGGTGGAGCCTCTCCAGATGACGATCACATCATCAATATATCTTCGCCACAGCAACACCTGATGGAGGAAAGGGTTGCTGTGGTGAAGGATGTAATCTTGCTCAAATTAATGCATGTATAAGTTGGCTAGACTGGGGGCGAAAACGCTCCCCATCGAAGTCCCGGAGACCTGTAAAAAAAGTTTGTCCTCAAATTGAAAAAAGTTTTCCATCATGGCCAGCCTGTCACATTCCATGATAAACCCTACTGGGGTGATGGTATCAAGTTCTCTAGTTTCTAGGAGACTTCTAATGCAATCCAACGTCTCTTGCTGTGGGATACAAGTGTACAAGGACTCGACATCAAAACTGACCAACAGGTCAGTAGTGATATCGAAGTCCACTGTTGCCAAAAGTCTCAAGACGTCACCAGTATCCTTAAGGTATGTTGGAGTTTCGGATACAATTAGTTTTAAGAAAAAATCCACGAACGTGGACAAAGGCTCTAGGAGCGAACCGATGCCCGATATAATGGGGCGTCCTGGGGTGGCCTTTTTTCTTTATGTATTTTAGGTAGACAATAGAAGTAAGGTGTTACAGGATGAGTCGTGATTATCGATATCACTAGAAGTCTCCTAGAAACTAGAGAACTTGATACCATCACCCCAGTAGGGTTTATCATGGAATGTGCCAGGCTGGCCATGATGGAAAACTTTTTTCAATTTGAGGACAAACTTTTTTTACAGGTCTCCGGAACTTCGATGGGGAGCGTTTTCGGCCCCAGTCTAGCCAACTTATACATGCATCAATTTGAGCAAGATTACATCCTTCACCACAGCAACCCTTTCCTCCATCAGGTGTTGCTGTGGCGAAGATATATTGATGATGTGATCGTCATCTGGAGAGGCTCCACCAATGAGGCAGAACTGTTCCACACATGGCTCAACTCACAAAACAGGTATCTTAACTTCACTATGGATTCAAGCAAAGTGAAACTTCCATTTTTAGACATCATGATCTGTGTAGGTACAGAAGGTTTACAAACTGAACTTTATCGTAAACCAATGTCGCGTAACTCTCTGCTGTCCTATCATAGTTTTCATCCTCAATCACTCCGGGATAACTTACCGGTGGGTCAATTTTTGAGAGTCAGAAGGAACTGTTCCTCCAAGAGCTTATTTCAACAACATGCTAAAGATTTGACGACACAGCTCAGGGAGCGACATTACCCCAACCATTTGGTCAGACGTGCCTGTAAAAGAGCGTCAAATAAAAATCGAGACGCACTTTTGGAACCCAGAAATAAGCAAATGCCGGCTGACCGAATGACCATGGTACACACCTTCAACACACGCTCTAATGACGTGAAGAAGATCATTCTCCGACATTGGAAGATATTGAACACAGCGATGGGAGACATCCCACGCCCCCTGTTTGCCTTTAAAAGAGGTTCCAGCATCAGGGATAACCTAGTTCATACCAGGCCAAGGTACCATCCTAATGAAGTCACCAACACCCTATGGAACATTGAACCAGTGCGTGGTCACTACCCCTGTGGTGGATGTGCTGTCTGCTCTCAGACGAGTAAAACTCTGACAATAGACATAGGAACCGCAAGACCCTGGCGACTGAACAACCATACCAACTGTAATTCAGATAAATTGATCTATATGATCATGTGCCCGTGCAATTTGCGGTATATAGGGCACACCACCAGGTAGATCAAGCTCCGTATAAGCGAGCATAAAAGCACCATTCGGTGCAATAAACAGGCTACTCGTTTAACCAACCACTTTCTGGAACACAGACACAAAGCGGACGAAATGAAGTGGGTAGTGTTGGAACGGCCGTTCATTCCCCCACATGTGTCTGATGTGTCACATTTCCTATTTATAAGGGAGCAGCGCTGGATTTTCAAACTTAAGACGGATGTCCAGGGTCTTAATGACAACATACCTTGGGTTTCTCTCTGAATAAAGCTGAACTCTTCTTCAACACCAGGGTCCTAACTACTTTTGCTTAATTAGTGACGTGAGGTACACCTGATGACATTCAGGTGAAAAGGCAAATATAATTTAGGTACCTCCTTGATGTAAGCTTCCTCCTTCTTTTTTCTTAAACAACTGGGGCGTTACCTACTTCCATTAGTGAAGTACACTTTTTGGCACTCATGTCTCTGGTATCGGAAGGAGCACCTTGCGGGGTCTCAGCCTTAAACCCAATCTTTGAAAAATTCGCACAGAATGGATTAGTGTACATAATTAGCTAAATGACTGTACACAGATAATCAGTTGATGGGTATATTCGAGTCTAGTTACAACAGCATAGTGTGATCTGTTTATATACACTTGAATGCACATTTACATTCTTCCTTTGCTATATCACTCTCACCCCTTCAGTGTTGAAACACACTGTAGATATCACTAGGGAGATGGGGTTACGTATAATCGGAAGAACACATACTCCACATTTAAATAAAGACCTTCTCCCTTTACACTGAGTATGCGCTTTTCCAATACGCTTTTCCTACACTTAGCGTGCATGCCTCGATTTTGTTTTGGCTCGCGCTTTGGGTTAAATCTCCAGACCCGCCTCTCTGTTGACTAAGCATCGCGCATGCGCGAGGTTAAGATCTGCCTCTTTGTTTACAATGCATTGCGCATGCACGAGATAACGACACGTCCTCGCGCAATGCGTTTGTGTTGGTCAGTATGTGCCCGAGCTTGTAGAGGGTGGGTGGGACGAAGCGTCACCATCTTACATCTCGCGCTGCATTTGATTACATTTAATACGCATGCGCAAGGCAGATACTTTCCCTTGCATCAAGCGTTCGGATTGATTGGTTTCAGGCGGCGACCCTAAACAACACAGGTGTCGATTATCAGCTGACATAATTAGTGATTGAAACACATATAAATACGAGGCTCCTCCTGTGCACCGGTACCTCCCCTTCGGTTCAGGTCATTCCTGGAGGTACCGACGGACAGGTAAGGACGTTTAGAGACCAGGCGTTACTTTTGGCCCTTTCTAATGTATTGTAAGCCTTCCTAATCGCTATAGCTTTGTTATGGTGGTTCATCCTAGCAATGCAAGCTAATAACCAGCTTAGTCAGGTTTAACTCTAAGGAGCAATCAAACACTACAATGTGAATTTTTGCCAGTAGTCTGATAGAATGACCTAACAGTTTTTTTTAGCTCCTTTCTATCCTCACATACCCTTCATAACATGAATGGATTAATTGAATTGTTGACCAGCATACTACCTTCTGAGGGCAGTTTTCTACCCTCATAAACCCTTCATAAAATGAATGAATTAAATGAATTGTTGACCATCATTCTAGTTGAATGTGGCCTTCTGGGTGCAGCATTTCGCCTTTGCTGAGACCTCTAGGCTATTTTAGAACAACCAAGTTTATTTAGTTTTAAAATCAAGTACATATTTGAGAGAGTGACACTTATCATGTCCTGAATGAGTCCTTCTCTATATGTCCAATAGAGCGGGGCCTCTTTATCAGAGCCGTTGCCGGGTGAGGTGAGACCTACTTCCCACACAAAGCTGGGTAAGTACAAAGAGATTTATTATCTTGTAGTATACAGATTATCTGGTTGTGACTTAATGCTATGCACAAGTTTTATATTCTGGCCACTTTAAAGTCAGCTGGCCGACTGAGTTAAAGAATGCCACAATGACTGTTCACACACTTTGTACATTATAAAAGCGTCTTTTTGCTTGTCACATTATTGTTTCTTTCTCCATGCCGTTTGCAGGAAAAGATTGCTGTTGATATGGTTATCCACAAGGATACGGTAGGGTGGTATGTTTAGCCACTGAGTTTCTATTTACCTAACAATACAATTTCAAGAATATTTTTCCTTATTATGATTTGACTCACATAATAGTAGATGTTGCAGTAGCTGTCATTCCAGCCTGGCCCTGAAGAATGCCGGTAGATTATTACCTTTACGGCAGAAACATGTTGGCCTGATTCTCTACACTTACTGTACAGTGATTTTTTTACACTGTCATCACTTTTTTTACTTGACGTCCAGGGAGATATTAATAAAGAAATTTTTCTACCCTGAACGCCATTTCAATACACATCTATTTCTTTGAGCACTGCACCCTATCAGTTCCACTTCTGATGAGGACACATCTCTTTTCAGCTTTGGATCTATTGGTACCAAGCACTATCACTAAGGCTTGGCCATCGATAAACCTGCTGATTTAAGTCTTAGATGACGATGCTCTGCCACATGGGTGGGCTGATAGGACTTCTTTACAACTGATGGTCCCTCACCACTAGTCGTGATAGTGTTGTGCGATATTTTGTTGTGGCCGCTTCTTTGACTTTTTAGACCCTCAAGTTCTTTTTGTTGTAGTAATGTAGTTCATTAGGGGTACGAACTTGATTGGTTAATAAACATTGTCCCCTGGACCCTTCCCTAATAGTTGTATTCCTAGCACTAATACTCTCCCGACTCGATTACTGCAATGGATTAATGGCAGGAGTGAAAAAGTCCACCCTTAAGAAGTTGCAAAGTATACAGCACGCGGCTGCAAGATTAGTGTTGAAACTCCCCAGAAAATCTTCGGCCTCAGCAGCATTGAACTCCCACCACTGGTTGCCACTTCATAAGAGAATTCTTTTTAAACTTTTACTTACAGTGTTCAAATCCCTGAAAAACACAGGTCCTCATTACCTTGTCAATCGCTTCACTCATTACAACCCCGTACGATGTCTGAGATCCTCAGGGGCCAACCTCACGAAGATCCCGAGGTTCAAGTACAAACCAGGGGTGGAAAAACCTTCACAGTCCTGGCAGCAAGGGCTTGGAACAACTTGCCCGTAAATCTCAGACTGATCGAGACTGAAAGTCTCTTCAGGAAAAATCTGAAGACATGGGTATATCAGCAATCAGATACCTATGTATTGGCAGCTATTTAGATCTTTCACCACCTATCTCCCACACGCATGCTCAGCGCCAAGATGCTCCTTCCGGAGCGAAAGTTTGCGCTTTACAAATACCCACAAATATCAAATATCAAATATCAAATATCCTATCCTTGGTAAGTGCTCAACCCATAGGAAGCCGGGCGCTCGCACTAAAATTCTATAAGCTAATGCGCACAACCTCCATTCTTCTAGCGGATCGCTGTTATCATCGACCGCCATACAACGAAGTTTATCCAGCCCACGTTGCCTCCATGACTGTGTTAACTCGACAGCCTGTCACTCCATTGAATCCACGGTATGTCCCGCTATTGCCTGTAAGGATACAACCGTAACCCTTACCACACCAGTATTGTAACTCCTCTCCCCCTTGCAGCAGCAGCAGCGTGTCCAACTCCGCGCTCTAAGGAATCGAGCCATCGGAGCTTCACTAGCCCATATCGTAACGCGATCTGATACGCCCTACGCCCTCCCGGCGGAGGTAAGCAATCGCTCTCCATCCCTCACGCCTGCTCCAAAACATCACCGCATTCGCTTTTTGTGGCAACGTTCCACTGCTCGATAAACTGCCAACTGCACAGTACACTACTTAGTTCACTGGCAAGCTGATGTGCCACTCGATAACCTCCTTAGTGAAATCCAAATTCCTTAGCCAGCACATGGTCACACTGGCTGCCTCGGCACACTCATGGAGGACCCAGTTAGCCACCAACTCATCCTTACCTCAATACACCAAGCACCAATGTTTTTATTTCACCTACCACGCCCGCTGGCAACACTTTATCACTGCGATTCCGAATTTGTAAATACAGTCTAAGAAATGCGGCTCAGCTGACCTCGTACAACCTTCCGGGGACCAATTTAAACTTTATTATTTCCTGTTCTTTCCCCCCAACAGGCGTAAATATTATTGTAACCAGGCAATTAATTTGTTACGCCCTGAAGATGATCCCTTTGTACTAGAGCATGGGATCGAAACGTCGACTCTTTTGAGTAGACATACGTTGACCATTGTACATTAATGTCTATGTGCTACTCCAGGGAACACTGATAACATTGACTCTAAACAGTGCCCTGTTTGCTCTCTTTCTTTGCCTGAAGCACCTTTTTTCCTTCCACTACCTTTCTTTCTATCTTTTTCACTTACCTTCTGAGTACGGTACAGGATTGTGCCTTACTGCATTGAAATGTTTTGTTGCTAAATATATCTGAAATTTCTAATACTTGATCTGATTAATAAATTCCCTGTCCGGCTGTACAAGGAAAGAATATATAGCAGCCTATTGTGGTCTATATAATAATTTTGTATAATTTTGCTTAAGCTAAGGACCTCCTGTTTTCCTTAAAATTAACTGATACCCATGGTCCATAGCTACCTATTGGGTACCCCCTTGTTTACTTAAAAATCTTTAAAACTGCCTGCATGACCTTCAAGTCTTTACATGTCCGCAGTCCGCAGTTTATTCAAAAACTTTTGCCCAGGTACACCCCCCCCGCCCACGCTGCTTATGCTCTGCGTCGCAAATTCTCCTGATTGTTCCTCGCTATAAATACCAACGTAAGGGAGGGCGTAGGTTCGCCACCCTCGCCTCCAAATTATGGAACTCCCTTCCTCTGGAAATCCGCTCCTGTACCACCCTTCTCCCGTTTAGAAGGCACCTTAAAACCTGGTTGTTTGTCCAGACTCTGGCATAACCCTCTTTCTAGCCTTTAAATTGCAGTCTCTTAGTTCTGTCGGTCAGCGCCATGAAACCATCGGATGTACGAGCGCTTTATAAAACCTTGTTAAGATAAGATAAGATAAGTAAAGTGCCTCACTGCATTACTAATAGAATGGGTATTTGGCTCTGCATGAAGTTTCTGATTCCCTGTACTCCCCTCTTTAATAGCGGTAAACTCCAACACCTCTTGAAGGATATGAACATGTCTACTTTTCATCCATGCACGGTGGTTACAGAGGAAAGTCCTATTGATCACTGCACAAAATGCACAGGTAAGCTTCGAAAGACTTTTCCCCAACAGGACATACATAGGTTATGAGGTTCAGCAGCTGTAAATGGTTGATGACGCTACACAGACAACTAAATGCCCAATAATTTCAGCATAAGCTAACCAAGGTAATGGAAGAAGAAGTATGGAGTAAGAAACACAGGGACAAATCTACAGAAGTAGTAAGATTTGGATTCACGCTATAATTTGCTGAGCATGAGAGAAGCAGGTTGCATTAGTAATTGTGAAACTAGTGAACCTCTAGTTTCATCCCTTTTGGGCACACATTTACGTTGTCTTTCCGATAGAAAAAGACTTCCACTCTGTTTTTAAATTGTTCATAAATGTCTTTTTTAATTCATTCAAGGTGTTATGATTCTTCTTTTAAACATCAAGTCGTTGTCATATAGGTTTAGGTTTTAACCTCATAAGCATCAGGCAATGTCATTTCAAAACATCCAATGCATTTCGGGCATTGTTAATATGCCCTTCGTCAGGGAACAGACACTGTAAAAATAGTAGGATATCAATTAGGGTACTGATTTCTAGACAGTATTGATCAAAAATAATGCAAAACATGTGTTAAATGATACATGCTCAATGTTAATAAAATATATCTGTGTGCGTATATATACAGATTAACTCATAGTCCCAAGCAATTGCTGTGTGTATACATGCTAGCCTATATCAGTAATATTGGAACAGAAAATGGTGTGTCAGAAGCAGGTTGCAAACAGCATTGCTCGGAGGGAGAGGTAGGAGGTGTGCTTGTGCATGACATATGGCATGTGCATCTTAACAACCTTGCAAAGCTCCTCAGAACAGCTCTAGAAGTATCCCAGCATTAGGTCGCAAGGTACGTCAAGTTGACGATGGAACACAGCCATGATGAGGAGTAACAACAATTGTGAGATTGAGCTTCCAGGAATAAATTGGGACCACTTGGTTGTTTATCAAACTCTAGCCACTGGGATGAAAAGCCTCCCGTCTCTGAGTACTTCAGCATGCACTCCATCCTTAAGAAAGCTTGAGGGGGTGATGCAGCTGGCAACCAACCAGCATAGCCACCTGACTGCAGCGCTCCATGAATTGTGGACAAATACTCAGGAGTTTAATCTTTCCACCTTACCTGCTCTAGTGGTATGCACTGAGGCCCCATGGACAAGAAGTTCAGGAGTACACTGGCGGCCCGTGCTTCTGCTGAGGAAGATCTGGCGGCTAGCAGAGGGGTGAAGGCTGGCTGTACTGATGCTGGGCGGCCGCAGAGGCCCGCCAGGGGTGAGAGCCGCTGGTGAGCCGCACGCACATTAATGATACAGATGTTTGGCGGATCTGTGGTATCCGCGTGTCAGCCTTCTTGGACGGGGTAGCACTGCACGAGCTGGCGGTGACAAGGCTGTGATAGTCAGCCGTAGGCAAGGCCTGTACCATTGAAGATTACAGCAGGAGCCGTGCGCACTGCAGTGTATGGTCTGGCACCTGAATGCATGATGCCACCTCCGTCTGGGGGGGGGTCCTTCTATTGGCTGCTGCTCTTACTTGGGGGCACCAACATCCTCACTACATCACTGGACTCTGTACAGAGGCTGCAAAGATAAAGCTCCTGTTATGAACTTAGCAATAAACAGGCACCAGTGATGACAGATGTAAGTGCACATGACTCTACATAGATTGGTGGACTTTGGAAACTTAGACCAGGCTAACAGGAACAACAGTAAAACACTGATTTATCTGGTTGGTCTGCTGTTGGGACGGCTGGCTGCTAGATTACAAAACTGTTTTTTCGAGTGTTTCCTGTTTGCCTGACAAATGGGTAAAGATGATGCCAAGCAGAACAAACTGACAGTTGATAAAAAGTGGTCCAATAACTCATCTGACCCTATACCTATGGACCAGGACCCTTCTCGTAAGCAGGTAACGCCACCCTTCGCGTTCATACCTGGCACCCAGCTGCTTGATTGATACCTCAGTGATAGGTGCTGTCAGATATGATGATGGCGATGACACATCGTTAAGGTAGCATCTATGCATTACTAAAGCTGTATGGAGGTGGGAGGTTCCAGCTTGGCCCCTGGGTGTGAATCACCGCTCACTGCATTGTTAACTATGCAATGTACTCCACAATTTGGGCCTGCAGAGTGGATGGGAGGCTGGTCCTGGTTGTGAGGGTTTATTACAACACAAGCATTCAGTAGGGGAGTGTGGTGTTCATCTGTTGGTGATTGTTCTTCGTTCTCGCCAGCGACAAGTACTATGCTTCATTTTCAGGAAGCTGAACTCTTTGCTGTTACGAATGCAGCATAGTACATATGCATGCAGATTAGATAGACATGGGTTCAAAGCACAAGGGCAGATGCATTAGAATGTTGATGTGGATTGTCTGTGGCCTCAATAATCAGAAAAAAGCATATCAGGTGTTGATCGGTCTTATGCTAGGGAGGTGGCTATAGGGGTGCACAAGTCGATGACCATCAAGGTGCTGTAAAAGTACTCAATCAATCAAAGTCCGTAAACAGCAGCTACTCACCCGTGCGGGTCTCAAGGTGCTGGGAGGTGGGGCTTCGGATCCGTCTCCACTATGGTGTTCAGTCGAAGAGCCATGTCTTGAGGTCCTTCCTGAATTGGATAAGCGACAGGGATTGTCTGAGGTGGGTTGGCAGGGTGTTCCAGGTCTTGGCAGAGAGGTAGAGGGATCTTCCTCTAGTTCTTGTCTTGTGGATCCAAGGGACGTTGTCAAGGGCCAGCTAGGTGGAGCAGAAGTGTCTGGTGGGGACTTGGAATGAGAGGCAGTGGTTAAGGTATGATGGCCCAGGATCGTTGGGGGCTTTGAAGGTGTGCGTGAGGTGCTTGTAGGTTATCCTTTTTTGTTGACAGGGAGTAGAGGAGCTCCCAACTGTGTTCAAGGTGTAGCTGCAGTGAGAGATGTAGAGGAACAGTCTGGCTGCAGCGTTTTGAACGTTCTGAAGTTTTCGGAAGAGTTTCCGGGTGACGCCGGTACTGTGATTCAAGATGTTATAGCATAGTGATCCATGGATCTTTATATGATTATTCTGATATTTTGGTAAATAAATCAGGTCTGAATTAGATTTGGGTTTTTGATAATATGGTGCATAAATGCCAAGAAATGTAAGTAGGTAATAATATAGAGGGTGGTGACCTACACCTCATGCTTGTTTCTAAGTTGGAAAAGTCAATTATTGCTCAGCGATCTCTTGAGCTGTGCAGGAAAAGCTTTGTCAAGCATTATGGAGACGTTGGACCTGGAAGATGGCTGAAGAATGAATGAACCTCAAGAAGGCATCGTCTTTCTATGTTTCAGTCCATAATTCTTTGTTCAGGATAGGCGATTGGCTGATACAACGTTCTTTGCTCCAATAGGTCTCTGACATAAAAGATGTATTCAGAACTCTGTGAGCCATTCCCATCACTTCTAGATGCGAGGATGTCTCTTGGACATCCTCAGAAAAGATGTTGGAAGTTCTCAGTGGAGGTGTTTAAAGGTTTACTATTCAGAGCTGCGGTTGTAGAGGCCATGGCTAAATTCTTTAACATACATGTGGAACGTAAGTCAGTATGCCACGGTGTGGGAGCCAATTATGGTGTAGATATGTGGCATATTTCTCTCCAACTAATTGAAGATGCTTAAAACCATCTGTGGCTGGGGGTGAGTGCCTGAAAAGTTTCAGTGCTCCGTCCATCATTTCTTTGTGTTTGCTCAGTTCGCCCTAAGTTAGCAGGGTATGCCTAGAACCGGGTCCCTCGCTCACTTTGCCATTGGATTCAAATTAGCCTGGCTGATGAGTGTTGTTACCCCAAAACTGGTCCCAGGATGCTGGTTTCCAGTCCAGGGAAGACCTGGCTTGGCAGTTTGGGCCGAACTGTTCCCATGAGGCACAGAGTCAAGACAGATTTGCGTATGGCTTGGTCTGAACTTTGGTGACGAAATGAGCTAAAGAACGATGATGGATTCATCCCAGATCTGTGACTGGGGCTGAGTATCTGAAAAGTTTCAGTGCTCCGTTCATCATCTCCTGTGGTTTGCTTTAAAACCATAAGGCCACATCGCAACCAGATTAATTTGAAATGAGGATTAGGATGCTGGAGTGTATTTTTGCTGAGTCAGGATATCACAGTATCCTTGGACATCTGAATGTCATATTGCTCTGCTATACAGAGGCTGCAGGTTGTGAAGTTGCATATCTAGGTCGGTTTTTTAGAGTTCACCAGTATGGTGAGGATGATAGATCAGGTTGCACCCTCACCTGTTTAAGGGAAATGGTCCTCGGAAAGTCATAGCTGGTAAAATGACCTGAAGATCTGTCTGGTTGAGGACAATACTCACATATTGACAACTTAACTAACAAGTTACTTACCTTGGGTAGTTATATATCTGTAGAAGACATAGATTAGTTTTAGATTCCATACCATAGAATTACCCCCAGGTGTCAGACTGGATCTGGAAAGTTTTTCGTCAGCAGTACCCCTGCGCGTAGAAAGGTGGCGTTGGTCGGCTCTGCGTCAGTTCTGTATACAACTTTCCATGCCAAGAGCGCAGAGCCATGCAAGACGCTGACCGCTTGTGCACAAAACTATAGCCCTAAAAGGAAGTCCTTAGCCCTAGAAACCAGTTCACAGGACGTGGAGGATGGATGCGGCGGTAAGGAATCTATAACTAATCTATATCCCTTACAGATATATGGTTACCGAAGGTAAGTAACTTGTTCCTCTGAAAGAGACAATTAGTTATAGATTCCTTACCTTAGAATAAATACCCCAGCAAAACCAACCCCGGAGGAGGGTCTGCGAACCAAGTTCACACCAGAAAGTCCTGGCGAACAGAACGGCCAAAGAAGCCGTCTCTCCGGACTTGGCTGTCCAGGCAGTAGTGTTTTGCGGACATGTGCAGCAATGCCCACGTAGCTGCCTGACAGATGTCATTGAGGGAGACTCCACATCCCAAAGCATTGGTAACTGCTATTGCCCTGGTGGAATAGGTGCATAGCCCCACTGGAGGCTCCTTCTTTGCCAAGGAATAGCAAGCTTTGATGCACAAAACAACATATCATACCCGACCTTTTTTAGCACCAACATAGCCAACAAAGAGCTAGTCATCCACCCGGAATTGCTTTGTGCGATCCAAATTAAATGAAATCCAGATGGTGGAGCCTCTCTTCTTCTTTAGAAGGATGCAGAGGCAGAAAGAAGGTGGGCAAAGTGATGGTCTGTTCAATGTGGAAAGAAGTAACCACTTTGGGAAGGAAGGATGGACGAGTTTGAAGGACAACCTTGTCCAGATGAACAGCCAGAAAAGGGGGCTTATAAGAATGTGCTTGATGCTCACTCACCCTGCACGCAGAGGTGATGGCCACCAGAAAGGCAGTTTTTAAAGTCAGAAGCCTGAGAGGACATTTATGTAGTGGCTCAAAGGAAGCACACAGAAGATATGTAAGAACCAAGTTCAAGTCCCACTGGGGAATTACGAAGGGAACAGGAGGAAAAAGATGAGTAATGATCTTAAGGAAGTGATTTACAACAGGGGACTTGAAAAGAGAAGGCTGATCAGGAAGCCTAAGAAAAGCAGAAATGGCTGAGAGGTCGCCCTTTAGAGTGCCCAGAGCAGAGCCCTGCAGGGCCAAAGAAAGGAGGAACAAGAGAACCTCAGAAAGAGGGGCGGAAAGGGGATCTACAGCCTTTGCTGTGCACCATGCCACAAATTTGTTCCATCAGCAGGCGTATACCTTATTAGTGGAGGGACTCCTGGCTGCCAAGATAACATCACAAACTTCGGGAGGAAGGTCGAAAGCTGTCAACTGTCGCCGCTCAATCTCCAAGAAAGAAGGTGGAGGCAGGACAGGTTCGGGTGGAGGACTGCCCACTGCTGCTGTGACAGAAGATCCTCCCGAATAGGCAGGGGGACTGGAGTATCGATGGCCATGTATAATAGTTCAGGATACCAGACTCTTCGTGCCCATCCAAAGCCACAAGAATGACTTGGGCCCGGTCGTGGCTGATCTTCTTCAGCACTCTAGGCAGAATTGGTATAGGCGGAAAGACATATAGAAGACAGCAACACCACTCGCAACGAAAAGCATAGCGGAGCGAGTGCCGCCTTGGAAATTCCAACGCACAGAATTGCTGACATTGCCGTTCTCTTCAGTGGTGAATAGATCTAACCAAAGCTCTCACCACTGTTGAAAGAGACCTTGCACCACTTCTGAGTGAAGACGCCATTTGTGATCCATCATGCACCTGCGGCTGAGGTTGTCCACCCTTGCATCCAGAGAACCTGCCAGGTCTTGAACCACCAGGGATATGCCTTGATGTTCCAGCCATGTCCAGAGGCAGAGGGCCTCCTGACATAGGGACTGTCAGATTTGAGGGTCTCTAGTTGGCAGAGGTAGGTACCTTTGACCAAATAGGGACCCTTGCGTCTAGTCAGGGTAAGGGGGTACACTACTAAAAGAACCCCTGCTCACCCCCTTGGTAGCTAGGCAAGAGCAGGCATGCTTATATCAGAGGCACTGTGTAAAGCATTTGTGAACACATACAGTAACCCAGGGACAACACTACAGATGGACACCACACAAGTTGTAGTACAAAAATAAGTATTTTTATATAGACTTAACACAAGACCACAAATGACGAAAATCGACTATACTGTACTCAAAGATGGTAGAAATAGCTTAGTTCTCTTTGGATGTAAAGTGTGACACTTTAAGTTCAATTTACCTTTGGATGCGTAACGCTATACAGCGAAAGTGTTGCAGAGAAGGTGATGCGTCGGTTCCCTACTGATGCGTAGGGGAGG
Organism: Lissotriton vulgaris; assembly: GCF_964263255.1. Classification (NCBI taxonomy): domain Eukaryota; kingdom Metazoa; phylum Chordata; class Amphibia; order Caudata; family Salamandridae; genus Lissotriton; species Lissotriton vulgaris. The sequence goes on from NC_141693.1 coordinate 1,584,452,892, forward strand.
TTAATGCATCGGTTCTTCTCTGAATGGGGAGGTGATGCGTCGGTTTCTTACTGCGCTTCCGTGGCGATGCAACCAGCAGCGCCGTGATGCGATGAAGATCCAGTGCAATGAAACAAAATGGGGTCTTCTTCTTGATGTAACAATGATGCGTGCACGCCAGACGGCCATGCAGCGACTCAATGAATCTTCTGAGCCGCGACAGGCCCTGTGACACGCTTCTCCAGTGATGCGATGGTCTGCTGCGACGGCGACACTCTTCTCCAGTGATGCGAGGCGCTTCGGTGATGCGATGCGACAGCGGCAGCGGCGACACCCTTCTGCCGCCTAGCAGAGGGAGGCCTGGATAGTTAGGCAAGAATATACCTACTTTCTAAAAGTGGTATTTTCAACGCCGTCCGTGATGCGATGAAGATCCAGTGAAATTAAACAAAGATGGCGTCTTCTCTTGCGGCGACTCAACAATTTTCCTGAGCAGCGACAGGCCCTGCGACACGCTTCCCGGTGATGCGGCGGCGTCTGATGCGACGTCGATCCTCTTCTCCGGCGATGCGAGGCACTTTGGCAACAATGCGACTGCTTGCAGCGGTGACACGCTTTCCCAGCGATGCGACCACAGCGGCTGTGGCGGTGACAAGCTTCTCCGATGATGCAGCAGTGTCTGGTGTAACGTCGATCCTCTTCTCCGGCGATGCGAGGCGCTTTGGTGTTGTGAAGCGACTGCGGCAGTTCGGCAACGCGCTTCTCCTTCGTGAGTCGAGCTTCCAGCTCCTTGCGACACGCAGTCCCTCAGAAAGCCCAACACAACTGCATGCACTTCCAAAGAACTCTTGGGGAGCTGGTGGGTGAAGTCTGTTGTACCAATACAACAAAGGGGCCCCCTGAAAAGGTGAAAAAAGGGCAGACAGGCAGGGGAGTCAGAAACAATTCAACACGAGAAATAAGCTGCCCCAGCAAATAAATAGTGGCTCTAATAGAGTCCCAATTTTATATCATCAGTCTTGAGCCCCCTCGACCAGGAAAAGTCAATACATCCGAAACAAATAGGTAGATACAAAAAACTTCATATTTATTTGATTTTCACATAAATTTAGACATTAAGTTAGAAATCCATTCACTTAAGCATAATTAATAGTCAGTTCATTCAATCCACATCCCACACATCCCTTCAGTCAATCCAATCCAATTCACACATACTCACACGTTCTTCATTCATCCAAATCATATCAGATTTCAATTGCCAGTTGTTAAAGATGAAAACAATCCCGTTGAGTCTCAACGGGGAGTAGAGACTCAGATAGCAAAGTTGCAAGATAATCTTGAGGCGCCAACGCGCGTTTCGGTGTACAGCCGGATCTTGGGCCACACCTTCATCAGGGCACAAACCAGGCGGGAAGGGGGAGAGTTTTTGGAGAGACAACAGCGCAATCTGAAGTCTGTTCTACCTGAGACTTCAGCAGGAGGAAAGCTCTTTCTCAAGCCCTTGGAGATCCTTCACAAGTTGATGAAAGTACACACAAAGTTCCTCTCTTCTTTCCTTGGCAGTCAGGCAACCACTGCAGCCCAATCCCCCAAGCAGCACTTCAGCTTAGGAATAGTCTCTCCTCAGTCTCTCTGGTTCCTCTCCTCAGTAAAGATTTCTTCTTATTTCCCAAAAGTGATCTAAAGTTCTGTGGTCTGGGTCCCCTCTTTTATACACAGTTTCAATTTGTTCTCTGAAGGCAGAGAGGCCTTGCCTAGTCCAAACCAATTCTGGTCAGTCCTTGAGCACTCTATATACATGACTCCTTCTTTCCTTTCACAGTGCAGGGCAGGGACATCGACGCACCGCAGGAGGTGGAGCCAGCATTGTGGAGGGAAGGCACTATCCTAGTCAGGTCCCAGGTGCAACTCCTCCCTCACATCTGCATGCAGATCTCTCTATTCAGCCCTGTGCTGACTCACCCTGTCTCCTGGAATCCCCCAGCCCCTGTCACTCAAACTCCAGACAAGAAATACACAACCTAGAGGCAGGCTTGGATGGTTAGGCAAGAAAATACCTACTTTCTAAAAGTGGTATTTTTAAACACAGAATGATAAAAGCAACTTCACTAAAAGATGTACTTTATCATTCTGAAGTCAGGCATACTGAACTCGAATTTCTACCTAGTTCCCTGAGTCAGCTAGGATTATACCCATTCTGGCCTACACCATTAAAAGTAAGCCTTATAACAATGTTGTTTTCACATATGATGTATCACAATATGCATATCTAATGTAAAGTACGACGCCAAGTAGTAATATCATGAGCAGTTGAGACTTGCCTAATGAGTATTAATTAGACAGGTCATTCTGTGACCTCCTGCAATTCAGTATTCCATGAACCAAACTTTGCTCCTAGGTTAGGTCACACAAAAACATTACTAAACTCTGAAAATGTCAGTGCACAATTTGTGATCTCTTACGGGAATTAAATATTAATACATGAGGCCCATGAAACCGTATCTGAGCCATGACTTCAGCTTACTTTTCTCTCTAAATCAATTGCAAAGCAATTTTACTGATGAGTCATACTATTCCCTTGTTGTTGTATATTTTATGTGAATGCAAGAGCTTACCACGAATGACGGTGCACCATATCATAAAACATAAAAACTAAAATTAATGTATTGGGCAAAATAAATTCGTACCCTCCCTCCTGAATATAGAGATTTGCCACTCATTTACTACTTTGCGGGCCAGGCCTTGTTCACCCTGAAATGCTCAATTTTTTGAGGCAGTTCCCTTTTGTTGGTCTGGTATTGCTCAAATGTACTTAGTGCATGCCCTCTGTCTGCAGTGTATTGCACTCGTCTTCTTGTGGAACGGCCGTTTAACTTATGACTGCTTCTCTGTTGTTAGGGATCATCCCATTTAGATGTTGTAATGAAGCGGTATTCTTGGACAGTATCCCATAGGCACATTAGTAGGTATACGTAGAGCCTACCCCTTCTAAACCTAGTAATACACTTGAATTATTAGGACATTCCCCTGTTCTTAAAAAAAAACGCGTTATTAAAAAAGTGTAAAAGTGTAAAAAAGAAAACCAATGACCCAACATTGTGGGATTCTTATGGTACATGGTACGTCTCAAAATGTATGTCAGGATATTATACATCGATGCGGCCCGGGAAACAAATTAGCAGCAAACACATTTTACATTTAACTGGTCCACCCAAAACATCTTGCATGGGAGACCAGTCTTGGTATACTTTGGACAACGTTGCTGGCTTTTCATTCAGACTCCAGGATATTCTCACACCTATTTCTCTTCTCTTTCCATTGCCCCCATACTTTAAGAAATTTCCACGGGCAACTCGAGTCTGGTATTTCGATTCCCCCTGGTTGCATGCACCAGTCTATATTATGAGCCCATGGACCCACCCAATAAACTCTTTCACTGTCTCACAAATGAACAATGGGCTTGATTTAGATTTCCATTTAAAAAAATGGGGTTGCCCAATAGTGGTTGTGGACCTGGGTACAATATGGTACAAGAGACAATGGTGCTAGACCTGGTTCAGATAAGATTTGAATCAAAAATTCCTATTTGGCATATCAACACATTTCTGAGCTGCAAAAAAACGATTTATAGGCTCATAGTACTCAATACATTATTCACAAGATATAGGAAAGGAGTGCAACAAAATTTGACCTCGTCCAACATATATTTATTCTCATATCAATTGGCGAGCAGATATTTGGTTGAAGGTTGCTCCAGGGGGAACGTGCAAATAAGGAAGGGTGCTCAAGTGTAAAGGGTGGTGAGAGGAATTCAATTGGGTGACAAGGAAGAGTTTTTTACATTCAGTGTTGTGGACTGGTTGTAAATCACCGTCCTACTAGGCCTGGCCACAATCACAGTAAGTACGTTCCATTTTATACACAATTCACAGCTACATAGAGTATTATTCTCATGTGGCATGATGAAGGTGTATCTGGGGTCCAAGTCTATTTGTGGGTTCGTCAACGTTTCGACCCGACTTATGGCCGTGAGGGTAATTTAATCTCGGCATTGGGGGTCTTCAACAGGACTGGGGTGGGTGGGGGGAGTGGCAACCTGGGTAGGTGTGTGGTCTGGTCTCAACCCGCCAAGCAGTGCGGGGTGTGGCGGCCAATATATGGCAATGTATTCCAGTCTTCAAATGGGAAAGGTTCAGCCAGTTAATGCACCCGAACACGATGCTTGATCGTGGTCAAAAGATTAGATCTAAGGAGTTGGTAGAGGCAGCAGCATGCCGTGTTTAAAAAACAATTACGGGCTGGAGCCGCGCTGCACCGGCATGCGTCCGTATGCCGCCTCTGAGATAGAAGACAGGGCTAGCCCTGATATGCCAAATAGGAATTTTTTATTCAAATCTTATCTGAACCAGGTCTAGGACCATTGTCTTCTGATTTAGATTTCGGCAGATGGGTTACTCCGTCACAGAAGTGACGGATATCCCGTCCGCCAAAATATAAATCCCATTTGACATTATGGGATTTAAATTTCAGCGGCTAGGATATCTGTCACCGCTGTGACTGAATAACCCATCCGCCGAAATCCCTAAATCAGGCCCTATATCTCTTTTTGCTATAATCAATGCAATGTTACAGAATAGTAAGACATCTTTAGAGAGTTTGTTGCATACACCTAAGACCACTAGCTGTGTGGTTAGTTCTATAGAAGTCCCTATAGTTCTTGAGACCTGTTGTCTTATCTTGATCCAGAATGTAGGAATCTACGGGCAAGACCACAAGGTGGGCTCCAGAGACCTGGCTTGGTTGCAGCCCCACAGGCACCTGTCGTTGCCTTTCCTCCCAATTCTAAATTGTCTTGTTCTAGTAAAATATGTACAATGTAGTATTTTTAATTGTATCAAGCAAAAGCCTGCCCTAATCGTAAACACCTGGGGATAACTGCAAGCTTCCCCCAGTCCTCGCCCTCCAGTTTTTCAAGACCCACCATTTCATTTGCCTCTGAAAGCTTCTAGTGAGCCCTGACTATTTTATTTTAGTGTCCTATGTATTTGAGATGTGGCATGTTTATGCAATGGTGCCGCCAGGACCTTGTATTTCAGAGGAGACCCCTCTTCAATTTCATGAGAATTGTTCCTATTTAGTCACTGCGTTTCCAACTTGCAGATAGTGAAAATGTTGAGTGTTTGTTAGCTCAAATTGTCCTTGTAGTTCCTCAAATGTCAAGAGAACCTCTGGATCCCGTATGCCCCCTATCTTTAATATACCCAGGAGATAGACTTATGAAAACCTTCACACGGGATCAAGTCAGAAAGTATGGTCGAATCTCATAGAGGGCTTTCCAGGGTGAGCCTTCCATGCCATCCAGTGCACGAGTGGTCCTGTGTCAGATTTTGACTGCTGTGGACGTTGTGGCCGGCCTCAGACAGGCTGGGCCTCCACCGTAAAGCTCTCTTAGGTATCCCCTTCATGTCATGGCTCTTCTATCTATCTGAAGTGAGGCTTCCTGGAGTGTGGCAAATGCCCAGTCATTTAACAACAGTAACTGGGTTGGCCAGTAGCAGAGTTTCAAGTCAGGTGGGGCTATGCCTCCCTCATATGGAGCCCTAATTAATTAGGCCATTGTGATCCTTGGGTGGGCGTCAGTCCCCTGTCCTACAACGACAATCTTGTCCCACAATTCACTTTTTGAAAAAATATACTCAGGACCTTATGGGATGAGACTGCAGCATATAAAGAATTTTTGAAAGTGTAATCATTTTATCGAGTTCAGCCCTTCCCATCACAGATATTGGGAGTTTTCTCCAGTGTTTGCCTTGTATTCATCTAGGATCCTATCCAGATAATTACGCATGGAAACAGTAAGGTCCCTTGTGATGTATATCCCTAGATATTTTATTCCTTCTCTGGACACAGCAGCTGGCTCTCCCACTCCTTTGGGGGTTTCCAAGGGGTAAGTGAAACAGCTGTTGATTTGTGCCGGTTTATACATACCCATTCATGTTGTCAGACTATAGTCAATATTTCCAGTACTTTAAGAATTGACCTTTTATGGTCAGCATTAGGTCACCGACATATAAGGAGATAATATCCTCCCAGTCTCTTTCCCATCATAGCTGGGCATAGTGCGATATCAATGATTACCGTTCTTGCACTCCTCCAATAAATGGAAAGTGAGAACCAAAGAAGAAACAAACAAAACAGAGGGGGAAAGTTGTGTTGTCTCTGAGATCCCACAATGTGAGATATAGCCTTGCCTTTGGTTCCTTTCAGTTCTTGCGGTACCAGTCCAGCTCTGGTCAGCAACAACCAGTTCAGGTGTCATTCGATGTGTGCAGTCCAGCCTCTACCTCCTTGCTTCGCTGAAGTGACCATTCTGTGCGGGCCTATATCATGGTCTGAAGATTGGGTTCCATTTTGCTTCTTGTTCACCACTGGGACCCAGACCTCCAGCTACTGCCAGACCTCTGCTGGTGACATGAAAAGCACAAACTTCCTTCTGATAGAGTCAGTAATTCTGCTGCGAAGAACATCATGTATTGTATGTTCCGTTTTCGTAGATCTGCTTTTACCCAGTCAAAGTATTGCCTTTTTGCCTGCATCACCTGAGCATACCATAGAAACTCCAAAGGATTATAATTGTCATACCTCAATAGGTTGTTCTAGCATTCAGCCCTATGAATCGCATCCCGGTCCCTGTAGTTGAGGACCCTGGCAATCACTGGCCTAGTCCTTCCTGCACTGTCTTTAAGAGGTGCTAAGGGAACATGTGTGCTATTTCAATTACAAAATATTCAGAAATGCCTGCACTTCTGTTTTGATAAAGTCCTGCAAGAAGTGCCTAGGTTATTTTCCTTTGCAGTATTCATGGAGGCCAACTAGGCATATGTTGTTTCACCTGGTCCTCCCTTCTGCATCTTCTGGTATATTATTAAGGCAATGGGTGACCTCTTGAAGGTGCCAGACTTTTTTTCTTGAGAGTATGAATATATATTCTGAGAGATCCTCCAGGGTTATTCCACTGGAGTCACTCTGGCAGACTTTATCTTGAAGTCCGACCGTAGGAGTGCGATGTCTATAGCCACAGTATCAATTTTGTGTTCCAGAGCAGGACATACCGAGTGGGGGTGTCTGGAATCATTTTGAACACCAATCCTACAGTCTATGTTGTCTAAACGTGCAGATCCTATATGGGTTTGAAGGAACTACACGACAGCCTGAAGCAGCTCTTTTATTGCGGGGTTTGAGCCTCCATCTCCCCTAGCTGTGCCGCAAGAGCTGCATCCTGCCTGCCGCCATCTCATCTTTGAAAACATATTTTTCGAGTGTGGGCGGTGCCATTCTCTGTCCCTTATCACTCAACATGTTTGTTGTTTTATTGAGCCAGGTAAGTCCCCTAGCAGGGAGTAGGGCCCAGGATAGATGGTGCTCTTGCCTCTGTGGTTGCAACTGCAATGTTGCGCCTTAATGAACCCCTCCACATTTTTTCTTGAGAAAAGCAGGAAGTGGGGCTTGAGACCAGTATCAGTTCAATAATCTCATATGCTGCTGTGATTCCCATGTAGGAGGAAGTCATGGGGCAGGGGTGAGATCCCTTCCCTCTTCTTGCTGTCTTGACACTGCTCATATCACCTGACCTCCGCTGCCTCACATCAAGCCTGGACTGACTGTACTGGGCATTGATTGTTTCCCCAGGAGACTGGACGAGTGAAGGGCCGTTTTTGTTTTTGGCCGGGCGTTTTTGTAGCAATGCAGCAGTTTTGAAAGCACCCACAACAGAGTTCCTTGTATATCAGTAGTTTTCACGCAACAATAAAAATGTCAAGATAGCTCTGGCGGTTAATATTCCTGCTGGAAATGACGTGTACCGTTCAGTGACTAAATATCGAGGGACATAATTTAGAATGCCCAAAATATCGACTTCAAAATATCGAAGTACAGAATCTACAAACAGGTAAGTACTAAAATAGAGGATCCAAAATATAGAATGCTAAAATATAGTTAACTAAAATATCGATTTTTTTAATGTATTCAAAATAATTTAAAAGTAATTCAATATCAAAAACGATTAAATAAAACATACTTCAAATAATGTAAAATAGCTTAAAATTTTAAAATAATAAATGTAATATGAAAAAAATAGAGATTTTGTTGGATAGTGAGAGTGTAAAAATTACTATTCCCACTCCAGTAGAGTGCAACAGTAGGGAAAGCGTTGGATAGCGTAGGGGTAACAACTACTATTCCCACTCCAGTGAGTGCAACAGTAGGGAAAACATTGGCTAGCGTAGCGGTAAAAATTATTATTCCCACTCCAAAGAGTGTAACAGTAGGGACAAAAATTGGATAGCGGGAGGTTAAAAATGACTATTTCCATGCCAGTGAGTGCAACAGTAGGGAAAGCGTTGGATAGCGTAGGGGTAAAAATTACTATTCCCACTCCAGTGAGTGCAACAGTAGGGAAAGAGTTGGATAGCGTAGGGGTAAAAATTACTATTCCCACTCCAGTGAGTGCAACAGTAGGGAAAACGTTGGATAGCGTAGGGGTAAAAATTACTATTCCCACTCCAAAGAGTGCAACAGTAGGGAAAGGGTTGGATAGCAGGAGGGTAAAAGTTACTATTCCGACTCCAGAAAGTGCAACACTAGGGAAAGCGTTGGATAGTGGGAGGGTAAAAATTACTATTCCCACTCCAGTGAGTGCAACAGTAGGGAAAGCGTTGGATAGCGGGAGGGTACAAAATACTATTCCCACTTCACTGAGTGCAACAGTAGAGAAAACATTGGATAGTGTAGGGGTAAAAATGACTATTCCCACTCCTGAGAGTTTAACAGTAGGGAAAGTAATGAGTTAATATTAAAAGGAGATTCAATTAATTATCAATACCAATAAAAAAATCATAGAAAATAATTACCAATTAATAAAAAGTAATTACCAATTAACAAAAATGAATTACCAATTAACACAAATTAACTACCAGTTAATAATTATCAATTAATTATTAATACATATAAATAAAAATAAATATTTACTTTATTACAATTAAATTACTTCCCACCCTATTCCCCTATAAACCCACAACCCAGTCCAAATAATAAATAATACAATTAACATAATTATCAATGAATCAATTAATACAAATTAATTGCCAATTAATAGCAATTAATTACCAATTAATAATTAATTATCAAGCAAATTAATTATCAATACATATAAATAAAAATAAATATTAACTTCATTATAATTAAATTACTTCCCACCCTATTTCCCTACAAACCCACAACCCTCTCCAAATAAATAATAGAATGAACCTAATTATCAATTAATCAATTAATAAAAATGAATTACCAATTAATAAAAATGAATGACAAATAAATAACAATTAATTACCAATTAAGTATCAACCAATTAATTATTAATACATATAAATAAAAATTAATATTTAATTTACTATAAATAAATTACTTCCTACCCTATTCCCCTATAAACCCATAACCCTCAATGAAATTAAATTACACAAAAATTAAATTAAATAACATTCATTACTTTAAAAAAAATTAAAAATACATTACAAAATTAATACATAAATTTAACACATATATTACCATACATAACACTAAAAAAAATCGATATTATGGAAATCGATATTTTAAATGTGATATTATGGAAATCGATATTTCCTACCCCAAATTCCATATTCTGACTAACTATATTTTGGTAATTCGATATTCTGTTCTATCTATATTCTGGAGTCAATATTCTGTCCTATCTATACTTTGGATTCTATATTTTGGTTGTTCACCGACGTGTACCATGTAGATCACAGAACAGTATTTTATGTGCAAAGATTAGTGGGTTACTGCTTTAGTCACAGAGACCTTTTTGTTACTGTACAGTTCATGAATTACAACCATAATCTAGCACAGTGAGCTATGAAGTGTCATCAAAGAGTTGCATGCAATTTACATGGTAGAGATTAGAAAAAAGTGTATTTTTCTGAGACTTTCATTATCCTAATGCAGCTAAAGAGGATTTGTTTAGGTGGAAATAAATTCTTACTATTAAAGTCAACCCTAACCGCTATGTTACATTCTGAGTCCAGAGTTTGGACTTCTCCAGACCAAGCACTCTGAAAAATGCGTAACAGTATGGATGACATGAATCTTACACCTTGTAGTCTCATCTGTCTTATGTAACATTTTCTATACACTGATTTACACGCATATAATTCTTTGTGTCTGTATATGTGTGCATGTTGTAAAGGGCTCCAACACCCTACACTGGTATGTGAGGTGCTATAAAACAAATGAAATTAATGTGACAGAGGAGCTATGGAGAGATATTAGAAGGTGATGGTGAGGGAATCATTGTAGTACCCCAACAAAGATTGTTGTATCCTGGTGCACTGTAAGGTCATCATGTACTATGCTTTAAAAGCTAATACAATTAGATACATGACGAAATATGAGTTGTACAATGCACCATTTTCCCCCAAATTTTCTTGGGGATAGAACCCCACCAAACACTCCTTGTAGTGGTCAGGCTCACTCGCTGCACTTACTAATTACCATACGAGGGCTGGTCTGACAAACCTTGCCACAGCTTCTTTGGGTTCCCAGTCCGACTTTGCCTCACATCTGCCCCAACTAGGTTGTTAGTTCCTCCATCTTCAGTGGAAGGCGGCCACAGTCCCTTCACGCTGCATCGCTGATAACCTACATGAGCGGGACTCCAGGATCAGGGGAGCCCACCGTCACAGCGCCACCACTTCACCAAGCCTCCGACCCCATCCAGTGCACCGCCATGCTCACCTCGCATCTAGGGTGCAGCACTGTGCGCCATCTTGTTATTTAGGGTAGGCTGCTGGTAGGGGTCATTGGTGCAGTGCCCCAGTCGTCCCTAATCCACTACACTCCCCTAACTATTGCTGCACTTTTTAATGCTGGTTTCTTGCCAGAGAAGGCCCTGTTCGGCAGGAGTAAATGCTCACAGTGCAATCTTTCTTCTGCACCGAAGCCACACCTGTGCTGTTGGAACATTCTCCCGGTTGACCTATTGTTCTGTTCTTGGGGAGTGCAACCTGCTAGCTCAAGTATTTTAGGGACCTGCCACAATTAGCCTAGTGCCCGATGGAATGATGAAGTGAAAAAGAACCTGCAAGATCGAGACAGAGACAGGAGGCGACCTGAGGTAGAATCAGACATCCATGGAAGTCGGCAACCCTGGTATTTGGAAGCAGCGCAGGCTGGGACCTAAGAACAATGTTGATCCTCTGCACATATTTTTTAACAAATGATGACCTGGGATACCCCTTTAGTTCAGCTAATAGTGCAGTTTTTTTGAGCTTCAGCAGTATTCTGGTATTCTGGGGTCTCTCCCCAGGCTCTTTGAGAGCTAGAGTGGCTTGCCTGCGCTCTCGGTCATTGTGTTCTGTCAGACTATAGTGCTGTTGAAGCCTTTGGTGTGGTCGGTGCACACCTGCTAAACCTGGTTTGCATTCGTCCTCGGCGCATGGCTGCCTGTTCAATTCCTGCAAATGCCGCAGTATAGCAAGTGGGAGGAAGCTCTCGAATCCCAAGGTCCCTGTGGTCACTTGTTTGTTTTTAGCGGTTCATTCCTGGAGTGCTCTTAAATCCCGGAAGAAAGGCGAGATTGAGTGATGTCAGCTGCACTTCGAATCCGATCCCCGTATTGATTGAAATGGAGGAGCAGGAATGACTTCGAAGCGGATTGCAGCACATGCCAAGGGCACCGCCATTTTCTTGTTTTCTGTAAATCTCACTCTGTTCACGAATGAGATTGGGATGTGTACATGTGCCTGATCAGAGGACTGTCCAAAACCTTGATGCAGTTTTATTTTTCCGCAAACTTAGGGGCACATTAGGATGGCGGGCGGACATCTCCGTGGAAAACGGGACCGCCCTCGACCTGAGCGGCGGTCCCGCCATGCAAACTATGATGCGCCCGCCACACTGGTCGGCGCATCATCCATTTGTAACATTGCGGCGGGTGGTGTTTACACCAGCACCCACCACAATGTGACAAATGCATTTTGTGCATTTGCATACACAAAGTGGCAGGGACCGTGCAGTGCCTGCCGCATTGTGTATGCAAATGCAGGGGGGTACAACAGGTACCCCCCATGTGCACCCCCCACCTCGCCTACACCATGGGGGCCTGCAATGGGCCCCCAAAGTAAAGACCGCATGCTTCTCCACGGCGGCGTTGCATCCTAATATGGTTGGCGGTGTCTCGCAGACAACGCCACCATAGACAAGCACTTTTTCCGCCGGTCGACTTCGCGACCAGCGGAAATGCGGCGGACAGACTTTCTGTCCGCCGCGGACCCCCCAGCCACCCTAATGTGGCGGGGGGTCATTCTGTTGAGGATGGCGGGCGGATTGCTAATGGGCCCCTAAGTTCGCATAGACTGAGGAAGCAGTTTTTTCAGTGCCTCATGCATAAATAGAAGTGATACTAGTCTAGATTAGAAAATGACTGCGCTCCCTATTCCCAAGTAGCTAGGCAGGAAGACTCTATGCTTCCCAGAGGATGCACTATCCAGAGTCCTGCATCACTTTTAAGACAGAATTTGCCCCAGAGTTCTCTCAGATTAGACATGTAGGAGCAAAGAGTTCTTCTAATGCTACTGAGATTGGGTGAAGAGTATTTCCAGTCAGGAGTATCCCATGAAGGGTTTATCCAGAGCTCTCTCTGTCACAGGACATTGCCTTTGGAAGCCGGAGAAAAGACAACTTACTCCTTCAGCTGTGTCCAACTGGGAAGCAGGGTGTGTTCCAGAGTAATTTGTCCCATAGGAAGGGACCACTGCGCCAGATACCTGTCTGTCCCTCGCGGAGGGGCAAACATCCTCAGTTTAACGATGAAAAGGGTATCCCAGTGACTGACCTTCAATTTCCAAGGTGGAAACAAGAGGAAGATCATTCCTCCACTTGTCTCCCCCTATTAAAACCAGGTAAGATTGTAGAGAAAGGGTTTTCTTCACATAGATGCCTTTTTCTCCGTGTAGAAAAAAGTAATGAAAGAACCGCTGAGTTTACACAGCCTCTGTAGAATTTCCTATGTGAAAATAGTTTTTCATATGGAATTGAATTAAACAAAGGTTTTCAGGTAGGGCGTCTGGGAATGTTTTCTAGTATGAGGCCTGGAAACCTGTTACTGTCGGAGGTTTGCTGGCACACTTGGGGAAGCTTTGAGTGTTCCCCAAATTCGCAAGCATTTCATCACTCAGTAAAAGTGATTCTATTAGGAAGACGAGAAGGATTGATTTGGAAATGACGTCACTCTTATCTACCTCAATTTTGATGTAATCAGTAATGGGTGTAATTCGACAGGAAATCTGTACCCAAATATCCATCCTTCTTTCTGTCTGATCACCCTGCTGTCCCTGTACCTGTGGCAGCTTGTGTGCTGTCTGACCGTATTTATGTTGAGCGGGACTGAATGTGTGCATTTATGTTTGTTATCTTTGTGTGTCAGGCACTCTAAATTGGTTTGTAGCCATGTAGAACTTGTCTCTCACTGGTTTTTCTTGGAATCTCCCTATCATTTTACTGTTTAGAACACTTCATCAGGCCCTAACTCTTTTTTGTACCTCGTACCATTTCATCCGCATTCCTTCCCGCCCCTGCAGTCAATTTACTCGTTATTTACCTTTGGTAATGCTCTTGTTGGAGGATACTCTATATAATTGCAGATTCCTCTCCTTGGAATATCCCTGGGAACCAGACTGAATCAGGAAATTTTGTGGCAGTGCCCTCCGCACGCTGCTAGGTAGCTCTGTGCCGTCTCACTGCAGCCCCTTAAGTGACGGAGCAGCGACACATATAAATGCTGCCCCTATGTGCTGATGTTCCATTCTTGTATTTTCCTTTTCAGTGCCCTCAGGTGTGGAGTGTGAACAATTATTGGTAACAGTGTACTGAATACCAAAGGGCTTCTGGAGATAGCGATGATATCTACCACCAAGTATGGAAGTGTACGTTGCCTAGATTCTGTTGGAGGACCTTCCCCTGTTGCTGTGCCTGAGGCTCCCTGATCAGAGGACAGATGCTCATGCACAGGAACTCTTGGTACCACAGTCTCCCGGCCCAATCTAGAGCCACCAGGATGACATCCCTGTTGATCATGATCTTCTGCAGAACTCCAGGAACTATTGGTAATGGTGGTAACGCGGACAGAAACCCCATGTGTATTTGTGATAAAGGAAGATACACAGTCCAGCTTTATAGTTGAGCAATCCTTTATTGTAGCTTGGTTCTGGGATAGGTGAGTAGGAGAAGATAGAAGGTATAGATACAGCCCAACCAGGAACAGGCTCCTGCTGCTCAGCCTGGTTTCACCAACTGACATTCCAGACACACACAGGCACCCAGGCATTCTATGATGTCATCATACAGTCTAGCTGAGCAGTGCAGTGGGAAGAGCTAAGAAGTAGTTTACTACAGTATTCCAGCCAGAATGTGTAATTTAACGAGTATTAATGAGGACACTTCAATGCACAAAATTGTTCACATTGCATGTTCTCAATATTGGTGAAAATCCTGCCAGGTGGTTGGTGACCAGAAAGATACCTTAGGGTTCTAACCACCTCCAGGGATGAAAACCCTCCTGAAACAGAACCCCACTCTGCCCTACTTGTTGCAGTGCCTCACATCTGTACTGTTGTCTGTGAGAAGCTACACTAGCCTCTCCTTGATGAGTGGCAGGAAGGCCTTCAGGGCCAGGTGACTGGCCTGTAGCTCCAGTAGGTTGATGTGGAGTTGGCCCTCCACAGGAAACTGGGTCTGTGATCTGGAGTGGGCTACGTAAAGACCGCAACTTCATCTTGTGTTCAGTGACAACTTCACCACCAGGTCCCAGATTGCCTTTGGGTGCCTTAGGTCACATTTATCACACAACTTCGAGTCATGGCCTGAGCCCAGACACCGTAGGCACACCACACCTTGTGTGCCTCGCTGACTGACATCTCCTCCTTGTGGTGGTGGCACGGCTTGCATTTTTGGTGGGGACATCATTACCTTCTATATTGTGGAAACATTTTGAAGTTGTTGGAAAACTGACTTGTCTGGAGCAGAAATGAACTGACGTCAGTATGTTGGGGTGGGGGTTATAAGCGACTACACTCTGCCACTTCCAGGGTGGTATGAAGCCAGCATAGAGCTATATAATGGCATGTAGTAGTGAAATTCTATGAACCCAGTCTAGCACCTGGGGGGATAGTCTATAGTGAGTAATCTCTGGTTAGAATTATCCATCAGAATTCTCAGTCCAGCTTCTTCCAACCAGATGCGTACGATTGACTACACAATGCTATGGATCAGGTCATTCAATCAACAAGGTTCCTTCATCGTTCTCTCTCTCAATTCCTGCTTTCCACCTTCGTCTCACATTTAGCACTTTGAGATTGCCTTATAGAAGCACTATTCTGCAACTCACATATTATAACACAAGTCTTTCACTCTGTGTGTGTTGCGGACTGCATGCAATGCAATTTATCTGTTTTGGTGCCTGTGGGTATTTGTCTGTGGGTGCATTTTGTCTGTGTTCAATATGTATGAGATTGATGCCTATAGCAATAGTGCTGTCTGTCTTTTGCATGTGTGTGCCATCTGTGTCAATGTGTGTTGGAGGTTGCGAGTGTGCATGTGTACATTATAAAAAAGTAAAATCTATTGGCCTTACAAGTGCGTGCTTACGTTTGGCTTTATTTATGCCTACATGCCAAAACGTAATTGTTTTTGTATAGGTTGTCTGATGTAAAAAACGTGATTGTTGGCTTTGTGATTGGCTGAGCTGCAAGAGGCATGCTTTGGAAAAGAGCATTATTTTTTTACAGCATTCTTTCAACGCGACTGTGTGTTTTTTAATTGGTAAAAGTGAGTTCTGTCTTTAAGGCAACCTTATCGAAGTCAGGCATTTGTTTATCACGTGCTATCTAAATGCACATCAGTTTCCTTGTCCAAGCAACAACGCAGCTCCTTAGAAGCTAGACCTGATGACAAAGCAACTCATCTGTCTAAAGCCGTTTCATTAAGTAGATGCATTGTAGATAAACCATTCTTATGCAATAAAAAGTAAGCACAGCTAATAGATTAGATAACCCAGTGGAGTGAAATAATGTATGATGTTGTAGCACTTTTTCTCAAACACTTTCACAGAGTGAATTATTTACAATTATAGAGCATACCAAACAAAAGCTTCTAGTGCCTGTGGATGTGGTAACACGATTGACAGAAGGTAAGATTGCTACATAACTACTGCATTCTTACTTACATCTGGCCTTAAAGTTTTAAAAACGAATGAAATTCTAGGTGAGGAGCAGAGTGGATTAACGTATGTTATATTGATATGTAAGACACTCTTTATTGGTCTGAATGTGAAAATTAAATAAACAAATATTAGCAAAGACTATAGGTCTGCATTTAGGACATATTGGCTTTACCAATGCTTTTTAGGGATGCTGCACACCATAGGTACTCGTAAAAATTTTCCCAGTAGCAAAATGTTTAATCTGTGGTGGGCTGAAGGCTGCATTGATGCCAGCAGGCTAGGGGTCGGGTGGACGTAAATGTGGTGTAAGTGTACATTGTGTGGAGTGTGAGTCAAGGATTTATATTGAGGGTTTTACTCCATACTGCCCTCTAAATTATGACCCTGTGTCATATTCATGTGTTGACCGGCATCGGCCCAGATATTCTGAGCGACATGTGCACCCTTTACTCCCCTCTGTGTGCGCTGCGGTCGGCAAACCTCATCCTTGCGCGTATCCCACGCATTCGAAGGGCCAGGTTTTGCGGTCGCTCCTTCAGGCGACTGGCCCCTGCCTTATGGAACTCCCTTTCCCTACACATCCGCAGCACTTCTGATCACCAGGTCTTCAGACGACTTGTGAAGACCTGGCTTTTCTCTCAACTCTAATCCCTCTTTTGTCCCCCCAATCTGTCTTGCCTCAGCACTGGGAAGCCTCCTTGTCGAGGCAGCCATGCGCTTTACAAGTATTCTTATCTACCCTGATCTAATCTAATCTTTTTAAATTCAATCAAAGTTGCCTTCATACATTTGTCTCCATCTTCTACCAACTGTACAAGAACCTTGAAGAAGCATTAGCTCACAAAACACATGTTGGCTGTGGGATCAAGTGTGTTGGCTTTGGAACCTTGTTTGTAACACCATGACAACTATAGAAGTGGAGTCAAGCATCCTCTCTGTTCCTTAACATCTAAGAAGACCCAAAACAGCATATCCATCATTATGTATTTCCCAGGGCAATCCACATAAAAGTTAAATGTTTTTGGGATTAAGTCTGTGCAAAACTGTCTTCTCTTTTAGATGAGTGTAGGGAAAAATGAAGGAAAGCAATGCTATCTTCTGTGGCTCGCGATACTCTGAACCAATTTTTGCAAAAAATAAGCTCTAACTCCATGCGCAGAAGGAAATTACCATGATGGACTTTACATGAAACAGAGCCTAAAGTTTGTACTTTAACGCCTTAACCGCAGCGTTTTTTCCGCCGCGGTGTGGGTGTTCTAAACGGTGGGCGGGGCTGTGTCGGCCGTTGGCCGACGGCAGCACTGGGGAGGTAGTGCTCATGGCAGGGGCTAACTGAGGTAATGGTACAAAAAGAAAAACAATATTTAACTTCAATAGTCTTTAAGGGAAAATGAGTACAACAACTTGAAAGGAGCCCCCACCAAAAATATCAGCAGTAAAGACCCCATTCAGATAGATTTTAGTTGTCCGAGCAAGTATAGATTAATTAAAATAATCCACCAATTGCTGTGAGATGATAGGATTGTTAGCAGCTCCTTTATGGACAAGGTGTCTATCTGACCTGGTACTACCACTTTAAGTGTGCTACAATTCCAACCTCTATGCTTTGAGGAAGTTAATAAATGTATGACTCAGACTAACTCGGGGTCTCCAAATGATCCTTACCCTGCCACCATCTTCAATATGGCTAGTGATGTAATTGTGTCTCATTTTATCAAATTATGTAATATTGCTGAGGAATTAGCTAAGGTATGCCAGTCTTGGAGAAGCCCACTAGTGGTCCTGCTGCTGAAGAAGCCAACGGCAGACTCAACGGTATTGAGTTATTACCACACTATTTCCCTTTTGTCTTTTCCAGGCAACATTTTGGTCAGAGGTGGTTATCTTGCGGTTTCATCATTTAAGTCAAACAATTTGTTAGATGTTTTTCAAGCGGGGAACATCCATTACGACGCGGTGTTTACACCTCACTACTGTTACAACGCTGTTTTTACAACAAAGTCGTTACCACGACTTGCGCTGGAGGGCGCTCTAGGCTAAGGAATAGTAGATTTACTATTCCAACACCTTCCCTACTGTACGTAGGCTGGTGTTGGAATAGTACATTTTGGTGAACAACCTTTACAACGAAACTTTTACCACGCAGTGCCTTTACAACGCGGTATTTACAACGCAAACCATTAAATGCATTGCGCTGGGGGCGCTCTAGGATAGGGAATAAGTTTAATTTACTATCCAACACCTTCCCTAGTGTCCACGGGGACTGGTGTTGGTATAGTAAATTAAACTTTTCACTATACAGCACCTCTAAGCGCTATGCGTTGTAAAGGTTTGCGATGTTAAAACCGCGTTGTAAAGGCATGCGTGGTAAAAGTATGCGTTGTAACGTCATACATCCGTAAATTTTACTATTCCTAAGTCCATCACCCTACAGCGAGTCATGGTAACGACTTGCGTTGTAAGACCAGCGTTGTAATGGTAGTGCTGTGTAAACACCGCGTTGTATTGACATACAACCTTTTCAAGCTAGATTTCACCCTTTGCCCGGGCTGAGAAGCGGTGTCACGGATAATATTCACATATTACTGGCTTAAGGAGGCAGGGCAGTGCTTATCCTTTTGGATTCAAGCGCAGCTTTTGATACGCTTTTCACATTCCCTGTGTGCCAGGCTATTGCTATTGGAATACAAGATCAAGCTTTCAAGTGATTTGAGTTGTTTCTATGAAATAGACACAATCAGTGCTCTTGAAACTGTTTTGTTTTAAGGCAAAATCTATAATTTGTGGGGTCCCGCAAGGATCATCGCTGAGCCTTGCACTTTTTAAAATCTATCTGATACCATTGGCACTGCTGTTCTATGTTGACATTATGCAAATTGCGGTTTCTTTTATCGATGATTCTCTTAATACCACACAGAGCTTTCAGGATTGCCTAGGAGCAGTTGCTGGATAGATGAAAAGGCACTTATTTAAATTACAAAAAGACAAAACGGAGTTGTTCGTATTTGGAGGAGAACCCGTGATCTGGTCCCATGATTGGTCTTGAGAACTGGGCCTGCTCTTTTTCCTAAGTAAGTGGTTAAAAATGTAGCTGTTATCATGTATATTACCATATCCTTCATACATTAAATTCATACCATTTGGTCCTCAACCTTATATTACTTTAACTTAGGCTGTAAAAAGGGCTTCCTCTTTTGTCAGAGGCCTCATTTCGAGCTGTGGTCTGTGTTATTATTTCATCCCGCATAGACTACTATAACTCCCTTGTAAGAATTGGCCCTCTCTGCAGGGTCATCCCCAAACTGAATTGCCTTCCCCCTCCAGTTTTCCAAGCACCTTTTTGTTGGCTTTTAGGACTTTGTGCACTTAGCCAGTGTTAACTAGTACTAAAATGTGTGTGATCTCTCTTTTAAACATGCAACATTGGCTTACACCCAATTGGCACATTTAATGTACTTGTAAGTCCCTAGTAAAGTGGTACTGCATGAACCCAGGGCCTGTAAATTAAATGCTACTATCATGAACCCAAAACCAGTCCCAGGATGCTTGTTTCCGGCCCAGGGAAGACATGGCTTGGCAGTTCGGGCTGGACTGTTCCCATGAGGCACAGGGTCAGACTGATTTGCATATGGCCATGTCTTAACAGGGGTGGTGGAGTGAGCTAAAGAATGATGATGGATTAAACCCAGATCAGTTGACTGGGGGTGAGTGTTTGATTTGCTCAAACGCTCTGTCCATCATCCCCTTTGGTATCACTAGTGGGCCTGCAGCGCAAATTGTGCCACCCACTTATGTAGCCTTTTAAATATGTCCCAAGCCTACCATTGCATCTTGTGTGTGCAGTTTTAAACTGTCGTTTTCACATGGCAAAATAAACCTTTTGAAAGGCTTAAATCTTCCTTTTTAATACATATAAATGGCCCCTAGCGTAGGCTCTATAAAGCCCAGAGGGCAGGGCGCAGTGTATTTAAAAAGTTGGACTAGCACTTTTAACTTTTACATGTCCTGGTTGTGAAAAACTCTTAAATTAGGTTTTCACTACTGCAAGGCCTACATCTCTCATTGGATAACATTTGGTTACCTTATTGCATTTCATAAGTGATAACTTCCAATTGGGAGCAGGTAGGAAATGTAAGTTTGGTCACTAAGAATTTGTTATCTAAAACCTTCTTTAATGGAAAAGTTGGTCTTGAAGTCACAATTCTGAAAATGCCACTCTTAGAAAGTCTTGCAGTTGTTTTCTGTAACATTTTTAGAAAGTCAGCATTTTCTTGTCCCAACCATTTAGAGCCTGCAGCCTGTGTCCTGGGTCACATGACTAGGTGTAGCTGGCAGTGGTCTTTGTGTATTTCTTTCAGTCAGTGAGACAAAGGGGGAATAGGTGTTTTCAGGATGGACACCTGAGACTTGATAGGGGTGGAGCTGTCACCTACCATACTTGCACATCATAAAGACTCTGCCTCAGCACTTTGCAAAGGGTTTCTCATTAGACTTTTGTGCTCCAAGACAAGTTAAAAAGAGGGACTCTGCCTACTTCTGTAGGGAGAGGACTCTAGAGGTTTTTCCCACTTCAAATTAGGCACAAGATATAATTAGTTAACCCTCAGACCCAACTCTTCAGTACACTCCTGGACCTTTGGATACCACAGAAGGACACCTTGCTACTCTGCAGCTTGAGGCCTGCCCTGCTTGCTGAGAAGAAAGATTAGACCTGCTACCTTCATCCCAAGCTGAGTGACTCCAAGAGTCAGTTGACTGTCCTCCTGAGAGAGCAACAAGGACATAACAAGCTCCAGAGCCTCCCTGCAACTATCCAGCTAACAGCTGTACTGGACCTGCCTGCACTTGCAACTGCACTGCTGGCCTCTGCTGAAGTGAATTCCAGATCACCAAATGGTGCCTCCCCAGGTCCTAGGCCCTTGGTTGGCAAGAGAGAGAGCTCCTAATGGCCGAACTGAAGGATCCATCAAATCTGAAGTGAAGCAACGCGAAGCCCTGCAAAGCCTCACTGAACAGCTGCAAGCTTCATCGGAATCGGCGCAAAGCGGCACCAAGTTCCACAAAGCCGCGCAGCACAGCTTCCAACCTCATTTGAATCAATGCCGAGCCACGCAAAGCCCCACAACACTGAGCCGCACAGCTGCAAGCTTCATTGGAACTGATTTGAAGCAATGCAAAGCCTCACTGCCAAGCTTATCAGAACCGACGCAGAGAGATACACAAAGCCTGGCAGCTTCACTGGAACTGATGCCAGACAATGTGAAGCATCGCAAAACAAATCGGTGCAGACGGCGCACCAAGGACATAAAGTTCAATCCTCAATGGACCAATCTTGGTCCTGTGCCCGGCCTGCGCTCCCTCATGGTTGGCCTGAAGTTGTGACTTTGTCCCAGGTCAATGCGACTAGATACCCTCAGTTGGCGCTATATGCCTTTTGGTGCTACTTTTATATAAATCTTCAAAATTGCATATGTACAGTTATACTGATTGGATTTTTGTCATTTCGGTCTCAAATAATTTATTACATTTTACTCTACGATTCTAAATTGGTGTGGGATTTCTTTTGTGTTGTGTTTCACTGTGTGCTGTATAAATACTTAATACATTACCCCTAAGTTAAGATTGCCTGCTTTTGTGCCAAGCTACCAGAGGGTTGAGCACAGGTAAATCTAAGGTTGGCTTGTGTTTCACCCTGACAAGAACTGTGGTTCCTGCTTGAGTCGGGTTTCACCCTGCTCAACCCATAACCCAATTTCCTACAACAAAAAATCCATCCAGTGTATCCAACAAATCCAGAACTCTGCATCTAGGGTCCCACCTGCTTTAACATTCTCCACTACCCCCCAGTTTTGCAGCATCTAAAGTTGAAGCTGTCTTCTTCTGTCATAGAGTATTTTACAAACAAGCACTGGTAAAGCCAATAGGTATTGCCTTTATAATGCAAGCACTAAGCTGGTATGTTTGCCAATATTTGTCGGCAAAGTGTTGTTTAAAAAACGCAGAAGAAATAAAATTCAAAACACTGGAGGGAAATCAAACACATATCTTACGGTATCTCAGAACTGTACAATTAGTTCAGTGTTTTCAATGTTTACATATGGCATGGTTTATTTTTCAAATATTTTTCATTCATGAATCGCTGAACAAAATTAAAAAAAATATGGAAGGTCTCGGTATGTAAAGGGAAATGCTTGCCATGGCCTAATTTACTTTCCACCGGATTCAGCCACAAAGCCTTTGCTTTTGTGCAATATGTGAAATGCAGAAAAGAAAACAAATGCAATCCTTAGAGACTGCTCTTCAACCATACCCAGGTAAAAATATTCTTCTTTCTGAGCTTTTACAGACAAGGTGAGAGAGGTAGGGAGCAACAAAGCACAGTGGGGGTCGGGGTTTCAGGGTTGGCATTAATGAGGTTATGCTCAATGTGATCGACAAATACAAGAGGGGGAAGGCAAGCCATTGAATAAGAAGCAGGAAAATGAGAGTAACAATAAAGCCAACCAATGATGAGGAATGGGTGGGCTGCAAGCCCACTGCCGGTTCATAATAGGTGCTTTGCAGCCAGATAACGTTTGCTGTGTGGTAGGTGAGACCTAAAAAGGTCTATTATTTATTCAATCTAGAATGGTCTCCTAGATGAGCGGTTCTAAACCTATGGCCGGGGACCCTTGGGGGTCCATGACAAAAACACTGGGGGACCGCGACTCCTTAGAAAATGTAATAATATTAACACATTAATAAGATGTATATAAATAATCAAGTAAAATTGAAAACTTATGGATTTTGAAATTAGAGGCTACAAATTAAGATGGTATCCTCAGTTTGATTTGTAGCAACAGTGCAAGTTTATCAAACAGAATATAGTATGGACGATAGGTGACCTCAATACAATTTAGAAAAAGCTCCAATCGTCCCATCAAAATAAAAAAAATGTAATTTGTTTGGGAATTTCATGAAATATTTAATCATTTGTGTATTTGATCATTTTGATGAAGGCTTGTTTCCATATTTTGTGTTGTGGTGCAAATCTTATAAATTGCTTAGGCCAGTGTCCCCGGATTCCTATAATGTCTCTTTGTGTGTACCCAGAATAGCATATTGAATCAGAGGGGGCCCCCAGATTGCAATAATGATTCAGTGGGTGGGGTCAATAGAAGTAAACAGGTTAAGAACCGCTGTCCTACACAACTACTGCATTCTTCAGACTCACTGCTGTTATCGGTCTCTTGCATAAAAAAATTGCACGATTGTGGAGCAAATCAGTTTTGTACATTACTCACAAAGTGAGGAATTCCATTGCAAGTGGAGAAGAATTTCTTGAAAATTCCCAAGGTTTGCATGGATTTTTAGTCAAATCCCTAGACTGCTGCTACTTAGCCCAGGAACGCCCCAGAGGGCCAGCTGTTTATGCTTTATAAATAACATATCACCATAATAAGCATTTTGGAGGAAGAACCCTGCTCTGAAATACATGAAAGTGGATATGGTTGCCAGACACTCCTGCATGAGTTCATCTGAAATCCCTTCCACCTGATGGTCTACAGAGACTTTACAGAAGGACATCTTACTGCCGTAAGTACATCTACGAAGTCATTCAGATGAGACCAGGAGCTTATGGCCAGCCTCACAACCACTGTGATGTGTATCATCTCCCTGAAGGCAGTGAAGAGCGCGGTGCATTGTAAGAGATTCCTATCTGAGGGTCAGAGCTCTAATAAAGCTTGATTGACTGGATATTTAAACTTCTTAGGGGCAGAGGAATGTGTCGGTAGTGGGCAGCTGCCTAAGTCCCTTAACTTGTGATTGCAATCTGCAGCTGACATCAGCATGGCTGCCGGTCCAATAAACATCTTTTAGACTTGCACTTGTGTGAACCCTGTTGCTGTTGGTTTATCCAGGGCGTGGTGTTGCAGGCTGCCCACTTCCTTCTGGCTAGCACTTAGCCTGAAAGTCCAGACAAATCTCTCATGGATTTCCCTGCTACTATTCTTGAATCAGTGAAAGCTACAGCTCACTGAAAGAGACTCAGGCACACACCTCCCACTGCCTTGAATCACTCTCTTTCTACAATTGGTCCGTCATTGACTGCAGATTTTTTGGAATTTAAACACTCACCTGCTCATGAGGAATACTGGGATTATATTACTGTTCCAGAGGCCAGAAAGAGATACCATCAATTTAGGGTGGGAACCCTACCAACTAATTCCTTCGCTTCTAAGTGTAGAGAAGGACTTGTTCCTACTTGTCCTTTCTGTCCTACTCAAAAGGAGAGCATTGGGCACATTCTATTTATCTGCCCTGAGTACAAAGTTCCTAGACGGATCTGGTTGAAACCTATCTGCTTACAGTTGGGTCTTCAAACAGGCTGTGAGGCATTAAGGATTCTTAACACTGACACCACCCAGTCTTTGGTTATTGCAGTAGCTAAGTTTTTACATTGGACATGGAGAATTCGCATGCGTAAAACATGTTCAAGTTGATTATTTTAGCTCTCTACTGTGTACATATTCTATCTGTAGTCCTTTTTTAAAATAATTTTAACTTTATTCTAATGTGTATAATTAAAGCTTAAATGTACAATACACTATATTTAACTGTATTTAAATTATATTTTTAATCTTGTGGGTTGGGCAGTTGATTTGCTACAAAGCCCTGATAGGATTTCCAAAATTGGATTATGTAATTAATTATATTACATGTTTGATTATGGTTTTTTAATCATGTAAAAAAAATCTTTTGTTTATTGTTGTCTTTTATGATAAATCATCGAAATAAAGACTTTTTGATTGATTGATTGATTGAATCACTCTCTTCCGCTTGCCAGAGAATAGAATAGGGTGGCCCTAAGAAGAACCTCTGTCACAAATATCTGCTGAAACTCTCAACAGAGATGAAAGAGAGCTGCAGACAGACTGAATGATACAACCACAGGTGAGAAGAGGGTGACTATCTAGCCTACGCAGAGAGAGAATCGACATGGTGAGTGAGGCAAACTTGGAAGTGAAAAGAAAAGAGGGTATTTTGCTGTGCAAGGTTAGGCATATGTTTGCACAGTCATGTCAGCTGCATTAAGTTCGAAGTAGTGACCCCACATGTGTACTGGGGGCGGTGCAGCTGTACTGCGTAGTTTTAGGATTAGTGAAACACAATCATTGAAACAGAGGATAAAAGAGGCAAAGGAAGGTAAAAAGAAGACAAAATAAGAGAGAGAAAAAGAAAGATAAAATCAGTAAGAGTGAGTGGGACATTGTACAAAGAAGTTTGGAATTAAAAACTTGTGAATGAAGTAAATGTCCTACATAATTAAATCTAATATAATAGTTAAACAAGCATTGGTAAATCCAATAGGTCTGGTGTTGACTGTCCTCCTTTTGGCAATTTTGCTTTGTTTTGTCCTGATTTTTGCACAACTTTATTGTTTGGGTAGCTGCAGGGCCCGCATCAATCTAAACAAAAACATTGGCTAGAGGCCAAAATGTTGTTTTGGTCTGGAAAAAAGCAGACATTCCCATAGAATTCCCTGGAACTGAAAGGAAATACTTTGTGTGTTGATGTACTCCTAGTGAAAGGGTAGAAAGCCATAACTCTTAGTTAACTCAGCCAATGACTGTAATGGGCTGACACATGGCCCCTTGATGCATGCTGGAGTAGGTGGAAGAAAAATGTGAATGACAGAACCACAGATTAACCCCTTCCATGCTGATGACGAACCCCAGCCGTCATGCACTACGGTGCTCGTGTGCTGATGACGGCTGGGGTTCGTCATGGCCCGCCCCTGTTCTTTTGTTTACCGCACAGCGGCGGAAACGGGCCAGCAGGGAAGGGGCTAATGGACGAAATCTAGCTAAAAAGTCCTACAGGTAACTCTGTTATACAGATCATTTTAGTAAAATCAAAAGATCTTGGCTAAAACAGACTTAAAATAGCCAATTGGTCTGTAATTGGCTGTTACAGGGAGGGAGGGAGGAAAGAAGGAAAGAAAGAAAGAAGGAAGAAAAGAAGGAAAGAAAGAAGAAAAGAAGAAAGAAAAGAAGGATGAAAGGAAGAAAGAAAGAAAGAAAGAAAGAACAGAAAAGGGGAATCACAGGCAGTTAAGGTTGCACAGTTAGAGCACCTTCATTAGCTTGAATTCAGAGTTTATGTGAGCTCCTGTCAGATAAACAAAGGCCACAAAAGGCTTTTACAACAGCTTTGCAGGTGACACAAACTGATAAAGCTGGAATGTGCCCTGCCCTCTCCTATGGTAGAAAGAGTCTTGCTATCACATCAGGTTCTACAAACAAAGGCAACACTAAAGTAATAATAAAGTACAAACAAAAACACTGGCACTGAAGGGAACTATCTTGCATGTGGATAAGCTCCTTGTGAAAGGGCTAAATGCAATCACTCGAAGTGAAGTTAGCCAGTGGCTAAAGTAGGCTAGACCATTGCCCCATGCTGTATGTTGTAGTGGGCGAAAGCAACATTTTAGAAAATGACACATAAACAGACCAATGGATGAAGAGAGGTGGCTGAAAGGCCCTTTATGTAAATATATGATAAATAGAATTTTAGTAAAATCAAAAGGTCCTGGCGAACCCCAGACATAAAAAGACAACTCTGAATACTGAAAATCCATAATGCAGAATCCATCAGTGAACAAACTGGAGATAGTATATAACAGAGAGACCACTCAGGGGCTCAGCTAAAAGTAAACAGGTCCTAGATCCTACAACTCACTTGGATGATCTACATTGACCAGTGTATTTTCTCTGGATTAGTACTGGAATTTTAATAGTGGTTCTCAGCCAAAGGATCAGACTTCATAACACACTATTCCAGTTGAAGATTTAAAACAACAAATGGAATCATTTACCAGTAAAATGCACAATTGTTGCACCAAGGCCACCCAAACCCCTACCCAGCATAATTCCAGCATCAATGCTCCACTCTGCCCTTCAACTTCACCCACATTGGGGCCCTCTGTCAATCTTGCCTGCGTGGATTGCCTTAAATCTGTCACTAGGAAAGGATAACAGCCTCCTCGGGTTAAAAAGACTCTCTTGGTGCCACGGAGGTATGCGAAATCTTCCCAACTCCATGCTAATATTACAATAAAGGAATTACAAATAAAAAAACAATAACGCTGTGTTGTTGTTTTGCAATAATGTCATGATGATGTGCTAGCCAAAAAGACAAGCTTGTTGTTAGCCAAAAAATACAAGTTTGTTGGACATATTGCAATATGATATCCCCATAAAATAAACGTCTCTGTCTTCACATATTCTCTAAATGTTCAAGCAATTATGATGCAGCCTTTTTATATTTAGGCATTACACTTAACGATTGTGCGCGTTATAAAGAGGAGAACAAGACAAAAGAATATGTCTATACAGTGCAAAAATCGTAATAAGCAATTCACATTATATATGTTTGAACCTCTTGACTTATCTTTGATAACTGAAAGGTAATTGAAAAGAGAAATCTTTTGCTATGGTTGGAGGTGGGATGAAGGAAAACGGAATGCAAGATATCAAAAGCAGTAAAATGTTTTGATTCTTGTGGTGGGGTGAGTGATTATTGAGTCTACCTTCCTCCCAACCCTCCCCCACCTCCCATCCAAATGGCACAGGTGGCTTTCAAGGTTTTCTCTTCTTTTTGGTTGTTAATGGTTTGAAATACGGCTTTATTATGGCACATTTTCTTGAGAATCCTTATGTATCGCTTTATATATTCCAACAAAGACATAGTTAGAAAAAACGTATAATCAATCATTTGCACAGTAGAGTAATTATTCACTTATATAGTAGACATAATCTTAAACCAAGTTAACAACGCCTTTGGCAATTCCCTGTTAATACCGAGAGGCAATCTGTACATCTATAGAGCATATATAGAACGTACTGCATAACAATAACTGAATCTGTACATCTACAGAGCATATATAGGACGTACTGCATACGAATAACTGAATCTGTACATCTACGGAGCATATATAGAACGTACCGCAAAACAATAACTGAATCTGTACATCTACAGAGCATATATAGGACGTACTGCATAAGAATAACCGAATATGTACATCTATAGAGCATATATAGAACGTACTGCATAACAATAACTGAATCTGTACATCTACAGAGCATATATAGGACGTACCGCAAAACAATAACTGAATCTGTACATCTACAGAGCATATATAGGACGTACTGCATAAGAATAACTGAATATGTACATCTATAGAGCATATATAGAACGTACTGCATAACAATAACTGAATCTGTACATCTACAGAGCATATATAGGACGTACTGCATAAGAATAACTGAATCTGTACATCTACGGAGCATGTATAGAACGACTGCAAAACAATAACTGAATCTGTACATCTACAGAGCATATATAGGACGTACTGCATACGAATAACTGAATCTGTACATTTACAGAGCATATATAGGACATACTGCATACGAATAACTGAATCTGTACATCTACGGAGCATATATAGAACGTTCTGCATACGAATAACTGAATCTGTACATCTACAGAGCATATATAGGACGTACTGCAAAACAATAACTGAATCTGTACATCTACAGAGCATATATAGGACGTACTGCATAAGAATAACTGAATATGTACATCTATAGAGCATATATAGGACGTACCGCAAAACAATAACTGAATCTGTACATCTACAGAGCATATATAGGACGTACTGCATAAGAATAACTGAATATGTACATCTATAGAGCATATATAGAACGTACTGCATAACAATAACTGAATCTGTACATTTACAGAGCATATATAGGACGTACTGCATAAGAATAACTGAATCTGTACATCTACGGAGCATGTATAGAACGACTGCAAAACAATAACTGAATCTGTACATCTACAGAGCATATATAGGACGTACTGCATACGAATAACTGAATCTGTACATTTACAGAGCATATATAGGACGTACTGCATACGAATAACTGAATCTGTACATCTACGGAGCATATATAGAACGTACTGCATACGAATAACTGAATCTGTACATCTACAGAGCATATATAGGACGTACTGCAAAACAATAACTGAATCTGTACATCTACAGAGCATATATAGGACGTACTGCAAAACAATAACTGAATCTGTACATCTACAGAGCATATATAGGACGTACTGCATACGAATAACTGAATCTGTACATCTACAGAGCATATATAGGACGTACTGCAAAACAATAACTGAATCTGTACATCTACAGAGCATATATAGGACGTACTGCATACGAATAACTGAATCTGTACATCTACAGAGCATATATAGGACGTACTGCATACGAATAACTGAATCTGTACATCTACGGAGCATATATAGGACGTACTGCATACGAATAACTGAATCTGTACATCTACAGAGCATATATAGGACGTACTGCATACGAATAACTGAATCTGTACATCTACGGAGCATATATAGAACGTACTGCATACGAATAACTGAATCTGTACATCTACAGAGCATATATAGGACGTACTGCATACGAATAACTGAATCTGTACATCTACAGAGCATATATAGGACGTACTGCAAAACAATAACTGAATCTGTACATCTACAGAGCATATATAGGACGTACTGCATACGAATAACTGAATCTGTACATCTACAGAGCATATATAGGACGTACTGCATACGAATAACTGAATCTGTACATCTACGGAGCATATATAGGACGCACTGCATACGAATAACTGAATCTGTACATCTACAGAGCATATATAGGACGCACTGCATACGAATAACTGAATCTGTACATCTACGGAGCATATATAGAACGTACTGCAAAACAATGAATTGCATCTCATGAAGTGCCTAATCCCCTAAGGTGAAAGGTGATGTAAAAAATAGCACTGCAATTAACCAAAGCAATGATCCTTAGAAAGAAGGATCGAGGCAGTGTTTCGAGGCGTTAAGCTTGAGGGAGTGTTGACCTCCCTTACCTCATTGCACTTCCCCTCAGAGCAGAGCTTCAGGATCACGCAGGGGTTGGACTTGGCCAAGGTGTCTCGGTCCAGCAGATTTTTGCAAGAAACCCGGAGCTCCACCCGAGAGGCCCCCAAAGCCACCGGCTGGATTTCTGGGCCTTCCGACATCCTTCCTGCAAAAAAGAAGAGGGCAAATATAAGCCAGTCAGCATTGCATTCTCATGCACGACAATTTGGGCTATTGCAATTACAATGCTAATTAAATACCATTATGCTTGATTACAGTGGGCGGTTCTTACACGGGGGACATTCCTCCAACTGAGGCTGGAGCACTCCCTCAAAAAAGTCTGAGGGAGGATTGTCTGTTACCGGTCAACTCCAAATTAAGCTGCCCTAGCAAATGAGCTGGTCTGTCTATGTGATGGAATCGGAAATTGAGACCTGCATGCTGTATCACAATCTCTGCAGCAGGTGCATGAATCCACTGAGCAGTCATAGAGGGACTGGGGCCTGAGCTCTACAGATGATGCACAACTCTAAACAGCAAGTGCATGAACCCATTCAACTTTCTTACTATACCTTGCACATCACCAAAGAAAAAGTACTTAAATGCCTACAGTACATCATGTTTACCAACTAGTAGAACGATGCATTTGTTTTTGTTTTGTTCTTACTTATTTTGTTTATGTGAAATACATTTACTCAAATTCTGCAGAAACTGTACCCTCTACGTATACACTCCAACTGAAATAGTTCATAGGTCATGTTTGTTACTATGTAGAGCACTGATGCTACAATGACTACGCAAGTCTCAATAAATATAAATCGTATGTTATATATGCTCAGGTATAGGTTACACAAACATCTCTGAAGCACATGCATTAGCAAATGGGATACCTTACTGAAACAAGTGCCTGTAGGCTGCAGGTTAAACACAGATCTCTGCAGAGGTCCATTAACACAATGAGTTTTCCTACTGGTATTTTCAATGACTGGCTCATCTCTGAAATAAATGCTATAAATCTCCTTAGCTATCTCGCTGGAACTTGAATAGGAGACCTGCAGCATAGGGTAAACCCAGCAGAGCGGTCGTATCCGCTTTTAAATTAGATTGGTATTAAGTAGAAAGAAAGATGTTTTATTGTAGAGTTCTAACCTGATCGGCCTGTAGAGAGTTCCACTTCAAGTGCAAGTGTTATTCGACGTGGTGGTGCATTCCAAGTATTATTCCACGTTTTGTTCAGGCACAATGGTTCTTTAGCACAACCAAACGAAAACTATTCCATTGGGATGTTACATTAAGCTGTGTAACCGATTCCTGCTTGCATCCTTCTGCCATGCATATGGCTGGAAGCAAAGTGCACTGATCCACTTTTTTTTTACTAATCAGTCGGTAACAATAATAAATTATGATACACCTTGCTGTATCAGTCTTGGAAAAAGATCATAGCATATACACTGGGCATTTGCAAATCATAGAAGAAAGTAGAAACAAACTGCATTTGTGTATATAACATTTGTAAACATTAATACAAAAGCAGATGAGCATAGCTGCCTGTCTCAGCACCAGGAAAGGTGTCTACAAAGAGGCTACAGAACACCCTTTCCTTCCACTCGCTCCTCCGCCATCCTAAAGAACAAGTTACTTACCTTCGGTAATGCATTATGTGGTAGAGACTCTAAGTGGCCACAGATTCTTTACCTTGGAATTATCCCCAGGTTTCAGACTGGATCCAGAAATTTTTCGTGAGCAGTACCCCTGTGCAACAGTAGGCTCCGTGTGGCATCTGCGTCATCCACACCAGAAGTGACCTGCGCGGTACATATATAGGCACACAGACGTCAGTTTCTTTTTGCAAATTTCCACACAAGGAGCGTTGAGAACACTGACCACTAGTGTGGTAAACTAGGGCCCTGTGAAATATTCCCATT
Source organism: Lissotriton vulgaris (assembly GCF_964263255.1). NCBI lineage: Eukaryota > Metazoa > Chordata > Amphibia > Caudata > Salamandridae > Lissotriton > Lissotriton vulgaris. Next base: position 1,584,485,058 of record NC_141693.1, read on the forward strand.
TACAGAGCAGGGAAAATGGGTGAGTGGGTAAAGAATCTGGGCTAGACAGAGTTTCTACCAGATGAGGCGTTACCAAAGATATGTGACTTTTTCATCTGATAGCAACTTCTAGCCGCAGTTTTCTACCTTAGACTAGATACTCATGAAATATCTCCCCTAAGGTGGGTCCGCAAAACAATTTGACTCCAAAAAGTCCAGCAAAACATAACAGGCAAAGCGTGAGTCCCAAAGGACCTGACTGTCCAGGTAGTAGTGTTTTGTTAACATGTGCAGAAATGCCCATGTTGCTGCCTGGCAGAAGTCCAGGACTCCACATGCTAACAGGCATCACAGACTTGGTTCTGGTCGAATGAGCACGTAAGCCCTCAGGGGGTTGCTTCTTGGCTAATGCATGGCAGATCTTAGTGCAGAGCGCGATCCATCGGGAGATGGACCCCTTCTGCAATGCCTCTCCTTTCTTCACTCTGACATAACCAACAGAGAGTTGGTCGTCCACCAGGAACACTCTCATGTGGTCACGGTAGAATGACAATGCTCCTTTTGGGTCCTGTCAGTGAAGTCACTCCTCTGCTTTAGAAGCATAAAAAGTAGGCAGATTGATGGACTGGCATACGCGAAAGGAAGTGACGACTTTCATCAGAAAGGAAGCTCTATTTCGTAGAGCCAACTTATCTGGGTAGATGTTCAAGTATGGAGGCTTGCATGACAAAGCCTGAAGCTCAGTGACTCTCCGGGCAGATGCCATTGTCACCAAGAAGGCAGTCTTCATGGTGAGGAGCCTGAAAAGATAGTTGTGCAAGAACCCAAAAGGAGCACACATCAGGAAAGTTATCACCAGATTAAGGTCCCACTGAGGCAAGATGACAAGTGAAGGAGGAAACATATGTAGCAAACCTTTCAAGAACCTATGTACAAGAGGGGATTTGATGAGGGATGACTGGTCAGGCAACTGCAGAAAGGCAGATAGAGCAGAAAAATAGCCTTTTGAGGTGCCCAGAGCAGAGAGCTGTGATGGGCACGAATAAATTAAAGAACCTGAGAAAGGAGGGCAGGAAGAGGATCAGCCAGTATTTCTGCACGCCATGCCACAAGCTTGCCCCAACAGCAGGTGTATACCGTTTTGATGGAGGGACGCCTGGCTGGCAAGATAGCATTCCAGATTTAGGGTGGAAGGTTGACAGCTGTCAACTGTTGCCACTTTATATCCATGTAAGAACGGGGAGCATTGACAGGTTCGGGTGGAGAACCCTTCCTTGCTGCTGTGACAGTAGATCCTCCCGAAGGGGTAGCCTGATTGAAGGACTGATGGACATGCTCAATAGCTCCCGATACCAATCTGTTCGAGCCCAGTCCAGAGCCACAAGAATGACTTGGGCCCAGTTGTTCCTGGTCTTCTTGAGAACTCTGGGCAGGAGTGGTATGGGCTTGCCTTTGAAACCCCAGTACGCAGAACTGCTGACATTGCACATTCTTCAGTGGTGGCAAACAGATCTAACCAAGGCTCTCCCCACGGCTGAAGAGGGTCCAGTGTCACGATCTTAGCCTCCTTCCAAGCCAGTGGTACCACTGCTTTCTGGAGAGACATGTTAATAATGGTATTCACTTCTATGTTTGCGACCCCTGCAACTGCTGCAAGTATCCTAGTGGGACATGGGTCTGAGGGCGAGCCAGACTTTAGCCCCTTTAGGATTTTAAGACAGTCCAATGGGTCGACTTGCCTAAAGACCTACAAGTAATGGGCTGTGCCAACCGGATGACACTCCAAAGGTACCTCCATTCTGATGTTGCAGGGAGTAAATGCAGCTTGGATAGACCGAATGTTATCCCTAAAACAGCAGGAGAGAGTGTTGGACCAGGAAGGTGAAGATGGTACCACACTATCTTGGGCCAGACGGGACGTGAAGCTCTGTACAATAGCGAACATTTCCTTAGAGTTGTTACTGGCTAATTCAATGCGGGCAGCGTAAAATTGCCCTTTGGCCAACTTAATGGCTGCATAGTATATTTTCTGCTTGTCTCTGAGCTTCCGCTTGACAACCGGGCAATACCCACTACTCCGCCGGGCCCGTTCAAGGGTCTTACAGTCATGTTATTAAGCTTTGAGGGTTGGATTGAACCAGGGTTTGGACCGAGATTCCCTAGCCAATCTAGTGGGACATTGAGGGGCTACGGTAGCAACTGCATTCGAGACCCAGCTAGAGAACCCAGCCAAACGTTCCTCAAGCTCCCCTACCAGGCTAGGCCTAGAAGCTTCCAGGGCCATATTAAGTTCAAGTGGGTCAATTTTACCAAAGGCTGATTTGTAACATGAGCTTTCTAAAGGCTCAGTATTAGACACCCCCCATGAGAAGGGGGTTATCAAATGGTACGACCAGGAGACCGGGCAGGGGGCCTTTGATAGGATAGGGAAGTTAGTACAAATAGGGTCTAATTACTAGACAAAAAGTCGCAAAAGAATCTGTCAAAAAAGCCTCTCTGGTTCTGGGCAAAGTGGCGCTGAAAGAAAAGAACTGACATCAGAGTGCTGGGGTGGTGCTCGTATAGGCACTGTGCACGTCGAGCCAAATGATGACAAGTACGAAACTCAGGGGTACTGCTCACGAAGATTTCCAGATCCAGTCTGACTCCTAGGGATAATTGTAAGGTAAGGAATCTGCGGCTATAAATCCCTATCAGATAGACCTAGCATGCACATGTAGAACAACTTGAAAGAGTTTTTCTGTACTGTCTTATAGGGTTAGGACATATAAATTCCTTATTTTCTCTTTTCTCCATCCAATGACACCTGGACACGATATGTAATTTTTTTTTACATTATGCAGCTAGAGTAATAAAGAAGTAATGGGATTATATAGAGAGCAGACCACTGCCCGAATGAGATTGTATCGTCAAAAATGTTTACACCACACCTTTCAACCCGATGTTACCATTCTTTCCCTCCTTTTTGGGGGGAGAGGGGGAGAGGGGTATGTGTGTGTTGACATAGCTGTTGCCAGTTCTGTGCCTGTTCTGCATGAGTGATTTACAACTTAGCATAAATCTGGGGCAGTGCCAAAACTAATGCCTTCCCAAAAGAGACGTAAGGAGGAGATTTCTTCTAATGAGGAAAATGCCATCTTTGCTTTAGTACAGAAAGGTGTCCCTTCCTGCAGAAAAACAATCATGCCAAAAACACAGACACCCTTGTACTGTGGTGCAAGGGTGTCTATGTTGGCGCACAGCTGCAGTTTGTGGCGATGGGAGAACGGAGAGGAATGCGTTGTATCTTGTAGATATGGAGCATTTCTGCCCTTTTCTTTCGACGCAGGGCAGCGGAGCTAGAAAGCTTGCAGCGTTGCCCGACGTCAAAATATTGTAAAAAAGCTCCTTGTTTCTGTGTGAGGTAAGTTCAATTTCTGTTGCCATTATTTAACTTTTTGTGTGTGCGAGTACGCTTCGCCTGTGTTGCTTGCTTTGTACATGTTCTGGGTGTCTGAGAAGCTTGTATTTCTGCTGGACTGTATCGGGTCTGTGCGAGACCGCTGTTTCAATTGTTGGTACCTATGCTATATGTGCGCTGTGCATGTGAGCAAAGTTCCTACCAGGGGTGGCTCTCAGCTCATCGCGGCCCTGTGCAGGGAGCATAGGTAGGGGGTCCTGGAAAAGGGGGTCCGGGCAGGGCCGAGCGTGGAGGCCAATAAAGATGGAGCGGGGGGATCGGCAGGGTGTTTGGAAGTGGAACAAAGCCGGAGGCCGCCAAATCCCTGCCAGGGGACACCACGCAAATATGTATCCATCCTCAGAGGATTATTATAAGAAGGATATATATTGGCTTGGTGGCCCCTGGGGTTTGGTGGCCCTGTGCAGGAGCACAGCTTGCACATGCCTAGGACCGCCCCTGTTCCAACTGCGGCCTTTGTGCCTTCTTTTACCAAAAACACAGCATTGTGTTAAGGGTGATTTTGGTCTTGGTTCCCCGAACTAAGATGAATTATATCTTCAGCACAGGGTCTCACCCCACAGTATGCAAACCTCCGGCTTCAGGGAAGCACACACTGCTGCTGCCTATGCCTACACTGTAACTGCCTATGCCTACAGTGCTGCTGCCTATGCCTACACTGCTGCTGCCTATGCCTACAGTGCTGCCTATGCCTACAGTGCTGCTGCCTATGCCTACACTGCTGCTGTCTATGCCTACAGTGCTGCTGCCTATGCCTACAGTGCTGCTGTCTTTGCCTACACTGCTGCTGCCTATGCCTACACTGCTGCTGCCTATGCCTACAGCGCTGCTGCTGCTTTTGCTACAAACCTTTTGTGTGTAGGTTCGTCTGCGGTGCGCATATTCGTGTGTGTGAGAAGCTTGCGCGGCTGTAGCCTGTACTGTACCAATCAATCAATCAATCAAGAAATTTATAGAGGGCGCTACTCACCCGTGGGGGTCTCAAGGCGCTGGTGGGAGGGGGGGCGGTGCTGCTACTGCTCGACCAGCCAGGTCTTGAGGTGTCTCCTGAAGGCGATGTGGTCCTGGGTCAGACGTAGGTGGGTGGGGAGGGAGTTCCATGTCTTGGCGGCCAGGTAGGAGAACGATCTTCCTCCGGTGGTGGTTCTGCGGATCCGTGGGATGGCGGCGAGGGCAAGGGTGGTGGAGCAGAGCTGGTGGGTTGGAGTGTAGAACGTGAGGCGTCTGTTGAGGTATTCAGGTCCGGTGTTGTGGAGTGCTTTGTGTGCGTGAGTGAGGAGCCTGAACATGATTCTTTTGTTGACGGGGAGCCAGTGCAGGTGTCCCAGGTGGGCGGTTATGTGGCTGTGTCGGGGGATGTCCAGGATGAGGCTTGCGGATGCGTTCTGTATGCGCTGGAGTATGTTCTGAAGTTTTGCTGTGCTTCCCGCGTATAGGGCGTTTCCGTAGTCCAACCGGCTGGTAACGAGGGCCTGGGTGACCGTCCTTCTCGTTTCGGAGGGGATCCACCTGAAGATCTTTCGAAGCATGCACAGGGTGTTAAAGCATGAGGACGAGATGGCGTTGACTTGTTTGGACATGGTGAGCGAGGAGTCCAAGATTAATCCTAGGTTGCGTGCGTGGTCCGTGGGTGTCGGTGGGGAGCCCAGCGCGGTGGCCACCAGGAGTTGTTCCAGGCAGATTGTGATGTTCCCAGGATGAGGACCTCTGTTTTGTCTGAGTTTAGCTTTAGGTGGCTGTATTTCATCCATTCCGGGGCGTCTTTCCTTCCTTCTAGGAGGTTGATTCTGGGGGTGGCTGGGTATTTGGTGAGGGAGAGGATCAGCTGGGTGTCAGCGGCGTAGGTGATGATGTTGAGGTTGTGTTTGCATATGATGGCGGCGAGGGGGCTCATGTAGACATTGAAGAGGGTCGGGCTGAGTGAGGAGCCTTGGGGTACGCTGCAGATGATTTTGGTTGCCACAGACCGGAAGGGAGGGAGGCGGACTCTCTGGGTTCTGTCGGAAAGAAATGAGGTGATCCATTCCAGGGCCTTTCCTTGGATCCCTGCGTTGTGGAGGCGGGATCTTGGAGTTCGGTGGCAGACATTATCGAAGGCGGCAGAGAGGTCTAGAAGGATGAGGGTGACGGTTTCCCCGTTGTCGAGCATGGTCCTGATGTCGTTGGTGGCTGCAATGAGGGCGGTCTCGGTGCTGTGATTGGCTCGGAAGCCGGACTGGGAAGAGTCGAGTGAGCCATTGGCCTCGAGGAAGGTGGTCAGCTGTTTGTTGACGGTCTTCTTGATGACCTTTGCTGGGAAGGGAAGAAGGGAGAAGGGCCGGAAGTTCTTGAGATACTTTCAGTCCACTGTGGGTTTCTTCAGTAGGGCGTTGATCTCGGCATGCTTCCAGCTCTCTGGGAAGGTGGCGGACAAGAAGGAGTTGTTCATGACGTTCCGGAGGTGGGGTGCGATTACGGCATCTGCTTTGTTGAATATGTGGTGAGGGCAGGGGTCTGATGGTGAGCCGGAGTGGATGGTGTCCATGATGTGGGTGGTGTCCTCGGTGCTGACGGGGGTCCAGGTGTTGAGGGTGTCGATGGGGGGCGTTGGCTCGGTGGCTTGTAGCGGGGTCTGGGCGTCGAAGCTGTTGTGTATGTTGGCGATCTTGCGGTGGAAGTGGGTGTATATGTGTAAAGATTGCACTGCTGCTGACTTTACAGTGCCTGTTCACAACCCACGAGACCAAAGGAAGCAAGGGTAATGTTTTAGGTATCAAATGGCAAGCACCTGCTCCCACTGACCACTCCTAATCAATGGCCAAGGCCAGAAGCATACCCTTTAAAACAGATCGAACAGACCCAGAGGATATGGGCAAATACTGACCGGTCTCAAATCGGCAGTATTCAGCCACGCCTTTGGTAAGGGCTCAGTACATAAAATCACGATGGCTGTTGGATGCATCGCACCTTGGTTTAGGGTCTGGCTGTGGTACTGATCTGGTGCAGATCACAGATGTAATAACTTGAGTTGTAATGGGATGCTTGATTACTACACGTTCGTTGTAGTGCCTGCGTTGTAATGGCACTGCATAGTTCTGTCTGCGTTGTAAACGCTGCTTCCCCTATGGACAAGACATGGCTGGATAAAGTGCCTCTGAGCATATCACTGTCTCACCACCTCCTTGCCGGCCTGCTCCTTCCAGACCCACTGGTGGACCCCACCAGGGGCAGCTCTCCTCCCATTAAAGGTTAACGCACATCCCCACCAAGTGAGATCCTTTGCCATGTCCTTTTGGAAATATGTTGACAATGCGCTGAAACAAGCCCTTTGAACCAGACTCGTGACAATCACCACATGCCTCGTGGCCTCTCAAGAAGGCATGGACATCAATGTAGCTGCTTCCTCTGTTTCCCAGCCCTATGCCCCTCAGGATAGTTAAGAATCTCATCTGGAGGAATACTTTGTCTGATCTGCCCTGGCTGATAGGTATGGAATGCAGAGATCAATTATAAATCTCGCATATATATATCGATTGCAATGAAAGTGTGGTAGTAAAAGTCTATTTATCAGCATATTTACCGCTTTAGTGTTGAGGTCATTCTGGCACTGGGTCAATCACGACTGCATTAAGCTAATGGTCTGTGCTTGTGGCTGCCAAGCCATGCCTGGAGGAAACTGCTGCATTTACACAAGGCAGATGGCAAGGCTTGACAAACAGCCTAGTGCGGACCTCATCACTCCACTGCGATCATCACTGCGCTGGTGCCGACTCAGCACAGCGCACTGATGAAAATGCCCAACTTGCACTAACTTCAGGCATGTTCCTTATCACTCTTCAGTAGGAATGTATGACGTTACAATGCATACATTTACAATGCATGCCTTTACAGCGCAGTTTTTACATCGCAACATCCTTTACAACGCATTCTTTTACATAGCATGCCATTACATCGCATTTTCAGAAACTACCTTTACAATGCATTCTATTACATCGCATTATACCTTTACAACGCATACCATTACAATGCATTCCATTACATTGCATGTAAGGTAAGTGTTGGATAGTATAGGGGTAAAAATTACTATTCTAACTCCAGTGAGTGCAACAGTAGGGTAAGTGTCAGATAGTGTGAGGGTACTCTGCGTTGTAATGGTATGCGTTGCAATGACTTGCGATGTAATGCCTGCGTTGTAGTGACATGCATTGTAATGACATGCATTGTAGTGACATGCATTGTAATGGCTGCGTTGTAATGACATGCGATGTAAAGGATGTTGCGATGTAATTACTGCTATGTAAAGGTAGTGCGATGTAATGACTGCGTTGTAAAGGTTATTTGCCTTCAGTAGCCCTCCACTTAGCAAAGTAGCCTTTCACAGCAAAGTCGGGCGAGGCTGACGTTTCTCTGTTCAGGTGTCCTCTCGCTGACTCGTCCTACCTTGGGACTTTACAAATAATGTTAGGGGGTGCGAGTCTGAGAATTCCCAAGCATCATGGTGGACCCAACTAAAAAGGATGGTGAGCTGGGTGGGACAATGGGGAGTGAGAGGGGTTAGTGGTGGGTGTGATGGGCAGTGCCGAGGCTTTAGTTTATATTTAGTGAAGAGAGAGGAAAGGACAAACTTGGTAGCAATAATATACAGGAATAAGCCACAACACTGGATGACACAGGACTCAGGTTATCTATCATTTATATGCAAAGTGCAGCATGTTGTTACTAAAAATGTTTAGTCTATACTTAAAAACATGACGACGATAATCTTCAAAAAGATTCCCACAGTTTTCATTTGACGACTTAAGGCCACTAAATATATTCTTTTGCACAGGTCTACAGCTATCAAATGCTGTGTACACTACAGGTCAATATTATGCATACGACTGGCCTGTTCTCGTTCAGCACCCATTTATATATTCCCTGGTAGCGTTTTGTGGATTTCACACAAGATAAGCAATATCTTTTCACACTGATAAACGTTGGGTAAACTTTAATAAACCTCTTAGCCATGCAGATCGGATTTGCAAAAGGTTTGAGGACTGATTGCAGTAGAAATCATACAAAGCAGCAGAGGATGGTACATAGATGAGTTGCTTTAGTAAAACTGCCTCGAATATATTCCCATTCAAATCAGGAACATGCAGTATTCGCAGCTTTAATTCCGATTGTCAGATATTTATTTAAAAATCAAATGCTGATTGGCTCATTCCATGAACTTAAATAGTTAGAACAGTTAAATGTTCGCAGACGTAATGCCCTGATATGATATTTAACTTTAATTAAAGTTGCTCGGATGGACTTAATCTTATTTCAAATGGTAATATACCCATCTACCCGTTTCCGCGAGCACCTACGCCTTGATGGAGACCTCTGTTCGTGGGAGCTGCAAACATCACTGTGTCAAGTGGTTGGCAATCTAAAAACTGAACTGTGGTAACTGAATATGACCTTTCACCACGGATGTGCACAGTGCCACAGCTGTACTGGCACCAGAGGATGCCCGCGGAATAAGAGGAGCAGCACAGCTGGGACTCATGTCAGACCTCTTAGTAACCTGACTTTTAAACCACCAGCACTTTGTGTTCCAGAACCAGAAGTTCCGGATTTACCACCATATTTAGAGACAATAAGAAAAAAATTATTCTGTAACCAGAAAAAACAAAATGATGTAGGTTAAAAAGCCAGTACTGGGGGAAACTGGTCCCAATGCCATTCAGGGGGCGGGCCAACTGGCAACTGTGTGCTACAGATGGAATGCCTGGCTGTGCTATGCCTGAGTATCTAGGGTAGTGTGACGAAACTGAGTGGAAACCAGATAGATTTTGCAGCAGCTAGTGTTGTGCTGGAAAACGTGGTTCCTGTGGCATCCACTTCCAGTCCCCTCTTCGTCCAGGTGTATTGTTCTGACATTAGGACACCTGCAGCATTGTTTGCTCACATTCAATGTGTGTGTCATACGCACTGCATTTATGTATAGCCATGTTTGGTTATATTGAAGAGAGGACAGAAAGATACGGTTATAGATATGGGGTTAATGCCATTATGTTGGCATCTAAGTTTGGCAGGTTTAAGATAACTTCTCTGGCAAGTGGGAGAGAAGCAAAAATGCTATCTCTATATATGGTAAGTCTCTTCTCTGCGTGTTTGCATAGTACTGATAAGATGTGGCTTGTTTAACTAGATCTTTTTTCTATTGATCTCTCTTTTGTGTACACACTTTTCTAGTGTACCCTTTTTCTTTCTTTATCTTTTTCTTAACATGCCACCTTTCAATTTCTGAATTAGTAAGAAATAAAGTACATTTTATTTTGCAAAAACCAAAAAAACAGCAACAGCGGACCTCCAGTGCCGCACCTCGTGCCAGTTCCTATACGAGGAGATGCTTTGCAGCCAACCGCTATGCCAACTGTTGAGTGGCGTTACTGTGCTCCAGATCAAAAGACAATTATAACAAGTGGGGTGCGCAGCTCACAAAGTCCAATAGGCCAAAGTAGATAGAAAAGTCACTTCTTTATTTGAATTTTTTTTTTTTTTTTAAACATTAATTTCAAAACATCCAGACGCACTTTGACCGATACACTTTTCCATTTGATACTGTGCTTGCCCTGAGGAAGTTCCCTATAAGGGAATGAAACGCGTTGGCTGGATGATTTAAAATGAATATTTTTTTTAAAAAAAGAAATTTTTAAATAAAGAAGTGACTTTTCAATCTACTTTGACCTATTGGACTTTGTGAGCTGCGCACCCCCACTTGTTATAATTACATTTTATTATGCATGATTAATTAAAACCATTGCATACATTAAATACACGTTAAAATCTGAACTCCTTGCTCAAATACAATGAATTAAAAGGTTAAGAGTATCCACATTATATTACACATAAATCAAGTTAAAAGATTTTCACATATATTTTTTTTCAATCGTCGCAGTTAATACATAATCTATTCAGACTCACATCAATGAAAAATTAACAATTGAACGGTCAACCCTCCAGAAAATCCGTTGCAAACCTTGCTCGTGGGTTTGTTAGTAGGCTGTAACCATGCAGTTTATCCTAGACTTCAGTTAACAACTTCAATACATGCCCGGTTTTAACATCTTAGTGCCATCGTTAAAAGGTCTAGTAAGAGTTAACAGGACTGTTTCAGGTGATGCTCAAGTTCGTTGTTGGGGAGTGATTCCTAACCAAAGGAGGAAGGCATTTCAGTCTCTGTGCTGTAATATCCAGAAATTTTATAAAAGGGATGTTTAACTACACTGACGTTGGATTGAAGCATAGCATTACTGCCTGTCTGACATGACCTGACTCCTTGCTGGTTAAAAAGAGGTTTAAATAGAGAATTCCTTATGTCCTTTAGTTTGTCACAAATACAAATGATATGGATGAGATCCTCTGTTCCACAGCCATACAGGTGGTATGGTTGTTCGCCTTCTTTTCTTTCCTAAGGGGGAAAAAACGGGTTGATCGAACCAACTCCCAAGCGAGCTTTTAAAAATGTTTCCTTTGTCGCTATAATTTTTCCCGTTTTGAGATAAGGTTGGGGTTTCAGTATGTCATAGTTGTTTAGCACAACCCAGCCATGAGCTATTTTTGACAGAGCTTTCTTGCCCTCCATGGCAATAGTTAATGGATATCTTTGGTTGCATTTTTGGAATTGAATATCCAAGGAGGCATGTGTTATTGTTATAGTTGCATTCTGCTCTTTTGAACATAGTGATACATTAAAATATATATATATATATATATATATATATATATATATATATATTTATATATTTATATATTTATATATATATATATATATATATATTCGCTTCCCAACAAAAACTCCTTCCGGGTCCCTCGACCCGTGAAAGGTGGCGTGGACGCCGGCGGAGTGAATCCGACACGAGTATGATTTCAATAAACAAAGTCCATAACCCACGCTCTCAGGAAACAACTCGGAGACACCAAAATGAAGCCAGTGCTGTTTTAATTCACAACGCGTTTCGCCGACAACGGCTTGATCACGTGATCAAGCCGTTGTCGGCGAAACGCGTTGTGAATTAAAACAGCACTGGCTTCATTTTGGTGTCTCCGAGTTGTTTCCTGAGAGCGTGGGTTATGGACTTTGTTTATTGAAATCATATATATATATATATATATATATATATATATATATATATATATATATATATATATATATATATATATAATTCGAAGATTTTTGCTATAGGAATTTGTATTAAGTGTGACAGTTTAAAATTTAATTTTATTGAGTCTGTTCCTTTGCCATCTGACTATAGATAAATATTTTTTTTTTACAACAATCCCTTTTTTTTACAATAACGTTTTGTTTTTATGGTTGTCATTTGTTAGAATTTTTATGTATTTTTATGCATCGAGAAGGCCATCAACACCCAACTCTCCAAGTTCATCGAAGCAAACCATGTCCTGGACATCTCCCAATCTGGCTTCAGAAGCAAGCACAACATTGAAAACGTACTTCTCGCAGCCACTGACGACATCTGCTCCCTCCTCGACTGGGGTGAAACTGCAGCCCTCATCCCCTTCTAAACCTCATGGCCGCCTTCGACACTATCTCCCACTGCTCCCTAATCACGAGACCCCATGATGCCAGGATCCGCGACAATGCCCTGAACTGGATCCACTCTTTACCCACTGGTTGAACACAGCTAGTCAGACTACCTTCATTCCTCTCCAAACCCATGAAGATCAGCTGCGGAGTACCCCAGGTAATCTCCCTGAGCCCCACGCTCTTCATCCTCTACATGGCCCCTCTCAAGGCTATTGCCAGGAATCATTGACTCAACATTGTCTCCTATGCAGAGGAGATGACACCCAAATGATCCTCTTCCTCAGCAAAGAACCCACAACCGCCAGAAACAATCTTCACAGCAGAATGAAGTCTGTTGTCACCTGGATGAAAACAGTGGCCTCAAACTCAACTCGGACAAGATCACAGCACTCATCCTGGGACCCACCCCCTCAGCTTGGGACGACTTCTGGTGGCCCTCGCTTTGGGAACCCGCCCACCTCCACGGACCACGCAAGAAACCTTGTAATCATACTGGACTCCTCGCCCACAATGAACCATCAGATCAAAGGAGTCTCCTCATCATGCTTCCATAGGCTTCGACTGCTTCGAAAGACATTCAGATGTATTCCCACCGAATCCAGAAAAATCGTCACCTATGGACTCATGAGCAGCAGACTCGACTACAGCAGCACATTCTCCACCGGCATCACCCAAAAACTCCTCAGGAAACTACAGAACATTCAAAATGCCACAGACAGACTTGTCCTCGAGAACCCCCTGCCACAGCCATATTCCTGAACACCTATGAGTACTCCAGTAGCTCCCAGTCAACAAAATTATCACTTTCAAGCTCCTCACGTACGCACACAAAGCCCTCCATGATGCAGGACCAGCATACCTGAACCACTGCCTCTCATTTCACGTACCCACCAGACGCCTCCGTTTCACTCAGCTGACCCTGGCCACAGTCCCTCGGATCCACAAGACTAGAACTGGAGGAAGGTGCTTCACCTACCTCACCGCCAAGACCTCAAACAACCTGCATCTCCACCTCAGACAACCCCCGTCGCTGACCCAATTCAGAAAGGATCTCAAGACCTTGTTCTTCGACTGAACTCCTGCGCTCAAACGGATCAGCAGCCCCCCGACCCAACCCCCCAGCACGTTGAGACTCTCACCGGTGAGTAGCCATGCTTTACAAACCCTGATTGATTGAAGCATAATTATGTTTGTTTTTACTTTTGATTGTGTTGTGCTTCATGTATTTTGTTATGGGTGATATAATTTGAGTTTCTTTTTTATTGTACGATGCTGTACACTGCAGCCTGTTTTAAACAAGTGGGATTTATTGTGTATGTTTTATAGCTGTTCTTTACATAGTGCAGCCTTGATGAAGGCCTTGATTGTGTGAAACGTGTTGGCTGACCTTGTGCTTATACTCAAAGAAGAATAAAGAGCATAAAAGATCAAGAAAACTCCCTGGTAATCGATTGACTAACAACAAAAAATTCAATTCTCATATGTTGCCTCTCTAATTTAAAAAAATGTTCCTAATTTTTGGACTTGGGTAGCTAACCTATAGAGGTGGGCAGCAAGTGGAAATATCCTGTGGAAACTACAGGTGGTGTAGTAGAGAGTTTCCTAGCTACCATTGCTGGTTTTATAATTCTTTCTAATAACTCAAGGCTGCTTACCATGCTTAGTATGTAGTATGCAGAATTTTTGCCATGTTGGAATCTTTTTCTGGAGTACCAAAAAAACTTGGGTGGAACATACTGAACACAAGAAGTCATCTGCCACCAGCACACAAAGTTACTCTTCAATACAAAGATTTATAACATGTTCAATACTTTCAAATCATTAGAACATGTGTTTTGTAAACAATTCAACCCATTAGCTGGACACAAGCTGTACAAAATTAGGTAAAAAAGTGATATGGTAGTTACCCCCCCACTATGTAAACTAGAAAAAAAACTAACACTCATTGGATGAAGTGATGTCATTTGAGATGTCATCAGTGATGTCATAAATGATGTCATAGAACATGCCATGAGTGATGTCATATGTGAGGTCATAAGCAGTGCATGGCGGGAACGCATGTTATAGTTAGATCTGCTAACTATAGCTGGTGAACCTCTGAGTTTTTTTAGCACAAACGTTAATGTCATCAGCTAATTGTAATGTCACTCTAACCTTTGTTTTTTCAGTGAATATGTTATGTTATGTTATGTTAACTATTTTTTATATAGCGCGCGGATGCCGCAGCCAAGAGGCGTCCCGGCGCTTTGGAGATCTGAATAACACAACACGAATTAAGAAAGCTGGACAAGAAACAGACTAAACTGTGGAGAAAAGGAAAGTCTTCAAGGTCTTCCTGAAAAGAAGCAGATCTGAAATTGAGCGGAGTGGAGCTGGAAGAGAATTCCAGAGAGCAGCCGCCAGCACTGAAAACGAGCGACCACCCACTCTAGCCCTTTTAAAACGAGGCACTATGGCAAGGTTAAGACTAGCAGAGCGAAGAGCTCTGGTAGGAGCATAGTGCAGAATAGTCTGTGCAAGGATCGGGGGAGAGGCTAGGTTGAGGATTTTAAAAGTTAAGCAGAGGGCTTTAAACTTAACTCTTTGCTCAATCGGAAGCCAATGAAGATTGCGGATGGTTTGGCGAGCTGAGACAAATTTCGGGAGGCCGACAAGCATCCTAGCCGCCGCGTTCTGAACCCTCTGGAGACGGGACAGTTCGGCCTGGTTTAAGCCCAAAAACAGAGAGTTGGCATAGTCCAGTCTGGTAAGAACCAGAGCCTGGACCATAATCTGTCTTGTCTCAGCATCGAAAAATTTAAAAATGGGTCTCAGACCATGCAAAGTACCAAAACATACGCCAGCCACGCGTTCGGTATGGGAAATAAATGAAAGCTTGTCGTCAAACCACACCCCAAGGTTTCTGACTTCACTCACAGGGGTAGGCACAGGGCCAAGATCAGTAGGCCACCATTGATCTCCCCATAGACCACTTTCCTTACCGAAAATAATGACCTCGGTCTTAGAGGCATTTAGTTGTAATCGGTTGTCCGCCATCCAGCCAGCAACAGCTTTTAACGCTGACTGGAAGGTGGGGGCGTCCATGCTGGAGTCTCCATTCAGTGCCACCGCCAGCTGCGTGTCATCGGCGTATGACACTAAGGAAAGACCAAAACTACGGGCAACCTCCGCCAAAGGCTGAACATACAAATTAAATAAAGTGGGACTAAGAGCCGAACCTTGGGGAACACCCTGAAGAATAGAACGTGACGCAGAAACAAAAGGGGGGGTGGACACTTTAAAACCTCGATCCTTAAGAAAAGAGCGAAACCACTCAAGTGCCGTCTCTCCGACTCCAGCCTCCATCAGACGATGTAATAAAATCTGATGGGACACCGTGTCGAAAGCGGCACTGAGATCCAAAAGGATCAGTGCCGCCGTCTGACCCTGATCCAACATCTTCCTTATGTGTTCCACCACAGCCAAGAGAGCTGTTTCGGTGCTATGACCTGCCCGGAATCCATTCTGGGAAATATCCAGTAGATTCGTTTCTTGCAGGTGAGCAGATAAAATGCGGTTAGCATGAGCTTCCGCTAGCTTGGCTGGCCAAGGGAGAAGGGAAATGGGCCGGTAGTGTTCTGGTTTGGTCGGATCGAGGGTAGGTTTCTTAAGGATCGGAATGACCATAGCCTGTTTCCAGGCCTTGGGAACACTGCCGGAGCTGAAAGATATGTTGATGAGATCATGAAGGGCAGGATAGCAACATTCAGCAAGTTCCCGGAATTGAGCAGGTCGCAAAGGATCATCCGGAGAGCCGGATTTAACTTTTGTTGTCAGAGCTAAAAACTCATCCCTGGTCGGACTAGGGATGGTTAGCAATGATTTTGGGGCCATAGAAGTAGGCATTTCCTCCCTGATGGGAAGCTGAGAAAATGACCTGTAAATGGCCTCCACCTTTTCAACAAAAAACGAGGCTAGATCCTCGCAATGTGCCAAGGAGGGCTCAATAGTAACAGTGTCCGTCCTCTTGCTGGTAAGGTCCTTACATACCCTGAAGATGACCTTGGAGGAGTGAATATATGTATATATTCACTGAAAAAAACAAAGGTTAGAGTGACGGTATAGTTAGATGAACTTTTCTGTGTCAGCATAAAGTTTTAAATGCAAAAACACCCACAGAAATTCACCAGTTATAGTTATCTCAAATAACTATAAGTCCTTCCCTAAGGTAACTATAACTTGCTCCCCCAACATACAGTTATCTTATAATAATTTAATGGCAAATGTTGCGGTAAAATGATCAATGATATAATTTCGACCCCTCATCAGGGGTAGTAAGCGCTTTATAAAATGCCATTACAATAGAATATGCCATGAGTGATGTAATATGTGGGGAAATTAGCAGTGCATGGCGAGGGTGTGAGTTATAATTCCCCTAGGGCAGGAATTATAGGTACTTGATATAACTATAACTGGTGAATTGCAGTGTTTTTTTTCAAACATTACCATGTCACTGAAAAGTAATATCCTATTACCATACATAAAGCTATCAATGAGAACACTGTAAGTGTAAAACTGTCTTGAATCAAAATGCTTGTTTTGAACAGCACAGAGCTGAGATGAATGAGGGTGGAGGTGTGGCGAGTCTTCCAGTCCTGACAATTCTTTCCTAGACTGGGGTACGGGGATTGTATGCCAGAGGCCAGTTCACATCTGAGCTCTTTCCATCCGAGTGAGGGGAATAAGAGTTCAATCTGGCCCAGCACAAGTCAGTAACTGGTATAATCAAACGTTCCAGAGGGAGTTTCTATGGTAGCAAGACCTCGCAAGATGAGATCTTGAATTCAGTAAGTGGTTGCTGGTGAGCAGTTTTACACCTCTATCCTGTTACAGTTATGGAAGGTGGAATGGTTACTCAGAAAAGGCACCTTATGGAGGTGGAGGAGGGAAAGAGTGATTTGCTGGCCTTATCAAGGGTTGACCTCAAGACTATGAAACAGGAGGCAGATCTGCAGCATTAAATGAACCTGTTTGCAAATAAACAAGTGCTGGGCCTCACATATGATGAGCAGGACCCTGCCCCAAGAGGAAAGTTTATACAAGGGGTACATTTTCAACAGACACTATTTCACATCCAAGTCGCTTTTAGGTTCGAACCCTTAGAGCAGGTGGAGGCAGTTTTTTTGCTCCAAACGAAAATGTGGAGCAGCCATTTCAAGAGGCTTTGAGGAATATGGTTCTTAAAGAATGGAAAGAGGTGGATAATCAGCTGTTAAGTGCTTTCTTAACAGATGTTATTTTTTGGAGAAATTTGCCGTAGAATTTCCACAAATCCGAAAAGTGAATTATATACTATCTAGTATGGCTTTGTCTTTGTCACTAGCTTCAGAGCAAGTATTATTGGTTGATCCCAGAGATAAAAAGGTGGAAAGCGCCTTGAAGGATGTATATATTGGGGAGAGGATGTGGCTTAATGGACAGGGCGCCTACCTTGAAGCTGGGGAACTGGGTTTGAGTCTCTGTAGAGACGCTCAACTTCCTGTGATTCTGGGCAAATCACTTAATCTCCTCGTGCCTAACAAAAATGAATGTGTCAATCTGTAAGGTAACTGTTCACATGTAAAACACTTTGGTACCTTGAGGTCTAGATTGCCCTATATAAAACTCTCCATAAACAAAATATACAAAACTGTATTTTGCAATAAAGACTACCACATAGTTTATGTAACCCAAACGAAGCTGAAATATATTCAATCCCTTTTTAGGTTGAGTTATACTCGAACCTATTACTGCAGAACCAAAGTCTCTCAAACCAGCCGGATTTCCGACAATGCGTGTTAATTGTTCATCCGTGACTTCTCGAGCGCGCGCTTGTCCCGTTCCCTCCCACTCGCTGGCATCCCGTCCCCCCACCAGGCTCACACTTCTCCAGCACGCCAAGAGCTTCACTTCAAAGATATCCGCTCTCCCGCCCCCTGCTTCACACTTCAAAGGAATGCACCCCCCGCCCCCGCAATGACGAGAGCATTTCCCAGCCGCTTTTCATTTTTTTACATCTTTTTACAACGTTGCAGGCCTAAACGTTCATCTACTTTACCTCAGTTAAATTCACAAGTTAAAATAGCAACGTTCCTTGACAAGTTAAACTTTACCAGTAAGCACTTAAACCAAATCGGGTTTATTTATTTAATGCGCTTTTCTATAGCGAAAACTTTACTCGAAGGTAAATACTTATTAGAACACTACCAGCTCTACGGAAATCTAAAATTATCTCAGCTTTACTTTACGTGATATTAGTTCATCCAGTTGAACTTTCACAAGTAAAATTGGGCAAATCACTATTTCTTTATCACACAGTTATAAGGGCTACAAACAAACTGCCTCCTTTAAAAATCTATATCACTACCATACCTATAATGTATGACAACATGTTTCAGAGCACATTCAGTACCATAAGCCACATGATATTTTATATATATCTCACTAGGAATCACTCCGTATCTCCAAATTCAAATATATTTAACTATATCGCACAACAGACCGCCAAATGCGATCACAATCATCTCTACATACCTCTTCAAACGGAGAGTACTCAATGCATAGTGTCGGAAGGCGTGGTAAACAGGCGCCATCTTAGTTCTCTTTTACATAGGGAACAGTGACATCGATCTAAGGCTTGCTACACGGAAACGCTATCTATGTCCTGCTGTTTTTTTATAACACATTACTCCCCGTTTAAGTCTATATTGTCCCTCCAATTTGTAACGCAAAAACAGCTTAATTGTTGACAATTAAAATAAATATTTACCGCAACCAACTTGCCCAATATGGCCGCCATCAACTTCTCCCAACCCGAGTTAAAGTATCACTATCATGGCACTTTCTATTTTTCGAGTATCTCTCATATGAAGTAAATTGCGCTTCCTGTTTTACCCGTATCTAATAATAAATATATAATCTAATTAAGTATAATACATATAATTCCCTATTCCAATCTTATACTATAAATTAATCGAACGATATGAATCACGCCACAATGTGCCCAAAAAAACAAGCATTGGCATAGCCAATAGGTCTCGCTTTTGGGACCTTATAAGTTTTGAGTTATGCAGGCCAATATCATTGGTGCAACAACATCAACTGTTGAATAGTTAAACACTCATAAGTTCCCAAAGGCGAGACTTATTGGCTATGCCAATGCCACTCAGCACCACCACAGCACCACTCAGCACCACCACATTATCACTAAGCACCACCACAGCACCACCACAGCACCACTCAGCACCACCACAGCACCACTCAGCACCACCACAGCACCACTCAGCACCTCCACAGCACAACTCAGCACCACCATAGCACCACTCAGCACCACCACAGCACCACTCAGCACCACCACAGCATTACTCAGCACCACCACAGCACCACTCAGCACCACCACAGCTCCACTCTGCACCACCACAGTACCACTCAGAACCACCACAGCACCACTCAGCACCACCACAGCACCACTCAGCACCACCACAGTATCACTCAGCGCCACCACATTATCACTAAGTACCACCACATTATCACTCAGCACCACCACATTATCACTCAGCACCATCACAGCACCACTCAACACCACCACAGCATCACTCAGCACCACCACAGCATCACTCAGCACCACCACAGCACCACTCAGCACCACAAGAGCATCACCCAGCACCACCACAGCACCACTCAGCACCACCACAGCACCACTCAGCACCACCACAGTACCACTCAGCACCACCACGGCACCACTCAGCACCACAACAGCACCACTCAGCACCACCACAGCATCACACAGCACAACCACAGCACCACTCAGCACCACCACAGCATCACAGCACTACCACAGCATCACTCAGCACCACCACATTTTCACTCAGCACCAGCACAGCATCACTCAGCACCACGGCATTATTCAGCACCACCACATCACCACTCAGCACCACAACAGCATCACTCAGCACCACCACAGCACCACTCAGCACCACCACAGCACCACTCAGCACCACCACAGCACCACTCAGCACCACCACAGCATCACTCAGCACCACCACTCAGCACCACCCCAGCATCACTCAGCACCAGCCCAGCATCACTCAGCACCACCACAGCATCACACAGCACCACCACAGCACCACTCAGCACCACCACAGCACCAACACAGCACCACTCAGCACCACCACAGCACCACTCAGCACCACCACAGCACCACTCAGCACCACAACAGCACCACTCAGCACCACTCAGCACCACTACAGCATCACTCAGCACCACCACAGCACCACTCAGCACCACCACAGCATCACTCAGCACCACCACAGCATCAATCAGCACCACCCCAGCATCACTCAGCACCACCCCAGCATCACTCAGCACCACCACAGCACCACTCAGCACCACCACAGCATCACTCAGCGCCATCCCAGCATCACTCAGCACCACCACAGCACCACTCTGGAACACTACAGCATCACTCAGGGCCCCCACAGCATCGCTCAGAGCCTCCACAGCATCACTCAGGGCCTCCACAGCATCACTCAGGGCCTCCACAGCATCACTCACGGCCTCCACAGCATCACTCACGGCCTCCACAGCATCACTCAGGGGCACCACCACATCACTAAGCGCCACCACAGCATCAATCAGTGCAACCATTCAACAACAACTGGTTCAAATATGTTCTCTCAATGTTTCAAGCTTTATTACAAATGTCACAAAAAGATGTTAATATTTCACTTCTGTTCTTGGGTTTTCGTCACAATAAAATACTCTGAACATAATCTTCACAAAAGTTATTTACAAAAGTTTAAGCTATTGCCATTATAAATTACAATCACTATTATTTAAGTATTAATTATTTTTAAAAATTAAAAGCCATTGTTATTTGTAATATCAATACATCTAAGTCACGTAAATACAAAACATGTTGCATTACAAATGCTATAGGTGTCACATTTGCGAAAGTTATAACTATTGGCATTGTAAATGACAAAGCTATTAATTTAGCTATTTTCTAAACCAACACATAAATAAAAAAATTGTCATTTACAAGACCAATAGCTCAAACTTTCCTAATGCGCGACCTATTGCATTGCAAATGCTTGTTGATTGTGTAGAAGGGACAGAGAACCCTACGAACATTTTCAGAAATACAGAGCTTTCGGCAAAATACTTGTCTGACCCTACGTTCGACTGCCCATGGTCAGCCTCAACAGCTACGGGGACTTCCAAAGTGGCTAGAAGGTCGTTTTGGCTGAAGCTATGGAAGTTAGAATCCACCCAGAGAGCCTTGAGCTAAAAGCTTACCTTTTCTGCCAACAATTATTTGGATAAGAAATCTATGACTTGGAGAAAAACACAGCGGAAGCATAACATTTTTCTAGCCATTTAGACCTTTTTCAACAAGAAAAACCTTTCAAAGAAAAATGACTTTTTTATCGAATTGAAAGAGCTGCCTCAGCAAAGGTTCCAGGAAACCCTTGTACCAAAGAACTCGATAAAGAAAGAATCCCTGTCAAAAGGAGCTAAGGCTCTGTTATCAAAAGGAGAAATATTAGAAGGCCCTTCCTACATAGAAACCAAGTTTTCCATTTTAACTTCTTTCTTGTGCCAAAAGCAGACAGATCATTTTGGCCAGTAATGGATCTAAGAGGATTAAAGTTGGATGTCTAGAAGATGTCATTCAGAAAGTTGACCCTTCAGGAAGTAATCACAGTGGTTTCGGAAGGAAATTAAATATTGACCCAGGACCTCCAGGGCGTATTTCCACGCGGCAATCCTTTCTGCCGGCCTCTTCTACGTTCAACAGCATCAAGGAGGCATTAGCAGTTCAAAGCCACCACTGCACCCAGGGTGTTCACAAATGTAACCGAATTTAGCTGTGAAGGCATGAGTTGAATCAGAGGGATAGTTCTCAAAGCTGTCTTTAAGAAGGAAGCCTCCAGAGCGCTTCTCGGCTTCCGTGGATTAGCTTCCTGAAGTATTAGAGCAGAAAGTGATCTGGGCAGCGCCGCACATGTAAAACAGCAAGACACAAGAAAAGAATCAAAGACAAATGCATAGGAGTGCAAAGCTCATGTTGTAAAAGCTTAATCATTTAATCAATAGGCCTCTTTCAAAGACTCAAATACAATCTGCGTGAGTCAGCTGGGGATGCTGAACATCTAATAAACTTAACGTCTAATAACCTTCACCTGGGGCCCTATATGTGGCCTGCATACAAAGCAGGTCCTGCTGAAAGCCCCTACACATATACTGCAAAGGTGGCACTCATGATCTCCCCCCCCAGCCTCCTCACTCCATACACCCCACGCCCCGCCTCCAGCCACTCCTCCCCCCCTCCTTCCACCCACTCCCCTCCCATCACACACACACCCCTCCCCCCCCCCCCCCTCCTCTCCTGTACAGGCGAATATCGACAAAAGATGACAGCGCTCTATCCTGTGGAGTGCGGGGTGAGCAGCTGGCAGGGGGAGACTGCCAGCTATTCCAGGAAGAGAGGGAGTGCGGGTCAGCACGCTCGAGACGAGACTCCGTATTGAGCCAGGAGCTGTGAAGCAAGGTGCACCACTGCAGCCTGGCACGGGCCCAGGGAAGAATGGCATCTCCGCGGCAGTCTGGCATCAGTCTGGGTGGAGGGGGGCAGGCTTCCCCGCCGCTGGCTGCACACATGCTTGGGTATTTTGGCCTCTCGAGTCCTCATTTCCCCACAGAGGGCGGGACTGGAAGTGTAACTGGAAGGTATCACGGGAGCTCTGAGGAGGCCCTTTCTGCTTCAAGGTTGAACCCCAAGGGTGAACAATAATGATGCCTTAAGCATTAGTCCCGAGACCAAGGTCTGCTTTCGTCTCGTGACCCCGACCTGTTTGAAACAATGCACAGAACTCTGGGGGGAGGTGGTCTATGACTGAGCATTTCTCCTTCGCAGATTCACTGGCGACTCGAGAAAAAACACGACATACCTGCCATTTTGCATTTTGCAAAAGCACGCATCACAGAACAGACCTGCCGCTAGGCTTTTCCCGCTCTGATTCAGGAAAGCTGAGAGGATTCCGGGCAGGGTCCAGGGCTAGGAGAGGAGGAGCTGGCCTACGGCATCATTAACAATGGGGTGGCAAGTGCCTTCACTTTCTGAAAACAATTGCAGAAGTGTATAGTACTGGACCCGTCTGCGCTCAGGGTGAACGAGACTCGTACACTGTGGCCAGAAGGCCATCTTTGTCTCGCCTGCCTCTGAACATCTAAGCCTGGTGTGATGTGACCAGGGCACAAGTCCTAAAAAAAGAAGTGGGGGGACTAACCTAGTTAGGCAGTATGCAAGTGACATCACGGCCCGTGACATCCCAGCATATGACACCTCGGCGCATGGCATTACATACAGGAATTGACATCATAGGAAGTGGCATGACAAGCCACGACTTTAATATGTACCTGTGATGTAAAGCTCTCTGACACTCTGCTTTGGGATGAGTAGCGCTAGACAAGAAAAAATAGTACTTAAATTATTTCAACACCTCCTCAGGGGACGTCACTTCTATATAAATTACATATATTTTGTGTAAATACTGGGAGAGACCAACACATCTGACATTCTTACAATGCATGCATATCTAGTAAACAGAGCCTTAGCAAAGTGAAAAGCTGCCATTCTTAAGTATGCGTGAAGTGCTAACCGTTGTTTCCCCTCTGCTGCATTTGCTTCTAGGTGTGCGGCTCCTGACTGCTCCCAGCCAGGAGACTCCAACAAAAGGAGGCATGATGACCCTTCAACAGGGCCGGACTGAGAACCAAAATCGGCCCTGGCTAAGTGCTCGGACCGGCCCCCTGGGGGTGCGACCGAGCTCTTTGTCGGGCCAGTTTTCAGCCGATTTTGTAACAGGGCTATGCTGCAAAAATGGCCCTGTAACAAAAACGTCCCTCTGGGCCCAAAACCGGCCCCCACCTTTGTGGTGCACCGGGGGATTGCCCGGTGCCCGCAACTGCCAGCCCTTGCCTGCAACTCAAATTCAGACTTTGTTATGGGCCCAGCAAGAGTCTAAAGAAAGAAAGCCCCCTCCCTGCATGCACGCTGTTGCTTGTTGCAGATGGAAAGGAGACAACGTGCAGGCGCTGCTGAAAGTGTCCCGGTATTTGGAAATAACACTGGGATGAGTTCGGCACATTATTTGGTGGGGCTCAACTTCTTGGTAGTGTGGATGGCGTTCACCCTGTGAAAATAGTGGGTGGACACCGTCCACCCGCGTGTACCTCCGACTCGTGCCCTGGATGGGATCCTGTGCCAGATTGCCTTGGAAAAGTTGAAGAGATTTGTGAAGAAATGTAAGAGGGAAAAGGTAAGCTGCAGTGCGAGTAGGGGAGGGAGAAAGGGGCACATGGAGATAGGGAAGAGCTGCTACAGTGAAAGAAGGTAAAAGGGACAAGAGAAGCAGCAGGAGAAGATGTGACATGTGAGAGGACAGTTGATGCAAGTGCACATGTGATAGGGACAAGGAATAGCCTTAAAGGGAAGGTGACATGGAAGAAAGATAGCTGCAACACAAAATTGGTGATGGCAAGGTAAAGCAGTGGGAGAGAAGTCGGCAAAGATGGAGCTGTTTCATGCAAAGAGATGAGGGGCACAGTTGCAGGAGAACTTGTAGCCACATAAGGAGATGTGAGAAGGAGAATGGCGGTCTGTAGATAGAGTGGAAAGAGATATGCAGTACAAGAGACTTGAGAGGGAGCAATGAGAGCCACAAGAGAAAAAGGTGGAAGAAGAAAGGAAAGATGTAGGTGGAAGTAAGAAGAGCTGCTTGAGGAGGCATAAAAGGTGGTACCCACTCAGCTCCCAATTTTCGAGGTTCCGACACAGAACAGGTACCAAGCCCTGAGTTCCCTGGATATGAACGATTGACATATACAGGATTGTGAACCCCCCTTGTATGTGATTCCTAACAACCAGGAAAATGATCCGGTGATAAATGCATAGAGCTGGAGCGAATTATGATGGATAATTTAAGTACGACTGATATAGGCGATAAAACTGTTTTTATCACAGAGAGGGTTGTAATTGATCCAAGCCCCACAGGTGTGGCAAATATATGCGCTGGTTTAGATGATGTAGAGGTTAGAGGAGATGGTATCAATTGTTTTAATGAGCAAGACCAGTTCAACTGTTGCAACATGAGGGATATCAATCATTAGCTGGAATATAGCCGGCTGGGCTTCCAAGGTAAAAATGCTCTGGTGGACTGATTTGATTAGATCATATGACATCCTCTGTTTTCAAGAGACCTGGTGCTCTACCAAACCGAGTCCCAACAGGTTTGTAAGTTATCATCTTGAAGCAACCAAGTCGCGGTATGGTAGAGCCAAAGGTGGTTTGCTTATCCTATTGTCTTTGAATTTAATGCTGACTGTTGTTAAACATTTAACTGTCAGGGCACATTCACAAATCCTATGGATACAAGAAAAGAAAGGCAAAAAGGTGCTTATAATTAATTTTTATAATAATACTTTTGATAATACATGGCACAAAGCAATAGTAGAACTAGAATGTGCCTTATTGAAGCTTGTATCACAGGCAAGAACCACTTTTGATTTTATTTGGTTAGGTGATTTTAATTCTTCAATCTGCCCAATGTCATCTTCCAGGGTGTGCGAGATACAAAATAACAGGGGTGATAATACACCACATTTCCTGCATAATAAGTACGGGGAGGCAATAAACAATTTGTTGTCCATCTATGATTTAGAGCTCTTACAGCCTGCCAAAGATGCTAAGGGTCAAACAATTCCGACCTATATAGGCAGGAATAGTAATTCTCACATTGACCATGTTATGGTTTCATCAAGTATTGTGCCATATTGTCTGACACCGGTTATCAATGAATCCGCCTTAAGTGACCACAACCGTATCATAATGCGAACTGAGATCTGGAAACTTAGCACTCAACGGATCTCTAGAACTGTAGACAACATTGAACCGCATAGATTAAACGGGACAAGGTTAAGGTGGAACGGGGAAAAATCTGAGAAGGTAATGAGTTTAATTATATCAAAATATCAATGGTGTCCTGACACCAGGGAATGCTCCATTTCTTATTGTAGATACTTTTTTTAATATTAACAAGACTGTAGACACCATTTTTACTAGGACTAGTAAAGTGAAAAGTGCCCAAAAAAACGGATGGTTTGATCATGCTTGTACAGCCCTCCACTCCCAATTGAAACAGGCCCTAGCCCTTAGACCTAGGGACAAGGACAGGGTAACAATTTTGAGATACGAGTATAAAACGGTCCTCTCCAAAAGGAAGAGGGAGTTACAGCTAGAAGCCTGGGACAATCTAGCACAGGCAGCGGATACATCTGATTGCTGCCTGTTTTGGGCTACGGTCAACTCCCCCTTTTTTAGGGGTGATACTGGCGGTACTGGACTCCTTACGAGAAAAGGCAGACTGAGGCATCCCCCAGGTCCTGGTGCTGCTAGATCTTTCGGCCGCATTTGATACGGTCGACCATAATATACTGGCAGTAATACGAGAGGAAGCTGGATTATGGACGGTTAATGAATTGTGATGTAATGTTCTTTTAAAGAGGTACGTTTTCAACTCTTTCCTACATTCAAGCAGTGTTGGTTTGGTCCTAATGGATATGGGCATGTTGTTCCAGAACCTGGGTGCATGGATGGAAAAGGTCTGCTGCCTTTTCTTTTAGGTCTAGCCTGAGACAGTACATACACTGCATGTGCTCTCACTTGCAAGAGTATTGTGTACAGGAAAGTGCTTAGTGCCTACCCATTGCTTACTACTTGCTTGCTTCCTGGTCACTTTTCTTTGCTTCTTCCTAATTGGGCAATGCAGGCCAATTGTCACCTCTGTTCCTTTCAGTGAAGCATGGACCAAGCACATATTGATTCAAC
The DNA here is from genome assembly GCF_964263255.1 of Lissotriton vulgaris. Classification (NCBI taxonomy): domain Eukaryota; kingdom Metazoa; phylum Chordata; class Amphibia; order Caudata; family Salamandridae; genus Lissotriton; species Lissotriton vulgaris. Next base: position 1,584,511,962 of record NC_141693.1, read on the forward strand.
TTAATTAGTGCTGTCCCCTTCTCGTGCTGTAATTCATGTACTTTTTCTTCTTCTCCCTCTCCCACTCCCTTTCACCAAACACCCCTCATTCTGCACTGTACTGTGGCTCCCACCCTCTCCGCCCTCATGTTGCTTCCCCTCCTCCGCGCATTTTATTTTAAAAAATTGACAACGCCAACGGATCTTGCATAGGAGAAACCTATTGGTTTTGCCAATGCTTGTTTTTCATACTTCCTAGCCTTCAGTCTGATGGTGTCCTGGCTGTGGGTGAGCAAAGAACCGCCACATATGGTGAACTTGAATGCAAGATAAATGGGGGTACTGATGATGGCCTTTCTAAATTATACAGCCGGTTTTGAAGAAGGTGAAGGCCAATAAGAGGAGCGTTGCTGATTTGGTTGAGCTCAGTCAGGCACTGAACATCAGTGGTGGCCAACACGGCTCGCGGGTACCTGTGCAGGCGAGGTCCAGGAGGTGGTGTGCAGGGCACAATGTTCAATTAAAAAAAGAAAAATATTTTACTTTGACGCCGGTCCTGTGTCCCCGCTCCTGCTCTCCTCCGGACTCTAGGAAACACAGCCTGTCAGCCAGGCTCGCCTGACCAATCACAATGCTGCAGTGCAGTCCTGTGATTGGTCTGAGCACTGTAGTTTGGTGCTCAGTCGGGGACTGGGGGACTGAACATGTTCTCCATGCAGGCTGTAATGCAGCCTGCATGGAAAACAGGGAAAGTGCACATGACTCTTTTGGGCCGCCCGAGAGGGCCGACCAAACAGCCATTGCGCACTTAGTAGTGTTCTACCACTCTGCAGCCCCGCCCTGGTCCCTCACGCAAAGCTGCCGCAGCAGAAGGACAAAATAAAATGATATTAACATTATGTTATGATTGTTTAATTTTTTACTTTTTTCACAGCTTCACGGCAGTGGGGTGATGGAGGAGCTGCCACTGCTGAACATCCAAGTTTGGATGATGTACAAGCAGTGTTTGAGACTCTGGATTAATGAAGCAGAGGAGACTTACAAGAACAGTTGTATATCATGGCCATATTGGTGAATCTTGATGCAGTTATTGCTGAGTAGAGCACCACGCAGCTCCATGTAAAGGCTGAAGGTGACAGGAAACAGTATGGGTCTCCTGTGAGGGATTCCACAGGTGATAGTAATCTTTTGTGACCTGGCGGTTCCCAGGTGAACAAACTGGTGCTGGTTGGAAAGGTAGGAGGAGAACCAGTCAACGCCATTGTTAGTGAATTCCATTCAAGCCTCCTGCGTGTGTATGAGGGTGGAATGAACATAGTGAGAGGCGGAGGGAGAGCGGAAAGAGGAGGGACGACAAATGCAAGAGCTGCAGGAGAAGAGGTGAGCAAAAGATTGAAATGCTAATAGAGGAGCGTTAAGAAGTAGGTGACAGCTGCGGATGAAGAGGCAGACTCAGGTCCTGTGTGAGATAGAATTAAGCAGTCATGAAGAGTGCCAAGTACAAATTGGAGTCTGACTATAGTGTGCGAGAGGATGGATGTGGCCCATGGAGTAGCATGGCGTGTGCATTTCTAAAAAGGACCTAAATGAAAAAGAGGAAATCAATACGTGCTGGTGGGAAGAAGGGGATAATAAGATCCGAAGACCCCCCTGCATCCTTGTGGGATGGAGAGGCCTCAGAACAGCTGGGTTGACAAGGCTTGCGTGCGTGTCCTCGGGGATGGTGATGACTTAGATCGGATGAAAGTTCAACCTTTATCAACAAAAAACAATGAGACTCGGAGAAGCAGAGTCTGGCCATGGGCGTAGGAACTGTGGGGGACGCGGGGGACATATCCCCCCCAGATTTTGGAGTGGGGGGGACACAGGGGACAAGGGTGGGGGGTCCGAGGGGTCAAACAAATTTCCCCTCTACCTCCTGAGAGGGAGATTGGCAGGCCATCAGCCAGGCCATCAGCGCTGAGCCACACAAAGAGTTCAAAAGGGCAGAGACAGGGGGGCGAGTGGCCTCTGACGTCACCTTATGCTGTGACTATCGGATCAATGGCCCTGCACTTGACCTGGCGCCTCTCCAGTTACCTGTCTGTGAGCCGCCAATGATCCGATAGTCACAGCATAAGGTGACGTCAGAGGCCACTCGCCCCCCTGCCTCTGCCCTTTTGAAGTCTATGTGTGGCACAGCACCCCTGAGGCTCCAGGAATGATTTAATTCTCACCTCAGCTGCTTGTAGCCAGTGCTCTGGTTCAGCGTTTCCCAAACTGTGGTCCGCGGACCCCCAGGGGTCCGTGACACATTCCCAGGGGGTCCGTCGGACTGGAGTGCCTTCCGTTATCAATACTGAAGCGCTAAGTGAATCCTGTTGATCTGCGTGCAAGCTTTCAACTAAAATAAAGGTACTTCACCTTTAAATCTGCACGTCTCCTCTTCACAATTTCTTCAAAAATACACGCACCTTTCAAGCGCCCATGTGCTGCTACAAGCCCTGTGAATGACAGTGAGGGGCTCTGGCTGCAAAGTGTGCAGAGGCTGTGCGTGGGACGGACTGTAGCAGGCAGCTCAGATTCAGAGCTCCGGTCTCAGGAATTCAAGCATAGCGAACCGGTAAGTTTCTTAGAAGTTGCTAAAAAAAAACCTTCCTGAAACTTTGGATTCCAGAGGCTGCAAGCAGTGTTTATCTCATTGATGCGCAGTGATGCGTCTGCCAGCAATAGCGATACCAGACCAAGTTATTGGCGAACGTGTCTATTACAAGTATAACATAACGGTGTTTGGGCATTACACCGGGAAACTGCCCTATCACAGGCCGAGCCTTCCTCGCCACTCTTACATGTTTGAGAATAAAAGTGCATTTCCCAATCTCTCCTTCTCTGTTTATTTCCAGACTTGCAGCTCCTCATCCCCAGAGAGCGCTGGTAGAACGAGTCTATCCCGCCATAGAGCAGTGCTTCCTATTATGTTATGTTTGGTTTTGTCTTACAGTGGACAGTATTTATGTCCCACATATTAGTAAAGCCATCTCAGGAGCGTACAGGGCCGCTGCCAGCGCTCTCTCTGCGCGAGGTATCCCAGATTCTTGAGGCCTTCATTGGTGACACATTAACCCTTTTCATAGGTATAGACAAGATTCGTGGAAAGAGGCCATTGCAGCTAGGCAGGCGTCGAGTGACAAACCTTATCTCTGGTTTCTAGCACAGTTAGTTCTTCTTGGACAGCATCTTCAGGTAGTATTGTCATCAACACTTGTGGCCTGAGGCTTGTGGAATTTATCACTCCAAGTTATGTTCTCTGCGTGCTTGACTTTATAAGGGTATCGAGGAAGTGTAGCCAAGACTTGCACTCCGGGGATGTACAGTATTTGGAACTCTGATATGGTGTGACAGAAATAATTACACTCAATTGTCTCTATGTACAGCCAGGGCTGTATCTTTGAAAAAGGGTAGGGATTTTATTTACAGGTAGGAAAGTCCTGCAGTTAAAATAACTTCACAAAATCAACTGTTAGTAAAACACAATAATATCACTTATCTGGTACATTTATCACCTGGGCACCATATCTAATGTCATCTTATGTGTGTCAGCTTTTTTTGGAAACTCAATTTTTTTGCTGCAGTCTGTGTTTCTACATCTGTTCAAAGGGGGCACAGGTGGGTGCTTCAGTGTATGGTTTTGACTATAAATTATCATGTTTCCTAGTTTGCTGTCCCATAATATTACCTTGGCTTCATAGACCAGTCAGAAGATGGATCATCAGTTCTAGGTGGCAAGTACCCTGTGGGTTCTGGATGGCTCATTTATTTTTGACAATCTCATGCAGGCTGCAGTCCACAATCCTTCCTTTCTGGATCTTGGCAGATAGGGCCCTCTGTTTCTTCACACTGGTCCATAGAGCTACCTCCTTCAAGGTTACTGTAGAGGCGATTCTTCCAGTATTTATGTCTGGTCTTTGCAGATAAAATCCCTTTGAAACATCTCTCTGGGCACAGCTTCCTTCTAAGTCCAGATGGATTACATCTATTGGCTGGATGGGGCTTTGGGAGACTGGTTGGATCTTGGGGCCAGACAGAACCCAGGCAGTCTTTAAAATATGTACACTTCCCTTATCTGGGCCCAGTGCATGTTTCCTGGCTTTCTTCCAAGACTCTCTTGAAGGCAGGTTGTGAGGCTGGTATTGATTCCTAAAGTTACATGAGTTAGATTGACCTAAACCGGATACTCTCAGCCATGGACTCTGGTTGCTAGATTATGGCCAACACTAAACGAAGGGGATGGGGATGGACAGAGTTTGTTTGGTGCAGCAACAGAGATGCTTCTGTGCAGGGTCTGGATTGTATTTGCACTTAGCTCAACAAAGACTACAAGGTCCCAGAGCTCAGATTTCCGGGACTGTTTGGTAAGCAATTTGTTATGTCAGCAAGATTAATAAAGATATCCTGAAAGGGAACCGGATTTTTGTGCTGCTTCATCCTGTTTTCCATATTACACCTATCATCTTGTATACACAGTCTTCCTGCAGTATCACAACACTCGTATGAGATCACTGATTTTATTTCACTGACATGAACAAAAATGAATGTGTGTCCTCATGTAACGTAACTGGTGCTATGTAAAGCACTCTGATACCCGATTCGGGTCAAGTTCGCACTATATAAAACTCTGCAAAAAAAAAAAAAGGCAAAACACCAGCATTCCGGCACCTCGGACCAGGAGGTGCATGTGAGTGTTTAATTAACATTGAAAAGTTAGTCGCCGAGATGCAGCACCATCCTTCCCATTAAAATGTTTTTCTTTCTGCATACTTTTCATGATAAAATAAAAGCTTTAGTAATGCAAGTATTTGTTTGGTGTGTACTTGTTTGTGTATTTTTTGCGAATTACTGTTTTAATTTTTGAAATTAAAATTGTAAAAATTGCTTGGGGGTCCCCGGCCTCCAGTAGTATTCACCGGGGGTCCTCTGGAGTCAAAAGTTTGGGAACCACTGGATCTGGTTGATTCGCCCCGTGTCTGTTGCTGGCTTGAAGGAAGGGCTGCAGGCAGCAGCACGCTCTGGCGCTTGGTTAACTTGTAAGTAGGGGCAAGAGCTGTTACACTGCATTGCCAGGGGCGCCTGGTGACATTTGAAAGTGGTGGGGGTGTGGGGGTTACAAGTTGTGACTGAGTGGAGTCTGGAGTGCAGCCTGAGCCTCTGCTCAGCAGCCTCGCCCTCACCTCTGCTGCCAGTGCTGCTTTTTTATTTTTTTTATTTATAGTGCGTGAAAGCCCTCTCCTTGTCGCTTTTTTGTTTAAATTGTGCCCAGTATGTTCTGTCTTAATTCCGCACTTTGAATAACTCCCGATAACAAAGGGCCCTTTCACGTCGTGTTCCAGTAATTATTAGATTGGAATTGTGTAAATGCCACTGTGGACTAGTGTTTGCAGGCCTGTCTCTAAATTAGGCTATTCACGGGCATTGTGGCTCAATAGTCTTGCTTAAATGTGATACTTTTCTAATTATCTGAATGAGACTTACAAAGTAGGTTTAGTTTTATGAGCGGGGACGTGAGAAATCTAACCTCATAAGGACTGGGAATTAATCAGAGGGCCGCTTACAAGGCTTTCAAGGGGTGAATGAAATATCTGCGAGGTAGGAAGATGGGAAAAGATTTTGGAGATTGTTGTGCGAAAATGGACATTCGTGTGTTTTTAACGCATAGGCTGGGGTTGCTAGCGCTATCTTCTGTTCTGTCATTCTTGGCACTGTCCATTTGTGAGCAGCGTCCCGCACCGTTGTTCTTGGCATGCAGTCAGTGCAGTGAGTGTATACATCGCGGCCCCAGGTCACCTCACACAGCCGCAGCTCCGCACACACCTTTGGTTCTCTGGGCACACCAGGTGCAGGTCTCTTCTCGGTCCCGGCGCGGCGCAGCCCAGCCGCAGATTGGACACTTATATAATGCTCTGTCTTGATCTGCTGTAGTGTTCTTTAAGAACTCTGAGGAAGCCTTTTGGAAATTTTCAAGACTTTCTTCCTTAAACTACTGTGATAGTTAAGACTGTCAATGTTTTCAGTATAACTAGATTCGTACTGACACATCTGACATTAGGTCAAAAGGTTTTTTTTTTATATTCATTTAGGGGATGGTGCTAGACATTGCTGTATTACATTGTGTATTCAGATTTGTCAGTGTGTGAAATGATATGTGATCACCTTATGCCTACACTGTAATTTTCATAGTGTATTTTCATTTAAAAGGCAGGGGCGGCTGGTGACATTTGAAAGTGGTGAGGCGTAAATACTGCACTGTGACGAGCGCGCGCAGCGAGCAAGGCCCAACCACCTATGGGGGATTCGGGGGTTCTCCCACGAACATTTTGAAAAAAGAGTGGGCAAATGGTGCATTCTTAAGCACATTTGAGAAAGAGTTATCTTGGCCAATACATCTCTGGGAGGAGCCAGACAAGTCTCTTTGCACAGATACATCTCTCTTCCTGCATTCACATAGGCACAGTCACCCTGCACTCATAGACCCATTACTCACCCTTCCCTGACACATCACTAAGCCAGCATTCACCCATCCACATCACTCACTCTGGACTCACACAGGCACACTGCTCAACCTGCACTCACACAGACATCACTCACCCTGGACTGTCACAGACATCACTCACCCTGGACTCACACAGGCACACTGCTCACCCTGCGCTCACACAGACATCACCGACCCTGCACTGTCACAGACATCACTCACACAGGCACACTGCTCACCCTGCGCTCACACAGACATCACCGACCCTGCACTGTCACAGACATCACTCACACAGGCACACTGCTCACCCTGCGCTCACACAAACATCACCGACCCTGCACTGTCACAGACATCACTCACACAGGCACACTGCTCACCCTGCGCTCACACAAACATCACCGACCCTGCACTGTCACAGACATCACTCACACAGGCACACTGCTGACCCTGCGCTCACACAGACATCACTCACCCAGGAATCACACAGGCACACTGCTCACCCTGCGCTCACACAGACATCACCGACCCTGCACTGTCACAGACATCACTCACACAGGCACACTGCTGACCCTGCGCTCACACAGACATCAGCCACCCAGGAATCACACAGGCACAATGCTCACACTATACTCACACAGACACCACTCACCCTGGACTCCCACAGGCACACTGCTCACCCTGCGCTCACACAGACATCACCGACCCTGCACTGTCACAGACATCACTCACACAGGCACACTGCTGACCCTGCGCTCACACAGACATCACTCACCCAGGACTCACACAGGCACACTGCTGACCCTGCGCTCACACAGACATCACTCACACACGCACACTGCTCACCCAATACTCACACAGACATCACTCACCCTATACTCACACAGACATCACTCACCCTGGACTCACACGGGCACACTGCTCACCCTATACTCACACAGACATCACTCACCCTGGACTCACACGGGCACACTGCTCTCCCTGCACTCACACAGACATCACTCACCCTTCAATGCACTGCACTCAATAGGTTTCATGTCTTTCTGCCTGTCTAGGCCCGACATTTCCTGGTGACAGACTCCAGTACATAACACCACGTCAGCTGGGGCCTCTGACCAGCTGGGGGTGCTCAGCACAGACCCAAGAATGCAAGCAGCCCCCCACAGACACTGGTGTTATTGTAGGCTGTTCGTCACTGCAACACCCTGCACTGCAAAGGAAAGTGGGACTGTGCTGGCATTCAGCCACTTTTTCCTGTTCCTTGGTATCTGGCTTTTTTCTTGAGCTCATCACTTTAGTCCCTTTGCCCACCCTTGCGTTGTATCCAAAAGCCTCGAAGGTGAAGCCCAGCCATGTGGGTTGGTGCTGCTGTGAACTAAATGTATTGGCATGCAGCTTAGACAACAGTGAAACTTGCCATTCCGTACTTAATTGGTCTAATTTCACAGGTACGACATGACAGTGACATCGTCCGGAAAGGGGGTGGGGGGGGCGAATTACTACTACTAAAACAGCAATGAAATCAGCTGACATGAAAAAATAGAATGATTCAGAAAACCAAAATCCTGTTGTGATTGGATATGTTCTGTGATACACATTACATGTGTTTTTATAAGACATGTGAAAAACACATGACTTTAGTTTTGGTTAAAATTCCTAATTTAGGGGAACAATTAATAATTTAAGGAATAAGTTACTTCCAGTGAATTTTGACATTTTTACACATACCTCCAGTCTCTGCAAAGATTTTGCCTCGTTAGTACCAGTGTAACATACAAATGCAGCAATGAGAAAGGTGACCAGTCAACCTTTGCAAAGGGCCCTCCACTTTGCAGCAACATAAGTCACATTTTATCAGTAATTTTTGATCCCGGTGAGCTACAAACCATTTTTTAGTTAAAATTGTCAGATTATTCAGCAGATGATGAATTATGGGGCAAATATGGTACAACTATAATTACGTGCAAAACATTTGCAAACTAGGATATTTTGCTATTCATATTTGAACTGCGTAAAAGAGAAAAGTACTGATGACAGAAACTGCTTGGCTCAGAGACAAATGGCGTGTGATTCCACTTTTAAGCGTATTTGGGACATTCAGTGATTGGAAACATATCCCACTTTGTGAATGTATTTTAATGTCAATAACTCATATTAAACCTTAAATAAGCATGTGTGGCTATTGGTTGAATTAGATAGCATAGTAGTTTGTAACTGGTCAGTGAAATGCCAAACAAGTACTAAAAATAGGGAAGCTTTGCTCTTTCTGGCCACACCTCTGCAGGGGTCACACCTATCGTACAAACAATGAACATAGTATTTGCACAATTTTTTATTTTATTTTTAAGTCTGGGAACTGGCAATTTGGTACTCACTCCATTACATATTTTGGGAGCAAGGGCAGGCTAAGGCAGAGTTTCTAATTTGTCATATTGCATTTTGAGATGTAGGAATGTCGCTAAGAGCGTTTAGTTTATTATTCCTTTTTTTGTCCCGCCTTTGTTTTCTTGGTGCATGAAGATGCAAGATTCATATACATATTTTTTTCCCATTTGGTCTTTATTGTGAATGTAAATAAAAATAAAGCATACTTGCAGACTGTGACTACTTGCCTGCCATTCTCAATATTTCTCTTCATAACTATGCGATTGTATACGTTTAACGCGCCTACGGTCTCGCACAATGGGCGATTTGTATAGGGTCACTGGAAAGTCCCCAAGGTTGACCCTGTCCCCCCCAGAAATTTAGTGTCTCCTACGCCCATGAGTCTGGCCACATGTCCTTCGGAGATACAGAGGACCCAGGGTAGTAGAGGAACGCGTGACCCTATGAAGTGGCTGAAGAGATGAAGTGCAGGACCCTGTGTCCCTAGGGGATGGATGGGCTCAGATGAGCACGGAGAGCCCCATTTACCTCAAGAGGCTGGGGGGGGGGCGGGAGGAGAGGACAAGAGATACGTGTGAGAGGAGGGTGTCCCTATGAGATAATAAGGACTTGTGGGAGTAGGGAGAGGCCATGTGTCGCAGGGGAAGAAAAGAGCTTGGAGAAAACAGAAAGGTTCACCTGGGTGAATGGAAATGAGGGGGGCTTCTAGAACCAGCTGTCACTGAGGAATGAAGAGGGCTGAGAGAGGCCTGGGGGTCAGCATGTGCCCTTGAAAGAAGGCGGAGGCTCAAGGTGCTGATGTCACTGGAGAGCTAGTGAACTACAGGTAGGGGCTCCTCTGTTCCCACAGGATGGCTCTGCTCAGGCCACAGGGAGAGGTCCGCATACCTCCAATGGCTGGTGGGAGCCGCGACAGGGATGTCAGTGACAGGCCCATGTAACAGAAGAGTATGGAGGACGCTCCTGGGACCTCTGACGTGCCTAGAAGTCCCCAAGGAGCGGGGTGAGTTAGGGGAGACGCGAATGAGCAGTCGGAGGAGCTGGTCCCATGCTTTCCCGGATGGAAGTCTTCTTTCGCGAGCCTGAGATGCGAAAGGCATCCGCAGGCCGCCCTTGGCCCCGGCGCCAGTCCTCGAAAGGACCGCTAAGTGACAATGATATCAGTCCCTGTCAGCCCGCCCCGGGGGCACTCTCGCTCCCTGGGGAGGGGGCGTCGCACGCTCTGTGCACGGAGTCTCTGCTGTCACACGTGTCTGCACACTGACAGCGGCTTCTCCGCTTCATTACCTTCTAATAGCATTTTTTATAGCCCTCTTATCAACACTCAGCTATTTCATAATAGATTCTCGCCTCTCCCTGCGCTTTCTCTGGCCTCCTCACCCCCCCCCCCCCTTCTGTACGCCCTGCCCTTCCCATCAGATCTCAGTTTTCCACACTCTCTGTAAGCCGTTCTCCTTCCATTTCTATTCCCCCCTCTCTCCTTTTTATGATTCACATCTGCAGACGGATCTCTGTTCTTGGAGGCGCCTTACCATTTATTTCATGCTGCATTTTTTCCCTTCTTGCAGATTATAATCTCCCGCCTCTACCCCTCCGCTGCCCTGCCCATCTCTCTTTCGGTGATGGTAACCCCTGTATGAGGCTCCAGGACACACGTCACGCGCACCTGACCTCTTTCCCAGCAGCACAGCACCTAATAGCCGCTTCTCAGTGGAGGAGACCGTGGGTGGTGTGCTCACATGCCGCTCGTCGTATGCAGGAGGCGGCGTGGCCTGTGCATGTGCACATTGCCCGTGTATCTTGTCTGATAATATTTCTCCTGCTGTCATAGGTCGGTTTTAGGGCTCTACGAATGGGCATAGCAGAAGAACATGGCACACTTTAGCAGCTCATAAAACATCAAAGCACAACACCCCATAGGACAACTAGTGCAGGGAACCAAGACTATATTTCTTCTCAATTCTTAGACCCTCATCATGCTATGAGTGCTGCCATAAAACCGCATCAGCAAATATGAAGCCGCCCTGGTGGAAACATGACTACGAGTCCAATCTGCACTCTATGGTATCAGCATTTCCGCAAAACGATGTTATTGGGTGTGGAATTGGAACACAAGGGACAAGGGAGGTGCTTCTTTTACACATACTTTGATCAAATGGGAAATTAGCATTTGTGAACCCCAGGGAGCATGTCAGAGGGTGTTGAGTGCTTGCAAAACTTAGCCAGGAGCAGCCACTGGCAAAATAAAAGCAGCCTCGTTTCTACCCTTCAACTATGCACAGCCAAGGAAACCGCCATTTTGTACACAGAACACTTCAGACAGAACACCGACCAGGTTCCAGCGACACCCTCGGGCACCTTGCAACATCACATGGTATCAACCCGAAAATATCAGGGCCATGGCATTCGGGAGGCAGAGGTAGCTCGAGTTTTCAGACCACGAGGTAGAGGTCATGGTTCAGGATGCCGAAAGAGGAGGCCCACCTGTCCAGGTCTCTGATTTAAAACCTCACTGCAATGTGCGCATCTTGTTAATGGAAATATATCATGGACAATTAACACAAGTTCAATGTGACATCATCCTTCCAGCATAAGGTTGACTGGAAAAAATGCAGTGGCACAACAATAAAGAAGTGTGTTGGAAATTGCCACACAACACCTCAGCGAAACTCTTGGTATCAATGGAGGTACTACGAAATTTTAAAGTATATCAATCGAAGACAGTGAATTTCTTAGTATTTCAATTAAATGTTCAAAAAAGGAAGAAAGATTTCTTTAGCAGTTGATCTTTATGAACTGCCCCCGCATCTAATGAGTTTCTGAATGTTTTTTAAGTTTAAACCTAAGGATTGTAATTGTGAATCACTGATACATTGTTTTATTTTCGCAGTGCCCCTGAAGAAGGGAATCCCCCCGAAATGCATTGGGCCTACTTCTCAACTTTGATCTCTATTGTATCAGAACAATTCTCTGCAAAATATTCATTGTAACAATTTATTTTTGGAGCGATTCATTTGCTATTTTTAAGAAATAGGTTCAGCATTAATTGAATCATGACTGATTTATTGTAACGAATGTGTATTCATATGTGATTGATTACAAAAATATAACGTTTTCTAAAGAAATCTTTCTTCCTTTTTTGAACATTTAATTGAAATACTAAGAAATTCACTGTCTTCGATTGATATACTTTAAAATTTCGTAGTGCGCTTGGTAAACTAGTGGAGCTTTCCACCAGAGGTTCTTTTGTTACTTTATGGGCTGGCTGCCTTTCAACCAAGCAGCACACTAACATTGTGCTAACATTGAAAAATTAGTTTGGTACATTAGGATTTAACGAAGGGAGTGCGCAGATAAGAATACACTATCAATGGAGGTACACCACCCTAAATGTTCTTGAAACGGTGGAGGAGACGGTACAGGCCGCCACATCTTTTGGCCACTGAGGGCATCTGCAGAGGATGGAGGCAGCTCCCAGTTGCCAGGAAGGTGCACAACAAATGTGCCACATTACTCATAATAGCAAAATGTATGTATGCACATAACTCATGTAGCACAAACCTTGCTACAAAGCAATTAAGCAATAACCAAGAAACAGGGATTCAACAAAGGCGTGCAAGAGAGAATGTTCCAGGGATGAATTAGAAGGAAAAGAAAGACTAGCTCAAAGATGGGGTATAAGATTTGGAGAGGGAGGGAGAAGTGATACAATTGGAGCTGCAATGAGAGTGGGGGGCCTGAGGCGTCATGCAACTCCTCAAAGAGAATGACAGTCAGTAGCTGGGGATTCAAGTTGGCAGGAAAGTACACATTGAGTGTTTTCATTAAGATGAGATGTCTGGATACAGGCAATAGGCTTACACCAAAATCGTCTTGGCAATCTATATTGAAACAACCTTGGGAAGGGAGGTGAAGCGAGCCAATAACCTCCCAGCAAACAGTTTATGCTCTTTTATGCAATCAGACTGAGTCCTGCTCAACAGCAAACCCCCCTAGGATTTCAACTCCATGGCCACCCTTCCAGGCACCCACTGTGGGAATGAATGTTCGTGATATTGCAGGAGGGGAATACTGTAAGTCTTCACAGGCCTGACTGACAACCTTTATTGTACTCCACACCCTGAATGGAGTCTGTTAGGGCGGTGAGGTCAAGCCATAACATGAGGTGTGCATGACCAAGCCCCCTAACATTGACACACCAGAGTGATTATTGTGACTCTGTGCGCGGGTGACTGGAGGACAAGTTGCACATAGAAATCAATACCCACCGTTGCACTTGACTACCCCAAGGAGGAGGAGTTTGATGCAGATGAGGGCACCTCAACCCACAGAATACCTGCACCAGCAGGGCCGCCATCGCAGCCACCACTACCCTGCCCAAACCATGCCACTGCAGCTGCCACCACTATCCTGCTGCTGCAGCTGCAAAGATAACATGGCAACCCATAGTATAAATATAATAATTCTTAGATTATAATGATATATACCTTTCAATCAAGTGCTGCTCCTCCGCTAAGGCGGAGGAGCGTCCCCCACTGCTCTCAGAAGAGGAAAAAGGTTTGGGTCTGGGTTAGGGCGGGCGGACGGGGTGATTGCACAGAGGGAGGAGTGGCTTGCACACTCCAAGTGTTCATAACTGTTTGATCGGCCGTCTTGGGCCAGCCAAACAGTCATGCACAATTTGCATGTTCCTCACCAGCCTGCATTGCACAGCCCATTGAGGAACATGCCCAACTTCGCATTCCCACTCTGAGCGCTGAACCACGGCCCTCAGACCAATCACAACACTGCATGGCAGCATTGTGATTGGCTTAGGGGAGGGAGACTGTGTGGCTCCTTGTTCAGGCCCCGGAAATACGACGAGGGAAAACGGAGGAAGCGGCAAAGAGATAAGTGTTTTTTTGTTGTATTTTGTATCCCCCTGCCACTGTCCCCCATCCCCCTCCACTATCGTTCCTTGCCAGCCACTACTGGATTCAATAGCTTAATGCAGCATACCTTAACTCAGAAAGGCTGAGCATAGAATAGCATGCCCCAGAATAGGATAAAACAACACGTTCCCCTCCCAAATCTCCCCATTAGTGCCCCCTCCCTCTTCTAAAACAGCCCCGTCTCAGTTTCTCCTTCCAACCTCTATTCTCTTTATTGTTCCCCGTGCTCTAGTCCTCTGTGCCTCCTCACAAGAAAGCACTTTCCCTCTATCACAACTGCCCCATAAGACTCAAACCCGCTGGTTTAGATCAGGCAGAGCAGCATCAAGCATGAAATCGTGTAAGTAGCAGTTTTTGCCTTCACAGCCAGAGACTGGATTCCTGATATTTTCAGCAAAATTTCCGAGGCTAAACTGCTCTTTTTAGACCACTAATATTGATGACATCACACCCTGAATTGTTTCTTGATCTGAGGCCCTTTTCCAAGTCCTGATGTAGCTCGTGGTTATTTATAAACCGCATCATTGAGGTGCACTCTCATTTCCCGCTGGTGTACCCAGTGCTTAATTTGTAAAACAATAAGTGCCAAAATGCTTCCTTTGAAGCCCACCGCTGGCGCTTTGGAATGTCGTGGTTGCCGAGCACCAAGAGTACCTAGGCTTGTGTCCGCTTCATGTCTCTCCATTATGTCACCAGGCACTACCTGCCTCTTTGTCTCATTTTTTGCAGGTTCTTTTTCATTCCTGCTTTCTTTTTTTCCTTGTCACTGTTTACAGTTTTTTCCCCTTTTTGGATCAAAGTCTGATGAGGTCAAATAAGCCCCGGTGCCAAAAATCAGGGCCAGTGGGCACCACCTGAACCCACCGGCTCAAATTAAACGCTGCCTATTACACACGTATTGTGTAAACAAGATGCTGAGATGTAAGAGGTGTTAAAACTCAGATACTCTGTATCAAAATTAATAAGGTTCAATAAATTAAATGACCATTCATAGCTATACATTTTATATATTTTATTTACAGGTAGGAAAGGAGGCCAAACAACTTGAGAATACAACAGAAACAATGTCCTAGCACCTTTTGAAACAGAGGTATGACTCCCAACAAAATAATATCACTTATAATGATAAACTGATGAGGTGTTATGCTGTGATCAAATGGGTCCACTTAATATATGCTGATTATTCATATGGGGAAGATATTGACTATCTTTGGCAGGCTTTCTGATCTCTCTGAGCCACCATGGGCAGATTAACCGCATTTGCTAGGTTCCGGCAATGCCAGAAAGAGCACCACAATGTATCAAGTTGGTTACGGTAAGTCTGCCCTCGGGTATGGATTCTCACCAGTGCTTGTAGCATGTCTGGTAGAAACTATGGTCCAAAATCTAAAGTAACCCAAAAAAACAGTCAGCCACAATCAAAAAAGTCCTGGTTCATAAAACCAATGTGCTTGGATGCCAGATAATCACTGTCCAGTGCATACGGCAAGTTAATTGTGTAATTAGGTGAGTAAAATTGGTGACAAGTTCAAAGGTCAATGTGCTGTGGGGAATATTGGAAGTGGCTACTGTTCAAAATAGGTCCCCAAGGGCACCATAGCTTCAATGTCTCTTATCAAGAAACTGTACAGTTTAGGGTCAAGATTTTCAGTTGACAGAATAGTCACATATCTGTAATCACCCCCTGTCCCTATAGCGGGTTACCTTGGAATTCAGATATATGGCCAGAGTCCATCCTTGAAGCCAAACGGTGATACTTCCAACGTCGTAGGAGCTACAGAATGTCCCAGAAGTAGACCAACCAGCTTCAGCCACCAACAGGATGGTTCTCCAAGAGCGGCAGCCAACATGAACACCTCCATGCCCCTCTGAAGCTGGAGATGTGCTAATACCGGCGCCCACAAAGTCAGTGATTGAGCAGGGTAGTTCTGTATGATGCCGGCTATTCACATTTGCTGCCTAAATGCAACCTACTGGTGATACCAGAATTCTTTGGTCAGTTGTGGCCAGCTTGGCTGCAAGGTCCTCACTCTAGGATTTGCTGGAGACTACGTCCAAATAAGCTTCCGTCAGTTGGGTTTGCGCTTTTCCTCCTGCGCAGAAACCTGCTCCAGAACATCTCTGTGCAGCTGCACGGAGTCTCCTCCCCATGAGCAGACAATGCACATTTAGTGGGAGATAGGGTCAGTATTTTTATCCTACTTCTGAGGCACTGGAACTTACTTCAGGAAACGTTTGCAAGCTTCTGGCTAGGTTTCTGAATTGGCATTTCTTTTTCAAAAGCTTTATTGATTTTCAAAAGACTAATACAGGCTAACGACTACAGGGTTGCACTGGAATGTCTGCAAGAATCATTGTACTGTACTGTGTGCAGCGCTTTCTTATTATTTGCAAGGCTCAAAGCGCTTTCAGGGTAGGCAGAACGTATATAATCTGCTCGTTATCCTTTGCTATGAACTGCTCTTTTTTGGGGTCACTCCTCGCAGGTTTCCTTAGCATTCAGAGGAATGCGCATAGCCTTGGCTTCCAGGGAGAACAATACAATGAAAGGGTATTTATCGCCCCCTCGTCTGGGCTATACTCAGAGTGATATATGGCGGAGTTAGGAAATTAACTTGCCTGCCAGACAAGCTCTTTTGTGACATAAATGAGGAACCAGACCGCTTTAAAGTGAGCAGTGTCGAGCAGAAGGTAAGTGGCAATCTGCACAAATAAAACAAGGCAATGTCTTTCTGAAGATTCTGCGCATGCAAAACAAAAGCTGGTGTTAAACTAACACACATTTTAAGGCCTCATTTTAAGGTACCAGGCAAACTCGTGCTCAGAAAATGCACTCAAGAGCACAAAACAGGTCAAGAAATGTAAAACAAACCATGTAGCTAAAGGCCAAAGTCTATAACATATTAGCTTCATCAAAACGTATATAATGGATATGGGGGCCTTGCTGCATATCACAGCATGGTCACAATTGTATGCTAAAGGCCTGCAATGAAAGTGGTTGGATTGATGAAGCCCTAGCTTCTCGAGAAAGAAATCTTTAGTTCATTGAGAAGCTCTGTGGTTGGAAGGGATGAGTTAATGAAACTTAGTTTAGGGATTTCTTTTGTGAAATGAAAACTGAATATGTAAAGCTTTATTTGGGTGGTTTGAGTAGCTGGATTCTGTTTGAGAGGGGCATCCCTGATGCTTCCGATTGGATTTTAATCTTCAGGTTCTTAGTTTTTTAGGTCTTGTCTGCAACAGTGTATGCACTCTAATTTGCAAGAGATTTTATATATACACACAAGGATGCTAGAAATGGGGGTCTCCAGTAAGTATGAGCTTAAAATCCGTTCCGCTCGCGGATTTTGCGAATTTTCGGTAAATTCGCGATCCGCGAACTCCCGTGAATTTACTGAGAATTCACAAATCCGCGAGCGGCGGATCCGGGGGCAAAAGTTGAAGCCTGGCCTGTTGTAACTATTTTACGATGGCGCCGGCAAGCTGCCAGAGCCATCCTAAAATAGTTACTAAGTTAGCTTCAACAGGAAGCTCTAATAGATAAAATAAAGCAGGTGCTCGATTTTATCTATTAGAGCTTCCTGTTGAAGCTAATTTAGTAACTATTTTAGGATGGCGCTGGCAGCTTGCCGGTGCCATTGTAAAATAGTTACATCCCAAATCTACCGTGGAAAATCAGCTGTGATGCTGGATAGAGGCCTTTGCATCCTTGACTTTCACGAGCACAATACCCGTGCTGTTCTTGTGACCAGGGGCTTCTTTCTCTTCATCTGCTGAACTGATCTTTCTCTGACCTTTTATGCACACAAGAGGCATGTGCACTCGCATGGAAGCCCCGCCCCAAATCCGCGGATCCGCAAATCCGCAAAATCCGTGGATTTTGCGGATTCACGATCCGCAAATCCGCAAAATCCGCGGATCGTGGATCCGCAAAATCCGCCCATGCTTAGTCTCCAGTTGGCTGAGGTAGGTACCTTTTTCCAAGTTGGGTCCCTTGCTTCTAGTCAGGGTAAGGGGGATACACACTTTAGATAACCCCTGCTGCATGGTACGAGCAGGCAGACTTATACCAAAGGCAATATGTAAAGTATTTATACTCAAAACACACAGGAATACAGTGATAACATCACAAATGGACACCACACCAGTTTAGAAAAATAAAGTATCTTTATCTAAAACCAACAAGACCAAAATGACAAATATCCAACATACAAGTATGAAGAATATTACTTTTTAAACGTTTCAAACAACTTAGGCCATAGAAAATGATGGATGTGTGATTTTTCTCAAAGGACCTGTATTAGTAACAAAATTCACAAGGCCAAACAGCCGCAGAGATGGGAAGTGTTGTAGAATAAAGAAATGCATCAGTTCCTGAGACCATGAAGAGGCGATATGACAGTTCTGCTGCCTGCACGCAGGAGAAGTGATGCATCAAACCCGTTCTGTAGAGGAAAATGATGCGTTGATTCTAAGGTGGTTCTTGTCCGCGGGTAATGCATTGGTAAAACTTGCTGCACAGGTACGATGCGTGGAAATAAGGGATCCTGCGGCGATCTATGGGGTGGCGTCGAGCGGTGCTGCATCGGTTTCTTCAGCAGCAATCCCTTAATGCATCGGTACTTTCAGCGGCGACAGGCGCTTCGTCGGTTTTGGCATTGGCACGGCGATGCGTGGTGATTCTTCTTGAGACGTGGTGTTGGGTAGAGAAAACTGCCACAAGAAGTGCGATGCATCAATTTTTTTGTAGTTGCATTGCTTTTCCTGCTCCCAACAGCAGGAACAATCTCCAGAGGCCCAACACAGTCACAGGCACCTCTTGGCAGGTCAGAACTCCCAGCAAGTAAGTGCAGGGGAGCTGGGAGTGAAGTCTTTGCACCCGAGACTTCAAAACAAGAGGCAAGCTCTACTCAAGCCCTTGGAGATCCCCCTCAAGCAGGAGGGGCACAGCAAATTCCTTCTCCTTTCCCTGACAGAAACAGCTACTGCAGGCCAACCCCAGACGGCACACAGCAAGGGGCATTACTCCTCCTCCAGTTTCTCCAGCTCTTCTCCTTGGCAAAGGTTCCTCTTGATTGCAAAAGTAGTCTACATTTCATGGGTTTTAGGCGTAATACTTATTCCCCAAAATGTCTTTCTTCGCTTTGTGCAAGGGTCTCTGATCCAAGTCCGAGCCAGTTCTGTCCTCACTGGCACAGTATGACCACAGGGGGTGGAGACAGCGTTTTGCAAGGGAGATAGGCCCTATTCAAGCACAAAGAAATCTCCTCCCACTACTCTAAATTCAGCCAAGCCCCATCAAGATCAGCTCTGAGTCAAGCAGGAAGAGCCAGCACACCACATCTCAACCCCACAGTGGCTTTCTACAATGAATGCACATCCCCAACCCCTGTCACTCCATATCCAGACAGTCACTACACAAACAGGCAGAGGCACACAGAATGGTTTAACAAGAAAACGCCTACTTTCTAAAAGTGGCATTTTCAAACACACTATTTAAAAACTATCTTTACTAAAAGATGCGTTGGTAAATTCTTAGTTCAGAGAGTCTAAACGTTATTCCTCTTTCTTGTCCCAACAGGAATTTATGCTTGTAAGTTGTTACAAAGCATTTCCCATTCTATCCTATAGGCAAGCTAGCCTTTCAATAGTAAAAAACGAAACTTGCAGTTTTTCACTATCAGGACATGTCACACACACCTGTACATGTCCTACCTTTCACATACACTGGCCCTGCCCATGAGGGTACCTTGGGCCTACCATAGGGGTGCCTTACATGTAAAAAAAAAGGGAATGTTAGGGCCGGGCAAGTGGATGCACTTGCCAAATGTAGTAACAGGGTAATTTTAGTCTATTTTCAGACTGGTGGTGACTATAATTTACTACCATTTCAGTCCTAGTTGCATTTGCGTTCATTTGTAGGGCTTAACTATGTGCTTTCACAGGGTTTAGTGCCTTTTTCCGTTTTCTCAGGCCTACAGGCCCGAAAGCTAGAGAGACGTCATTTTGTATCCCTGCCTCGGCTGTCCGAGACGCTTGCAGGGTAAAGGTAATGTTTAGAATTCATCCTGTTGTTCTCTAGAGAGGAACCGGTCAAGACTGACCCTTATCGAAGGAATGTGTTTGTCTCCACGGCTCTAGACGCAATACGCAGGTGGCCACTGCGGAGGGCGAAGGGAGCCGGGGACTGGTACAGGAATTCGGTGGGAGTCGGCCTAATGCCGGAATTTTCCATAGAGAGAGTGAGCTCTATATTACCAAGGAGCGAGTTGAGTAGAGAGAGAGAGCAACGTGTGGAGAAGACCGAAGAAGTTGATCTGAAGGCTGGTGCATAGAGATTGATACCATCAGCTAATCGAAATCCTGAATTGAAGAAGGATAGTGATTGAAAGTCCTGTAGTGACAGCATACAGGAGTGGCAGAGACCGAGACCAGAAGAGGGTTCGAGTGTTCTGGAACCATGGCAGCGTAGACGAGGCATAGCGGTGCAGACGTGTATTCGTGAGCCATAGAGGGAGAGCAGAGTCCCAAGCGCATAGAAGAGAACGAGCGAGAGAGGGATCAGCTCCGCTGCTGAGATGGAAAGACACACGTCTAAGGTGAGGCGTTCTGAGCTTAGTGTAGAATACATTTAACTTCCCACTTTTATTCCCCTTTTTAGGTCTCGGTACTATCCGGTTCGTCAGAACCGGAAGTAGCGAGATCTTATGTCTCTTAGAGGGGCTCTTCATCCCGCCTCTAATTTTGGCTCTCTCCCATTGGCTGGCTTCCTAAATGGAGGCCAGCCATTGGAGGAGAGAGCCTTCACTCCAAATAGGCTCCGTCCTTTTCGGATTTGGAGGTGTATTCGGTGTTCTTCTTTCCACTTTTTAGGCACGCCTACTTCTGAACACCGAACACGCCCCCAAATCCGAAAAATCCCTGAAGCTTGAGGCCGCCATTTTGTTTCCTTCGGAGTGAAGGTAAGCCGTTCCTCGCTGTCCTCTTGCGTTTTCCCCCTGCCTTCTGCTGTCTTCTTGCCTTCTTTCCCCTGCCCGTGTATGTTTCTCGCCCCCCTCCCGCCCCGCTGTCCGTGTATGTTTCTCGCCCCGCTGTCCGTGTATGTTTCCCCACCCCGCCCCGCTGTCCGTGTATGTTTCCCGCCCCCTCCCGCTGTCAGTGTCCTGTGCGCTCTTGTTTGTCCCGTCCGATTTGTTATCGTCACCATCCCTTTGTCCCCCCCCTCCGCAGCTCTCCTCTGTCCCGTTCTCCCCCCTCCCTCCGCCCACTGCTCTCCTCTGTCCCGCTCCCCCCTCCCTCCGCCGCAGCTCTCCTCCGTCCCGAAACGTGAATAACATTTGTGCAACCCTCAGATAAACAATGAGCCTGAGCAACAGAGGCGTGAGTCAAGATGTACAAGGGCGATACGAGTGGCAGGTTCTCCGGTCAATGGGGCAATTGCAAGCACCAGACCAGGAAATGCGGCTCTCGTGCGAAAAACAAGCTTTAGCAGAAATCTTTATGCAACTTCTTGCAGTAGTGGCTGTCCCGCTTTGTTATCGTCACCATCATTTTTTGTTTGTCCCGTGTTTTTGTCACCATCCCGTCGTGTATGTTCCCCTTTTCCCGGTGTGTCCATGTCCTGTGCGCTCTTGTTTGTCCCGTCCGATTTGTTATCGTCTCCATCCCGTTGTCCACCCCCCCTCCGCAGCTCTCCTCTGTCCCGTTCTCCCCCCTCCCTCCGCCCGCAGCTCTCCTCCGTCCCGAAACGTGAATAACATTTGTGCAACCCTCAGATAAACAATGAGCCTGAGCAACAGAGGCGTGAGTCAAGATGTACAAGGGCGATACGAGTGGCAGGTTCTCCGGTCAATGGGGCAATTGCAAGCACCAGACCAGGAAATGCGGCTCTCGTGCGAAAAACAAGCTTTAGCAGAAATCTTTATGCAACTTCTTGGATGGAATGCACGTTCTTGGCATTACATGATTTTCTCCTCGCACAAACACGCGGTGAGTCACAGGTGTAGTACAGGGGTAAATGGGGCAATTGCAAGCACCAGACCAGGAAATGCGGCTCTCGTGCGAAAAACAAGCTTTAGCAGAAATCTTTATGCAACTTCTTGGATGGAATGCACGTTCTAGGCATTACATGATTTTCTCCTCGCACAAACACACGGTGAGTCACAGGTGTAGTACAGGTTTGCAGACAGGCTCTGAGTGGCGGGTTGTTGTGGTCTGACTGCGTGTTTGTATGTTTCCAGTGAGACTTTGCCGCAGGCCAGGCTCAGGGAAGCATATCCTATTGTTACGAGGCTGCCATCCTGTTGTGTAGGTCTCCCTCCGATTGCAGTAGTGGCTGTCCCGCTTTTGTTTGCTTACATTTTTTGTTTGTCCCGTGTTTTTGTCACCATCCCGTCGTGTATGTTCCCCTTTTCCCGGTGTGTCCGTGTCCTGTGCGCTCCGATTGCAGTAGTGGCTGTCCCGCTTTGTTATTGTCACCATCCCGTTTTGTATGTCTCCCTCCGATTGCAGTAGTGGCTGTCCCGCTTTTTTTTATCATGAAGCTGAACTTGTAAACGGATTTAACCATGCTTCAATGTACACATTACGGTGCCATTGTAGTGTGCAAGATGATTATGTCCAGAATGTACTAAAGATGTTCAAGCGGTGAAAAACGTTTTTTAATGCATATTTACCGATATGCTGCATTTACACACGACGTGCTATATTTCAGTATGCGTAAATATTTACTCATGGAAGTACTCATGGGACTCTTGACAGTTGTAGCACCTTGGAAGAATACATTATTCTTTATGCATTTCAAGAAAGATGAAAGTGTCTGTAAAACTTGGGCATAAATCGGCAAATGTCGTACTTTGCTTGTGAAACTAGACAAAAAGAGGGAAGGGCCGATTAGTAGCTTATAAATCATATTTATTTAATTAACTTACTTTATGAGGTGTTTGACAACTTACACCAGAACGTTTAATTGGCATTTCTCGTTGTAGATGGCACACTTGGATGGTATTAATTATATCGACTCTGGACAGATGGCAGGCTGAGGCGGCTCTGTTGGATTCGAATCTGTAACCTAAGGGTTCAAGACAGATTCCCCTGGCAAGCTTCCAGAGCTGTCTACCTGATATATGGGAAGAATGCAATAGGTCACAGCATAAGAATGTAGAAAAGGGAAGGGGCCTATTCCTCCAATAAAATCGGACAGCTATCTGTGAAGGAGAAACCTTGCTGTGATAAGGCTTTCTGCCCTGAAGGCCAGAGCCTCCCTTCATCTTCTCAGAGGGATGTCTCTGTTCACTGACATTTTCCAGATAAGCTAAGTTCTCTGGATGCAAGGGCATCCTTATATCAGGAATGAGGTCCTTGTACAACGATTTGAATTATGCCCTATGCTTGCTCAGTGGGTTGATGCACCTGCTTTAGAGTTTTAGGTGCAACTTGCAGTTCACACTACCTCACTCTATATCTACTTCACTCTTCCACAAAACAAAAATAACTACATCACTACTCAAATTATATCTATAAAACTATCTCACTCTCTCTCTCACTAACTCACTCCATAACATCACTCTATTTCAATATCACTCTCACTACCTAACTATAACACAAGTCACTCACTCAAAAAATAACTACAACACTCTCTCGCTGACTCACTCTCTATCTCACTAGCTCACAAGTTCACTCTCTCTCTCTCTCCAACTCACTACATCACTCTATCTCACTAACTCTCTCTCTTTCTATCTCACTAAGTCACTTTCACTCTCTCTTACACTACCTCAATCCTTCTCTATCTCACTGCGTCACAGCATCACTCATTGTTTCTATCTCACAACCACCAAAAAACACTCTCCATCACTAACTCACTCTTTCACTACCTCACTCTCTCTGTCTCACTACCTCACTCTATCTACCTCACTCTCTCTCACTACCTCACTCTCTCTCTTTCTATCTCACTAAGTCACTTTCACTCTCTTTCACTACCTCAGTCTCTCTCTATCTCACTACCTCACAAACTCACTCACTGTTTCTATCTCACTACCTCAGAACATCCCTATACCTCACTCTTTCACTACATCACTTTCAGTCTCTCACTACCTCACTCTCTATCTACCTATCTCTCACTACATAACTCTCTACTCCACTCTATCTCACTACCTCACTATCTCACAACTTCTCTCTCTCAAAACATCACTACCTCACTCTCACTACCTCACTCTCTAGCTCACAACCTCACAACGTCACTCTCTTTCTCTAACTCACTACCTCAATCACTCTCTATCTCACTACCTCACTTCTATCTCACTAACTCACTTTCACTCTCTTTCACTATCTCTTTCTTTATCTCACTACATCACAACATCACTCTATGCTTATATCTCACGACCTCACAACATCACTCTCCCTCACTACCTCACTCTTTACTACCTCACTCTCTATCTCACTACCTCACTCTCTATCTACCTCACTCTCTCTCACTACCTCACTCTACCTCACTCTCTCTCTATTTCAATACCTCACTCGCTCTCTCTACCTCACTACCTCACTCTCTCTCTGCTAATGCAATAGGTATCACATATGCAAAAAACAAAGCTAATGCCAATACAAATAACAATGCCATTTATTTAGGGATACAAAAAAAAATAAAAAAAATAAGCAATTCCAATAGCTCTACCTATAATATTGCAGAGACCGTTGCATTGTAAATGCTTGTTAGGTCATAGGTATTGATTAATTTAGCTTATCTGTCTTTCGCTCATTCTGTCATGTTTGATTGTAGAATAAAGATTCCATGAACAATATCTTTGAATGTTGTTTTCATGAATGAGATTAACCTTTCCTTTTAACCAGGTGCTGATATACAGAAGGATGGGATATGCCCTTCTGCAAAGGTAACTGATGATTGGGGGAGAGTGTGGACTTCATTTGGGAAATAACTCTTAAAGGTGAACCCCTATTAGTTATCCCACGTTAGTGTAGATCGTCAGGTGACGTTAGTGTAGATCGTCAGGTGACGTTAGTGTAGATCGTCGGGTGACGTTAAAGACATCGTCGGGTGACGTTAAAGACATCGTCGAGTGACGTTAAAGACATCGTCGGGTGACGTTAAAGAAACAGTCTTACGGGACTATAAAGATAGATGTAAAGTGAGGTAAATATAGGATAAGATATGGAATCCATTAGGTGTTAGTGGTATGGTTGATTATACAGGCATGTAAATAGCTTATTTTCACTTTCTCAGGTGAGTATTCTAGAAGTCTTGTAAATAGTGGCCTGAGAAGAGTGTCGTTACGTGACGACTGGGTTAGCCACGGATGGTGAGCTGCCTGTTCTGAGAATCCAGTTGTTACACCAAGTCGACATGGCAGTTAGCAAACTGCACAAATACACTCCAGTGGCAGGGATGAATTACCTTTTCAGGGCTACTCATGTGAGTTGCACAATCAGTGCTGCAGGCCCACTATCAGCATTTGATTTACAGGCCCTGGCACACTTCAGTGCACGTTACTAGGGACTTACCAGTGAATCAAATATACCAATTAGGAAGAACCAATTGTAAGAACAATTTATACAGGGAGCACTTGCACTTTAACACTTATCAGCAGTGACAAAGTGCCCAAAGCATTTAAGCCAGAAAAAACGAAATCCAGCACAACATCAAAAATACAGGAGGTAGAGGCAAAAAGTATGGGGAAATCACCCCAAAGATGCCAAGTCTAACCTATTGCTTATTATTAGTGGGCGTCATTGTCACTCTTATTTCCTGCTTTCTAATTGTCGCCACGTGCTAGCTTTACTTCCTTTTCTTTTGGCTGGAGCATGGAGAAAGTGCTGATTGCTTCAGTCGGATTGCTGTTCTCCAACGCTGTGATTGAGGCTCTACTTTTCTTCTTCATTCCTGTTGTCCTTGTTGAACCTCTTACCATTTGTAGGTAAGATTTACTTTGCCACATACACTTCAAAGAAGCCCCTTTCTTCTTTAAAATGTATGTTTATTGTGACAACAGATCTTATCTGCTTTCATTGTGACTACAATAAAAGGGGAGAGGAAGTGGCGTAACAGCTAGAGCAGGCAACCTCAGAGCTGGAGAACCTGGTTCGAGTCTCGGCAGGGATGCTTAATATCCTGTGATTCTGGAAAAATTACTTAATCTCTCCATGCCTAACAAAATAAATGCTTCCATCTGTAACGCAACTGGTGCTCATGTAAAGCACTCTGATACCTTTGGGTCGCGTTTGTGCTATATAATACTAAGAAAAAAACAGATGTTATCAGCTTACAAAGATATTTTCACTAAGATATGGACATGGGCGAAATTGCTTTCTTTATGTGATAATATTTTTGACCAAATGTTAGATTTTGTTTTCTTTTTCATGCATGGGGAGATTAACTAATTTGTTCCACATCACAGGAGTGTTCTGCTTAGATCTAACAAGCATAGGACCAAGCCATTATGTCTCGTCTTTGAGATTATTGGCTCTGCCACTGCCTTGTGCTCAGGAGGCCCGTAAAACCCTGGTACATGCATTGGTGACCGCAAGGTTGGATTATGCGAACTTGCTGTACCTGGGGGCACCTGGGAAAAGTTTTGGTCGCCTTCAAGTGCTGCAGAATGCGGCAGCACGTCTGATCCTCAGGCTGCCCAAAAGGGCGCCCTCGAGGGAGGCCTTGCAGAAGCTACACTGGCTCCCTGTGAGGAGCAGAGTAGAGTACAAGGCCCTCTGCACCTGCCATCGGATTCAGAATGGCAGGGCACCTCGACCATTGCAGAGCTTGATTGAATCCTACGAACCTGCTCGAGCGCTAAGATCTGCGGGTGGGGGACTGTTGAGAATCCCCAAAGTGAAGAAAGCCCGCATGGGAGGCAGATCGTTCAGGTACTTAGCGGCAAATCATTGGAACAAACTTCCGGTGGATCTACGTTTAGAACCGGTAGAAACTAGGTTCCGTGCTAAATTAAAAACTTACCTATATGTCAGATAGATTGCCCCCCTTCAGCTAAACTCCCAGCTTCCACCTCTCTCAACTTAGCGCGGGGACACGCCGGTGTGCGTAACTCAGCGCTCTACAAATGCCCCTATTATTATTATTATTATGCTTTACAGTATGGGCATTACCGATTTTGGCAATGATTTGTGGCCATGCTGTATATTGCAAACTCGCTATAAGTGTACTGGGGATGCCCAGACGTGGGTCCCAGGCACTCCACACCACTGGAGTCAAGCTAGCCGGGGGTGATGAGAGGTGTTACCTCGAAACCGGTCCGGTCCTCGGATGCTTGATTCCGTTCTGGGAAGGACATGGCTTTTGTAGTTCGGACTGGACTGTTCCCATGGGGCACAGGGTCAGAGCTGATTTGCATATCGCCATTGTCTAACCCAGGGTGGTGTGGAGTGCAAAAGAACGATGGATTAGGACCCAGATCTTTTGACTGGGTTGAATGTGTGACATTGATCCTCATTCGGTCCATCACCTGTTGTTTTTGCAAACTCGCTATAAGTGTACTGGGGATGCCCAGACGTGGGTCCCAGGCACTCCACACCACTGGAGTCAAGCTAGCCGGGCTGATGAGAGGTGTTACCTTGAAACCGGTCCGGTCCTCGGATGCTTGATTCCGTTCTGGGAAGGACATGGCTTTTGTAGTTCGGACTGGACTGTTCCCATGGGGCACAGGGTCAGAGCTGATTTGCATATCGCCATTGTCTAACCCAGGGTGGTGTGGAGTGCAAAAAAACGATGGATTAGGACCCAGATCTTTTGACTGGGTTGAATGTGTGACATTGATCCTCATTCGGTCCATCACCTGTTGTTTTTGCAAACTCGCTATAAGTGTACTGGGGATGCCCAGACGTGGGTCCCAGGCACGCCACACCACTGGAGTCAAGCTAGCCGGGCTGATGAGAGGTGTCACCTCGAAACCGGTCCGGTCCTCGGATGCTTGATTCCGTTCTGGGAAGGACATGGCTTTTGTAGTTCGGACTGGACTGTTCCCATGGGGCACATGGTCAGAGCTGATTTGCATATCGCCATTGTCTAACCCAGGGTGGTGTGGAGTGCAAAAAAACGATGGATTAGGACCCAGATCTTTTGACTGGGTTGAATGTGTGACATTGATCCTCATTCGGTCCATCACCTGTTGTTTTTGCAAACTCGCTATAAGTGTACTGGGGATGCCCAGACGTGGGTCCCAGGCACTCCACACCACTGGAGTTAAGCCAGCCGGGCTGATGAGAGGTGTTACCTCGAAACCGGTCCGGTCCTCGGATGCTTGATTCCGTTCTGGGAAGGACATGGCTTTTGTAGTTCGGACTGGACTGTTCCCATGGGGCACAGGGTCAGAGCTGATTTGCATATCGCCATTGTCTAACCCAGGGTGGTGTGGAGTGCAAAAAAACGATGGATTAGGACCCAGATCTTTTGACTGGGTTGAATGTGTGACAATGATCCTCATTCGGTCCATCACCTGTTGTTTTTGCAAACTCGCTATAAGTGTACTGGGGATGCCCAGACGTGGGTCCCAGGCACTCCACACCACTGGAGTCAAGCTAGCCGGGCTGATGAGAGGTGTTACCTCGAAACCGGTCCGGTCCTCGGATGCTTGATTCCGTTCTGGGAAGGACATGGCTTTTGTAGTTCGGACTGGACTGTTCCCATGGGGCACAGGGTCAGAGCTGATTTGCATATCGCCATTGTCTAACCCAGGGTGGTGTGGAGTGCAAAAAAACGATGGATTAGGACCCAGATCTTTTGACTGGGTTGAATGTGTGACATTGATCCTCATTCGGTCCATCACCTGTTGTTTTTGCAAACTCGCTATAAGTGTACTGGGGATGCCCAGACGTGGGTCCCAGGCACTCCACACCACTGGAGTCAAGCTAGCCGGGCTGATGAGAGGTGTTACCTCGAAACCGGTCCGGTCCTCGGATGCTTGATTCCGTTCTGGGAAGGAAATGGCTTTTGTAGTTCGGACTGGACTGTTCCCATGGGGCACAGGGGCAGAGCTGATTTGCATATCGCCATTGTCTAACCCAGGGTGGTGTGGAGTGCAAAAAAACGATGGATTAGGACCCAGATCTTTTGACTGGGTTGAATGTGTGACATTGAATCTCATTCGGTCCATCACCTGTTGTTTTTGCAAACTGCTATGCAACACAGATAAAAATAATAATGAAAAAGGACTATGATGCCTCCAGCACTAATTAACTTTTTTTTAAAGCAAATTAGCCAGGTCTGTGTCATTGCGCATTTTAGCCACAGTGCATTGCATCCACGCTGATGTACAGCAAGTCTTCAAAATATTGGCCAAGCTAATAGCTCTTATAGGTGAGACCTATTGGCTTTAATGCTTGTTTCATGAAGTGATTGAGCAGTCAGTCGCAGAGCTTCTGAGATCAGTTCATGCATTTTGAGTTGCAGTCTAGGTTATGGATTCAGAGATGATTTTGAAGAGCTCTTTGGTTTGATAAGATGATTAAAAAATTAGTAGAATACAATATAATAAGATGTGATAGAATTTAAAAGTTCAGTTACCATTAGCTTTCTGGCACTAGGTTCAGTGATCTCATTCATATTGTGATCTCATGGCATTTTTCATGGTTGTTTTTCATACTATGTACTATCACTACAGTTAATTTTTTTCCTGGCAATCACATCCGGACTGGGAACCAAAACCAGCCCTGGCAAATATCTTGTCCGGCCAGGGGGGGTGTTCGTTAGAAGCACCACTCCTGTCTCACTGCTGCCGCTTTTGTTACACGGGGCCGATATTGCAGCTATGCTGCAAAAGCGGCCACTGGTAAAAAAAAAACGGCCCCCGCCCTAGCAGGACAGCTGGGAAATGCCCAGCGCCAGCTACAGCCAGTCCGGCCCCACTGGCAATGTGTGCTTTCCTCCGTTACCTTTCAATTAATCTAGGTTTGATTATTCCCAAATTTACATCCATAATGAGCCAATTAGCCAGCCTTCTGATGGTGTCATTGGTTTCGAAAGGAAACATTGTGTTGAAGATCTCTGACAGCCATTAGTGGACTTGATTGACAATCATTTAGCAGAGAGCTCTACTCTAAGCCCAGGAGATATTTTCCATGCTCTGGTCAGTGTATTTGGATTGGGGGCCATGAAGAAGAGGGTGCGAAAGAAGGGTTGAGATCAAAGCTGATGATCTGTTGAATCAAGTGGCGGAGTAGTTTAACTGAGGTCAGTCCCTTTTGGACCTTTTGCTTAGAGAATGTGGCTAAATATAGTATGTCAAAAGCAGCAATTTTACAGAGCAACAAAGGATGGTGGTACAACAAAGGGGAGTCCAAACAGGTGATGTGGTCACCTAATTTTCCTCCATCTGACAGCATGTGCTCAGAGTTGAAGTCGCTCAGAACCGCGTCACGTTCCAAAAGTGAAGTCTTTGGTATTAGCATTAGAATCCACAAAACGTATCCTTTTAAGTCTCAAATCTTCCAATATACGCCTGACAGTTACCACTGGATAACAGCCCCAAGTACAGCAATATTTAACACACATGCATATTTTAAAGATCGGTGTCCTTTATGTCAAATGCTTCTATGTCAGTGGACTTCATGACATTAGTTTAGTTTAAAGAGAAAGGCAGCACAGCCACATTGGATAGCTTCATGTATTTCAGACTTACACGCTACTACTGATGGCTACCCTATATCTCCAGCGAAACCATCGGCTTTTGAAGCATTAACTCAACCTATATCTTGCAATGAGTCTAGACTATACAAAACAAAAGCTGAAATTAGAGAGGTCAGAAAGCTGAAGGAAGGAAAACATGGGAGCTGGGCATAGAACAGTCGGGTGAGAAATAGTATTACTGTTGATCACAAACGGAAAAGATTGCACTGAACAGTAGACACAGGTTGTTGCATTTTAAATGTGTATCCAGGATGCATTATACACCACCAGCTGTCTGTTGGCAGTGGGGTTAGATGTTGGTCTGAAATGTCCTCGCTGCTTGCATGCTAGTGCAGACTTTTACACTAGTTGGGTTGTGACCATCGGTAGCGGCCTTCTAGACACAAACATTTGACATCATTTTCAAAATGATAGAATTGCAGTAATGGGATATGCCAGAAATGGTGATGAGGTGAACAGTAAAGGCACAATGGCCAAAAAAAGAGTGGCGATGAAATGGGCTAAGGGCTCGGCACCTAGAATGAGCGAGTGGATGGCAGGCTTACTATACTGCAGTGACACATTACACAACTATATACACTACCAATTATATCATTGCCAAAAGAAATCTGGGACCCTCTAAGATTTTATTAATCATAAGAAATCACATGGCATAAAGACCAGACACTTGCGCTGAACACCACATGCGACTGGGAGAATTCAGTGGTGTCTCCTGTCCCCCGGTGGGCACATTGTCCTGCATAGAAGCCGGGCCAGTTACATTAAAACAACCATTGAAGGAGTTGTGAATGGGTATGACCCAAGATGGATAAGCAAATGCAGCGAGCTGTACCAACCTTAGAAAAAATGGTTTGATTTCCTAATCAATCTGATTGACTCAGGTGTGTGAGACTGCATTTCAGACATTGACTCAGAGGTAATGAGTGGGTGTAGAGGTGTTGTAGTTCACTCCCTCTATCCCTACACAACGGGAAAGTACCTATCCCACATTTAGCCTAACTGTACAGCTTGTGGCTAATTATGTGTGTTGTTTTTTTTAACTGCACTGCATTAGTATCTGTGACTGCAAAATCATGAGTAAATAGAAACGTGTACGTGTCCAGGGCCGGACTTGCTACCGGGCAGTTGTGTGTGCTGCCGTGCTGGGGGCTAATTTCGTTGATGGGGACCTGTGTGTGCAAAACGAAATTCGTTTTGCTTTTTTTTCTTTCTTTTTTTTTTTTTTTGAATAGTTTTTATTTGCATCAAATGGGCACACAAGGTAGAAGAAAAAAAAAACATTTCAATTTACAAAAGATATAAAACAATTTTCAGATGCTAAAGTAGGATAATTATAAAACATTGCTAAGGCCGTAACAAATATATAAGAAAGGTCATACAAACATAAATTTTACGAAGAAAATTATTGAGACATAAATAAACCCCAAATTCTATCAATTTTTCGTTTGGCCTGTAGCCCCCTTGAATCCGCAATAGCAGTCTCCATACTATAGGTTTCCTTAACTAGCCTCCACCATTCCAAAACTATTGGTGGATTTTTTTGGATCCATGCTCTAGCAATAGTTAATCTTGCACATGTGATTAGAATATTTAAAAGATCTCTAAACTCACTTTTACCCCCATTGATGCCCACCAAAACATCAGTTTGTGAAAATGAGAAGGGTTGCTCAAGTCTTTCAGAAATCACCTTAGTTATTCCTTCCCAATATTCACTAAGACGTGGGCAAGAAAAAAACATGTCGATAATATCCGCGCCACTCAGATCACATTTAGGGCATTTCGTTCGATCAGAATAATTATTATTCGTTGCCCATTTAAGTATCCTCTCAGGGGTATGATATAATTGACAAACAGTTTTAAACATTTGCAGTTTTAAACTAGAAGATTGAACAGATAAATTAAGACTTTTAAGAGATGTAGAAATTAAATCAGTTGGTACAATCAATGTCAATTTTCTATTCCATTTCTCTGTTAAAGTTGTAACATCGCCAATCCTAGGATCAGAAAAAAGCTTATATCCTAAGCTTATGATGGATTTATCTACATCTCTATAAATACAATCCCATAACTCAGATTCTAATACCATAATGAGTTCTAGTTTCTTCACCAAAAAGTCTTTAATCTGATAATATTTAAACCTTGCCAGTTCAGATAAATTATAACAGTATTTCATTTTGTCAAATGCCATAAAACCCTGATGGTCATATAAATCTCCCAAAAATGTAATACCAGATTTTAAAAACATTCGACAGGTTGGATCATGAAAAATTATAGGAAAACCAGGATTGCCCCATAGAGGTGTTTTACAGTGTAAAAGTGAGGTATTGCATTTAGCCATAATAGATCGCCAGACGCTCACGGTATCCCGTGTAGTCTTAAATGTAACCCTTTTGAAGTAATTGGGGTCATTCAGCCTATAGAGAAACATATTAACATCCGGTCCTAGTAGGAACCTATGAAAATACAAGCATTTATCCATGACTGTCAAACTGCGTATCCGAGTCAGAAATGCTGACCAATAATAGAATTTGAAGTCCGGGAACGCCAGTCCCCCTTGACTAAAGGGGAGTTTAAGTAATGATACGGCGCGCCGGGCTTTTTTATATCCCCATACAAAACTGCCAATGATACCTTCTAATCTAAGAAAAAAGGAATTATTGACCCGTAAGGGAATCGCTCGAAACAAATATAAAAACTTAGGCAAAATTTTCATTTTAATTAAATTTATTCGGCCAATCATACTGATTGGCAGTTTATGCCATTTCTTAAGTTGCATAGCGGTCTCTTTTAATAAAGGTTCGTAGTTTAATCCTATGATAGAGTCAATATCAGAGGAAATTTTAACACCTAGGTAGGTTGCAGCGCAGCTCTTTCCAAAAATAGGGGCAATTGGCTGATAGTTCATAACAACCTGAGTTTTTGTAGTATTAAGTCTATAGCCAGAAACGGAGCCGTATATACCTGTTTCTATTAAGATGCCTTTCATGGTTTTAGAAAAATCTGGGGAAAAAACAGCAATGTCGTCAGCGTATACAGTAATATCTAATTTATTTGAGCCATTAATAAAAGGACAAATTAAAGCTTGGCGTTGAAGTGCAATTAAAAAAGGTTCTATTGCTAAAGCAAAAAGCAGGGGTGATAAAGGACACCCCTGTCTTGTCCCCCTTTTAATAGAAAATAAGGTGGAGCATTTCCCCATATACGAGATCTTACCCATAGGATTATCATATATCGATTGAATCCATCGTAAAAGTTGACCCTTGATACCAAATGCCTGTAGAACTGCCCACAGGAAACCCCACCCCACCCGGTCAAATGCTTTTTCTGCATCTAATAAGATCATGCCGAGTGGGGTGAGTTTAGTCCGTGCAGTATCAAAGGCAGATATAGCCATATTGATATGCGCTGTAGTGTCTCGCTTTGGAATAAAACCATGTTGTTGGGGAGAAACAAGTTGGGACATGAATGGTGCTAACCTAGTAGCCAATATTTTAGCAAAGATTTTTGCGTCACTATTAATAAGTGAAATTGGCCTGTAAGATCCCCTCTCTTGGGGTGCCTTACCTTTTTTTAAAAAGAAAATAATTTGAGTTAAATTCCAAGATCTGGGTGCTTGTTGCCCTTTACTAATAGCACCAATCACATCAGTAAATAATAATATCAATTCCTCAATACAGTGTTTATAAAGTTCCAAAGGGATAAGATCTTCCCCTACAGCTTTGCCCATCGCTAAAGATTTAATTGCCTCCCTAATTTCTATTGCTGTAATGTCGACCGCTAATTGAGCAGATTGTTCCGGCTTTAAGTTGTTGACTTTGTTTCCGTTAATATAATTATTGATGCTATCATCTGATATAGCAGCTTCTGGTGTATATAGAGCTTGATAGAAAGAGGCAAATTGTTGTAAAATCGATTTTGGGTCACAAAATAATTGATTATTATCCCCTTTAATTTCTCTAACCATATTAGCAGATCGATCTTCAGCAACTTTGTAAGCCAGTAATTTACCACTCTTATCACCATTTTCATACTGATCCAGTTGATATTTTTTTAATTTGTTAATACTTTTACCCCTAAGAAGATCTTTTAATGCAGCTTTAAGCTCAATTAGTTTGAAATTTAATTCATCTAGGTTTGAAACTCCATTACAGATAGCGTCAGATATCTGAAGTTCAATATCACGGATTTCAGTGAGCCTTCCCTCATTTAAAGTTCGAAGTTCTTTGTTTTGTCGCCAGATGTATTGTTGGGTGAATCCCCGTATGCTTGCTTTGCAAGAGTCCCATACTATCCAGGGTAAGCTGGATTGTATGTTTATATCGATAAACTCTTTTATATGCTCTTTAAGTTGAGTTACAAACAGCATATCAGAGAACAGATATCGAGGAAATGAGAAGGAGCGAGGGGTAGCCTCCTCAATTGTTAGTGCAAATGTTAAAGAAATCGGGTTATGATCAGAGGTCACCCTTGGGTGTATAGCCATTGAGCAGTTATCAAGAACCAAATCTGACGCCCATATCATATCTATGCGTGAGCATACCTTATGTGCAGCAGAGTAAAATGTATAGCCGGCTATTTCAGGATTTAGTCATCTCCATACATCTTTTAAAAGATGTATAGCTGCTAAGTCCAGAATTGCAGCTCTAGTTTTCCTCATTCTTTGAAAGCAGTTTTTCCTAGTAATATCCAAGTTGTAATTCATTATGCAATTAAAATCACCCAACACAATATATTCCCCCTCCCAGCCAAGTAATTCCATATTAATCTGGTCAAAAATTATAGGCTCATCTTGATTTGATGCATAAACTCCGCATATTGTATATTTACAATTGTCTAGCTTTATCTGTGCTATCGCCCATCTACCAGCTTTAACAGTTAATGTCTTGATTATCTCACATTTTAATCCTTTATGTTTTAAAATCGCTACCCCCCGAATTGAAGCGTTAAATTCAGTGCAAACTAAGGGATCATATCCTAATTGTTTAATCAGGTGTTTATCTTTGTAAGCAATATGAGTTTCAGTAAGGACCACTATTTGCGGGTTATACATCCTAAGCTCCTCATAAAAAAGACGCCGCTTTATTTTATTATTTAAACCTGACACATTCCAGGTTAAGCATTTGATTAGATGCATTTCAAATTATGTATTTCCCTATCTATATGACCACTAAAATAAATCAAAACGACCTTATAATATCTCTTAGTTTTTTTGTCATCATTGTGTCCTTTGATGCATTTTTTACCCCAAACCATCTCTTCCCCTTGCCCACCCCACACTCTGCTCCTCCCTCCCCCCACCCCATATTTACCTGCAGGTCCACCCGTTCTGTTGACTGCCGTTCCCCTGGCAGTCGGTGAGCGGATAGGACGCTAATAGGGTCCAGGTATTCAAAACTAATCATTGCATCACAATAAAAGAGGAAAAGTCACCCCCGTGCTACACACTGCTCTTTATCTCGGCTATAACCTAGCCATAGGAGCAATCAACTAAATATCTCGTGAATTTTAAAGCTAACAAAAAAGATTAGCACAAGTGTACCCAATGAAACCGCGAGAACAGCACAGCCATGTATGCTAAGCATTAATCATTAGCTTAATCATTTCCCCACTCGCCAGGAGGCAATAGCATTTTCAACCTCATTTACTTCTAGAAAGAAATAGGAGCGGCCATTTTTTATCACTTTCAGTTTTGCAGGTTCCTGCAGATAAGCTTGAAATCCAAGTTCTTTTATCGGATCTATAAATTGTTTCAATTTCCATCGTCTTTCTAGCGAAAGTTTACTTAGATCCGATCTCACAAAAAAAGTGATAGAATCAATAGTGACTGGAGTGTTAGGCCGTGCTTTTAAAGAAATAGCTTGTCGGAGCAAGTAGTTACCAATATAAATCAGAATTGGTCGTGGAAATTTACCACTCTTGTCCCTCTGGACTAGGGGTAATCGATGAGCTCGTTGGATCTGAGAGTCCCAGTCCCAATCTGAAAGGTCAGGGAAGGCCTTTTGGAATAACTGAGTGATGTATGCTCTCGGATCTGCCCCCTCCGCTCCTTCAGCAATGCCAAAAACGCGGAGGTTCTGTCTCCTATGTCTATTCTCTAAATCTTCCAGCTTAGCTTGCATCTGAAGTAGTTGAGAGGCGTGTCTATTCACTGCTACTTCAGAGCGTTGTGATTTCTCCTCTGTAACCACCACTCTTTGCTACAGCTCCTCTATGTCTTGAGACACCGCCCCCAGTTTACACGCCATCTCTTGCAAGGAGGTTTGAGTTCTATTATTATCTTTATTTCAAATCACACGCAGGTCCCCATCAACGAAATAAGCCCCCACCACAGAGAAATTAGCCCCTAGCTCGGCAGCACACACAACTGCCCGGTAGCCAGTCCAGCCCTGTACGTGTCTCTTGGCTTTGTATGTCAATGTTTGGTGAGTGAGTGTTACTCCACTGTTCCCTGTACACAAACCATGTCAGGCAGCACAGGTGCCACAGGCGCCTCGGCCACATGTGCCCCTCAGACTGCTCATGTCACCAGAACTGTAGTAAAGTCCCTGTTCCCATTCCAGAATTAACATGCACTGACAAAACCAATAGGGCTAATGCAAAGCTTACTGCTTTTGTTTTTAGGTCTCGGCTAGCGTAAGACTACGCACATGCGCAGTCTCGGTAGAGAGACTTAATGACATAGAGTGAGTTTCACTAGCAAGGTTTAGCCCTGCCCCTCTTATCCATTGGCTGGCGTCACCGTTCATGCTAAATGGTGGCCAGCCATTGGTGAAGAGGTCTTAGTGACATTCTTCTTTCTCTTTTATCCCCGTCCTTTTCAGACTGGCTTACTTGACTTCCTTCTGCTTTAAAAGATGTGTTATCTTTATGGGGCCTGCCCCATAAAGATTAGAAACCTTTTACAGCAGAAGGAAGTCTCGGTAAGAGAAAAGTCTACGTCACACAACCGCTTTCTCCTCCCCTGTCCTCGTTTCAAGCTCCCCTGCTCGCTGCTCCTCCTCCTCTCCCTCGTGTCCCCTCCCCTGTTTCCCATCTTCCTTTCCTTCCTTGCTCCTGAAACCTTGCCCACCATGCTCGCTCTCCTCCCTTCTCCCCTTGGCTCCACTATTTACCTCCTATCCGTCCTCTCCTCCCTATATTGGTTGGTTTTTCCCCGTGTTTCTATCTGTACAATCCATCGTCCTCCTCTTCGCATGTCAGCCGAAGGGTTACAAAAACCCAGGAGAAGGTGTCATGGGGGATAATCTGCATGTTTTCCGCAACCTCCTCGGACACCAATTGTCCTGTGGTCCCAGGGTTCCTGCGGGAGTGGTGGTGGGACAGAAGAACAATATATCCAGCGCTAGGGACAGGCGTGCTACCGGCCACAACTCGTGCAGGCACCGGCTGCTTGACAGGCAGCCGCTTGGAATTACAACGCTGATTGTGAGTACAAGGGGGCAGAGACTGCTTTGTTGACATTTAATTCGGTGTACTGTCGGACGAAATGGTTCTGAGAAATATGTAGTCTCCTCCATCCATTTTCCACTTGGCTGCTAATTTTAGGCTTGCGTTCATAAGTGCACATTTTTTGCAGCCTGGCGACTCGCAGCAGGGTGGCCTCGTCCAGGGGGGCGGACGAGACCTGTGGGTTGCTCCGCTGGCGGGCCGGGGTGGGCAGCAAATACGTACGTTTCCTGTGTGCCGGATCGAGCAACTCCTCTCTGGAAAGGCGGCAGTGGTGGAGAGGGCCGAGGCTGGACCCACTGGGCGGTCGCTCAATGCACATGTAGCCGTTCATCTCCCGACCGGGGGTGGGTGGCGTCTCAGCCACACACTCCTGAGTGCTGTGGTGGTGGTGCAGGACCCCAGCGCGCAGACAAGGTCGGCCGGCGTCTACAGGGCTTGAGCTGTACTCGTCCAAGGACATGAAGCCAGCGTCGCTGGGCGAACAGGAGGTGGAGGCGCCACAGCTGGATGGTCGAGGTGCGGCGCTGCCCTCCGAGCCGTGCCCGCTGCTGCTGGAGCACAGGCTGATTGGGCTGGCAGCAGAGGGTGGCGAGCATTGAACTGGCATTGACATGGAGCAGCTGTGCTGTAGGGCTCCGGGGGGCGGCAGACAAGACTGTGGATAGAACAGTGGGGGAGGTCCCACCATGGTGTTGGAGCAGCTCAGATGCGTCTTCAGGGCCCCAGGGCTCAGTATGACCACCCGTACACACCCGTGCACAGGGAGCACTGGTGGGTGGCGTGGCAGAGGAAGAAGAGTCGGTGCGTGGGTGGCGGGCTGGCAGCCCCGTCTGGCTGTGCGACGGGTGGCTGTGGGTGTGTCGCCGGGTAGCCGGCACGCTGATGGGGGTCAACTGGCTCTGACTGCGCGGGCGCCACTCTTGTCCCAGCAGAAAAAAACATTGGCAAAGCCAGTAGGCCTCACCAACATAAGAGCTATTGGCTTTATCAATGTGATTGTTTTAGCCATGTTGTACAGTTTGGCTCTGTGTGTGTGTGGCTCTGTGTGTGTAGCTCTGTGTGTGTGTGGCTCTGTGTTTGTGTGGCTCTATGTGTGTGGCTCTGTGTGTGTAGCTCTGTGTGCGTGTGTGTGGCTCTGTGTGTGTGTGTGTGTGTCTGTGTGTGTGGCTGTGTGTGTTTGTGTGTGGCTCTGTGTGTGTGTGTGGCTCTGTGTGTGTGTGTGTCTGTGTGTGCGGCTGTGTGTGTGTGGCTCTCTCTGTGTGTGTGTGTGGCTCTGTGTGTGTGTGGCTCAATGTGTGTGTGTGGCTCTGTGTATGGGTGCAAATGCAATTGGTCTCACATTTGCGAGAGATTAAGCTATTGGCATTGTAAATGACAATGCCTTTTATTTATCTGTTTTCAAAACCAACACATAAATAACATTTTTGTCATTTCTAATGCCAATAGCTCTAACTTTTGCAAAGGTGAGACCGTTGCATTGTAAATGATTGTTAGCGCATGCCAGTATATAAAAAGCAAGATAGAAAGAAAGCATGATGTTACCTAAAAGTGGCATCCCTGCACTTGCAGTGTCAAATTTAAATCATAAAAAGTAATAACCATCAAACTTAATTTTAACAGCACAGTGATGGTGCTTCCGAGCAGGCAGGTGCACATAAAGAAAAAGTTGCTTACCTTCTGAAAAAATCTCGAGAGTCAATATTCGACCTACCTGCAGATTCCTCACCTTTTGAATATCCCAGGTGTGAGAATGGACCCGGAAACGTTTGCAATAGCTCGACAACGCTAGCAGAGGACGCTGCCACAATGATGTCACTGGAGCCAAAAAGTCCCCACCCAGCTGTAGAGACATCAGCTTCCCATCTTTTTTCCCACACCAATGAGGTGAGAAGGATAAGAACGACATCAATGTTAATACGGTACGGTACAACAACTAACCTAAAATCTTAATAATAATTGTTTCAGTAAGAAACAATATACAAGTGAAATGTTCAATGCCATATGTGCATTGAATGATGTGAATTGTAAATTAACTATAATGCACTTTGTTTTGAAACTTAAAGTCAAGGAGGCCATTTATTCAGCTCTTCTGCAACCACCCTGCAACTGAAGAGATCATATAGCAACAAAGTATTAGTACCTTGGACTGAAGAACCATACCTGCAACTGCATGACAATGCTGTATTTCAAGGCAATGGGCATGCCTTGCATGTTCCTGTGATATACAGGTTACAAAATGCACCCACTACTGTCCTCAACCATTTTGTTATTAAAACAAGAGGACTCATTAGCAATATTGGGCAGATCACACTTACCATCATAGCATGTCTGAATCCAAAAGCTATGCTCTAATCCTGTGAATATAGCTCTGCCTTTATCATGATTAATATATTATAGATAATAGGGTTGGACCCATATAGTCAGTGGGACCTGGGTAATTAGGCGGTATATATAGAAGTGGTCCCAGACAAAACACAAAAGATTTAAGACGATTACAATGTTTAAGTTAAATTAATCCACAAGAATAAATCAGAGTGCATGGTGTTTTTATTTTCACCGCACCATAAAGTCAATCAATGATCAAAAAATTAATGGAAAATATATACACAATATACAGATTCATACACATGAAAAAACTAGATTGTGATGTATAACTATCATAAAATGTGTACCCCTTCCCTAGCACTTTCCCCCTTTTTCCTGTGGGCGCATTGAACTTGTGTATATTGTGTATATATTTTCCATTAATTTTTTGATCATTGATTGACTTTAATGGTGCGGTGAAAATAAAAACACCATGCACTCTGATTTATTCTTGTGGATTAATTTAACTTAAACATTGTAATCGTTTTAAATCTTTTGTGTTTTGTCTGGGACCACTTCTATATATACCGTTTATCATGATTAATGTCCTGTATCTTCACTTCAACTGAAGGCAATAATTGATGTTGGTTTTGGGCAGAAGCAGCAATAAAGCTGCTATGCAGTAACAACCTCACAACCTTCATTGCTTGCTCAGCCACCGGCCCATGGTGGAGAGTTTAGCCTGTGCTGGGACTCCACAACTGGTCCAAGATGTTTTTAATTATTATTAGATGAATATTCTTCAAGAACGGATGGGTGGGATCAGTGAGGG
The DNA here is from genome assembly GCF_964263255.1 of Lissotriton vulgaris. NCBI lineage: Eukaryota > Metazoa > Chordata > Amphibia > Caudata > Salamandridae > Lissotriton > Lissotriton vulgaris. The sequence continues at coordinate 1,584,552,992 of NC_141693.1, forward strand.
ATCTGCAGGTAACCGCCAGAAAGAATGTTACAAAGGTAAATAACTTTCTTCTGATGGATACTTTTACTTGTAGATTCCTCACCTTTTGAATAGATTACTAAGCAGTACAGCATGTGGAGGATGGACTTGGAAGAATTGTCAGACAAGGAAGGTCTGGAGAACAGAAAGGGAAATATGACCATTCCATGCTGTCCCCGTACCGTACCTTACGAAGAGCTGGTCATCTGTTCAGAAATCTTTGATATGCTAAATGTAATAACTAACCAGCCTCTTCAGATCCAGCCTATGAACCCTCTCCACCTCTGTAGTGGGATGTGGAGGAGGATAAAAGGAAGGAGGGGTAATGGATTGACCTGATGGAAAGGGGAAGTCACCTTCGGCAGGAAAGTAGCTGTGGCTCGAAGGATCAACTTGTCAGGGAAAAACAAGTGAAGAACTGTGCACGTTGAGTGCTTGTAACTCACTGACACGTCTCATAGTAGTAATGGCAACCACAAAAACAGTTTTGAAAGCTAGAGACAGTGCAAACTTTAGAATGTCTAAAAAAACTGTCCTTCAAGGGATTCACACTGTTCTCAGCACACCAAGCAAGAAAACTGTTCCACCTTCCAGAGTCAACTGTCTTGGTGGGATCCTGGCGAGCAGAAAGAATTACATCCACTACTTCTGCTGGCAGTTGGAATGGGCTCAAATCTCCTTGCTCAATCTCCTGGCATGAAAGTGGCGCTCTAGAGTTTTGGGGTGTAGAACGTGCCCCTCCAACTGGGAGAGATGGTCAGCCCTGTGAGGAGAATCAGCAGAGTACACAGGGAGAGGTGCAGGAGGCCCGCATGCCACACCCTTCTCAATGGTGTTGTCTGGGGCATGGTCTTGGTGAATATTCCTCCGAGCCTGAGGAATCTTGGGTATGGAAAATTCCACCAGAATGGAAACAAGTTCCTCAAGGCACCTTGCAAAAGATACTGGAGGGCAAAGAATTGAAGTCAATATGTGTTGTTATGAAGGGTAAACAGATCCACCTGAGGAGTGCTCCACTCAGTAAAGATGTACTGGACCACCTCCAGATAGAGATGCCACTCAAGGTCAAGAGGATGTCGATTGAGCCTGTTGGCTCTGATGTTCAGCGAACATGCCAGATGGTTTGCTACCAGCCAAACAACAGTCTTCCCTGGTCTAGGTAACCTGGTTCTCTGAGCATTCACATGTGCCTTCTGTCTCCCAAAGGGTTTCTTCTGGGACCTCTGGGAAGGGTCCTTTTTCTTCAAAACTGCAACCTTGACTACTCCATTGACTTCCACTGGACATGCGGCTGTGTTCCCACTCTGCACACAACATCCATGGGGTTCCTGGGTACTTACTTTGGGTGGTTCCTTGAGTCTATGGCTCCTCTGGGTTTTCTGGTCCAAGTCCAGTTCTCCTTTACAGTTCACATTACACTTTCTTAGTATATGGTTTGGTCTCCCCCCGGACTTATTTTTGCTAAACACTTTGTGGTTTCTTTTCATCTACCTTACACTACAGATTAAACTTGTAAAACAAGCTACTTAACACTCCTTCAAGATAATCCTGAAAGCTGCTCTTCACAGCTACCCCTTTGAGACCTTTCTATTGTTATCAAAGACCCCTAAAACCACCATAATGATTTCCTGGATTGGTGCAAGGTGCACCACTTGAATAAGTATGCACCATAAACTAAGCCAGCTTCCTACACTAAGGGCATATCCCAGGGTGAAATTGGGAAATGAACTAAGGCTTCTTCAGAAAAAAAGCTTCTCAAAAGACTAGATACCCTGGAGTTTAAATTGTGAACCTCAGGCTTCCTGAACACCTGGATTGGCTCCCACTGGCTCTGCAATGTAGATACTGCTATCCCTAATACAAACCCATCCTGCAAGAAATCTAAGATGGTAATAGGGTTACACAAGAAAGGGGTTAATGACCTTGCTGTACAACAAGAAGAAAAAAGACCTCCAATTCCTAGCATAAAGCTTTAGCATACCTGGACACATGGACTGTGGAATCAACGAACCAACCTCCTCTGATCATCCCAGAGCTTGAAGAGTCAACCTTTCAAGCTCCAGACCCCCAACTGCAGACCGGCTACGAATGATCTGTTGAAGGCTAGGGATAATAAATGGGAGCCACAGGAAGCAACCAATGAGTGGCCACAGATCCCTGGAGGAAGAGTGGGAACCAATTCCACCTGGCCCAATAAGGTACCCCGAAAATAAACTACACATGATCCGACAGGACCTTCTGTAAAGCCGTAGGAATAAGGGGATTTGAAGGGAAATTATACAGAAGCGCTTAGGCCAGATCACTGAAAATGCATCCAGTGCCCAAACCTCTGCAGTTGGTCTCAGACTGCAAAACTTGGGAAGTTGGGCATACACATTGGTGGCAAACAGAATCAACAACAATTAAGAGTTTGGAGGATGGGATGCACTGTCACGAAGGTGATTGATATTCCATCCACTGTATTACAAGTGTCATATGATAAAATGCACTTGTAATACGTACAGAATATCGTCATGTTTGTGATGAAGCAACCCATCCACCAAACTCTAAGTAAGGTCCTATCTGTTGAAAAACCCTGGGATGAAGGAGCATCAATGTTGAGGATGGAAAAGAGCAACTGTGTGCAAGCAAGTTCTCCTTTCCAAAAATGATTTCCTGTATCTAGATTGAGAACATGAGTCGCAACCCATATGCAAATCTCATGAGTCAAGAGAGCTATAGAGGACGGTCTGCCCTCCCTCCCCCTCCCTCCGCTCCTCCAGTGAGTCACACAGCTCCTGACAATGGGGAATCATGACTGACTGATTCAGCAAAGATGGGGGCAAAGAACAACAGGGTTAGGTGAACAGCTTTCAACTCCTTCCTACTGGATATTCTCAGAAGGAGCTGGGATCCTCTTAGCCATAAACGTATCTGTTTTCCAAAGTTACCCCCGCCTTTTCCCAGTAGCATCTTTTGTGATCACCTGTTGAGAGGGATTAAGGAAAGGTGATCCCTTGCTTAAGGTATGTGACTGTAGCCACCAGTGAGAATCATGGGAAATCTGTGTTTACATAGGAACTGGGAGACTGTAGCCCTGTGGACGTGGAACCTAGTGTATTAACAAGTGATGAACTAGTGAATACAATTGGATTTGAGCCCCAAGAACAATGAACATGGTCCTTGCCATACCACCTTGAACAACAAAAAACATCCTGGCTGATGCTGGTGGCTTTGCTCGTAGATTCTTCTAGATAATGTGTCGTGCACCGCTTCTGAATTTTCGTAGATTCCTCAGATGAGATTGTACCTTGGATCTTCTGTCCTTTGTTCTTGGTGCTCATGCTATACATACTGGAATGAACTGGAGGCGCCTGTCCTGGAAACAAAACTAGAGAAATCTCTGGCAGTGAATGCACATTGGCATATCCAAGTTAGGATCTCTCCAGTCGATATTTAGTGAAGAAATTGTCCCTCTACAGCAATTATTAGATTTTCACTAAAGTCAGCATCTTGCACCTGGTAAGGTATGTAACTGTTTACTGACTTGAGATCCAGAACCAGGCTGTAGTACTAGATGCTTTCCATAATAATAAGATGAATGAATTACAGTCCCTGCCTCTCTCGGCTTCAGTGGCATAGCTAGAGTTACTGCCACCCAGGGCCACCCCTAAGTTTGCTGCCTGGTGCAGGTAAGAGCGGGGGTGGTTGGTGGCCGATGGACGACTTGTTCCAGGAGGAGGTGGGGGAGGGAGGGGGGGGTCTAGCGGCCGGCGGCCGACTTGATCTCAGGGGACCTCCGCCACTCCTAAAAACAGTGCCTCCTACAGCAGTTTGCCTTCCTAATCCGCCCAGCTACGTCACTGCTCAGCTTCTGGGATTAGAATGACTGCTGCTTTTGAGAAGCTCTTGGGTGCAATGCAACAGATAGGGACAGTCATACCTTAGGAAATTGCAGAGTTTTGGCTGGTGAAGTAGGCTCAAACTAGGACTTAATAGCTGCAGGCGCCCTGCAGCCACAATTCCTGCCATGAAATGTCTGGCCAGTTTAGGAGGCTGAGGCTGGACCAAATGCTCTTCTGAAGACAAAACCCCGTCCTCTTGTAACAGATCGAACATGAGTCAGAAACTTCCAGTCCCCTGCTGACGTCTGAACCATTTCCTCTAACTGGTCCCAAAAAGCTTGGAACTGGAGAAAGAAAGACACATCAGCTCATTCTTCTGAGCCGAGTCTGCTTTACAGAAGCACATCCAAAGATGACCTCAACGGATGCTTCTGAAGCTGCAGCTGCTGCTCCTAGTGCATTGAAAGAAACATCTGCTACAAACCTCACTTGCTGCTCCATTATAGACAGGGTATCTGAAAGCGGGTGCACTGATAGATCTTGGTCAGCAAGAGAATGAAAATCTTTAAGGAGGACTGAATTTCAGAGTTAGAATATGCACTGGTTCTAATTCAGACGTTCAAATCTGAATATGCTCCCTTTACAGCTTCCTCTGCCTTCTTATCCACTGTATCTAGGGGTGTTGCCTCCTCCAAAATGGTAATTCCCTGGAAAGACAACCCAGCCCTCAGTGTATCAATCTCTGCCAACAGAAGGAATTTGACAGTAAATGTATGGAGGGAATACTACTTTAAGAGAAACCTAGGAAAAGACTCTTGTCCACATTGCTCCATTTATGCGTCAAGACCTTCCTGGCTGAAGAATTAAGTGAAAGACTGTCAGTCTCACTTTTTTAATATTGACCGAAAGAGTCCTCCTCTTCAGCTGGTTCCGACATCAAAGGAGTGAACAAACAGTCCCAAGTGCTAAAGGACTTCAGCTCGCTCAGGGTTCTGAACAAAACAGCCACAAATGTCCTCATCTTCATCCTCCATTCATGAATCTACAGGAGAAACCTCCATTCTGGGAGCTGCAGCTGGAGATGGGTCCTCCACAAAGGAAGATTCCATGCAGTCTGTAGCATCTGACTGCAGGATATAAACCATAGTAATTCTCTTTCCAGAGGCAGGTACAGCAACAGTCTCATCAGAATGGGTCTCAACAGTCAAGTCAAGTCAAGTCAAGCAACGCTTTATTCAAATACTGTCATAGATAATCATAAAAGCACATAAAACCGCATACAATATACAATAAAAATAAGACAATCAAATATAAAAAATAATTCATTTCATTACTATTTCATATTTCATAATAGGACCAGATATTCATAATACAATACGTTCCGGAAACTAAGTACACTTTTTGGAAACATTACTACTCTCCAAACTATATGTTCATTTTCCAAAAACTGTAATGCAATAAGCGCAGGACGACATTGTCTGATACCAAAAATGTTTAAAATTGGAGCAATCCACGTTTTCCTAGCTCCATCATAAAATCTACAAAATAAAACAACATGTAAAGTTGATTGTTCTGAACGGTCATCGCAGGGACATAGATGCATCTTTCATGACCAGACATTCACTTCTGGGAAACCTGTAAGTCTATGCACAATTCCAAATCTGAATCTGGTTAGCAAGAACCTGTCAAAACCACCCAGTACAATATTTAAATAAGGTTGACTATTAAAAGTTATTAAAATCCGTTGGTTGGACAGTACAGTAGGCTTTGTGATCTCTGTCGATGGCCTGGGTGTTTCTAACAACACTCTCTTTTTTTAACTCTTTCCTTGCGATGGTGGACATGGTACTTGGCTTAGTGTAATAATTTAGGTGGTCCGGGTCACACATAAAATTCCAAATGTACCTTAGCCACAGGATGGTTAAGGCCCCCTCCAAATTAAAACGGTCCTTTAAAATATCTTGATTGAGTACAATTTTTGTCAATGTCCATATTCTGTGCCATAAAAGAATGGGTTCCATTTTTATAAGATCTGCAATGTATGGCATACCCAAATCTGAGTGGCAAACATAAGAAGACATGCTATTCGGGACTGCTAGAATATATCTTAGAAACACATTTTCCACTTTTCGTATTGGGTGCAAATCAACATAAGCCCAAACCCCCGCACCATACATCGCTGTGGAGACACATTTCACCTTATAAATCTCTTAAACTCCACCGGCGGCCTCCTACCCAACTTTCTTGAAAAATTAGCAAGGGCAGCTGTGGCCTTCATAACTGACAATTTTTTAACTTGCACAATGTGGGACCAAGAGTCGTTCCTGTCAAATAAAATACCAAGATATGAAAATCTTTTGGTAAACTCTAGCTTTGCTTGTCTATGTACATGTCCCTACACTTTTGGCTGCCACTATCAAATCTCATAATAAAAGTTTTCGATGTGTTTACTCTAAGGACGAGATTGGACATAAAAAGTCCCACTTGAGTACGAGGCATCAGGACGGCGTCATTCGCATATAGGAGTCCCACTATAGGGCGTCCGCCTATTTGTGGGAGAGCTTGGCAATCCCTTACCAGAGCCTCGCCCAAGCCATTAATTTAAAGGTTTAAAAGAAAGGGGGCTAGCACGCAACCTTGCTCTTCCAGAGCTTACTTTGCCTAACGCAGTTGAAGGCTGCTGTGTGATCCACAAATGCTAAAATCAGCCTACCCTTCTTGGCCCAGATGTACTTCCCTACGATGATGCTTAAATCTAAACTCTGGTCTACGGTTCCTAAGCCCTCAGGAAAACCGTACTGAATATCAGAGACAACCTTGTTGTCCTCTGCCCAATCCGACAGTCGTTCTAAAATAATACGACCAGTCACTTTTACCAGGGAGAGTAATAAGGATATTGGCCTATAGCAACCAGGATCCTGACGATCCCCCTTTTTAACCCATTTACCACAGTGGACATTCCGCCACGGTGCGGGCGTTCTACAGAGTGGGCGGGGTCTGTGTCGGCCAACGGTCGTTCGCAGAACTCGCGAGGTAGTGCTCGCATCAGCCGTTGGCCGACACGAGCATGGAAAGGTTTAAAAATAGGCACTATGATAGATTCTGACCAGCTTGTTATAAAATTAGAGGAACCGCTTGCATTGATTACCTGGGATAATAATGGGCCCCATAACATCATGTTTGACTTATGTAGGTCTACTGGGACCCCATCGGGTGCAGGGGTATTGCCCCCCCCCCAAACTTGCCAATATAATGCGGTTGACCTCGTCTAAAGTGAACTGGAGATCGTTCTGGTTTGTCAGGGCTGCCAAAGCAACATCTCCATGTGGTTGGCTATCTGCAGGCTCTGCACTCTCACTGCAATTGTACATCGTTGAGAAGTGCTCGATCAATTGCTCTTCTGTAATAGCTATTTCAATGGTCGGGCCATCACCAGGTATCAGGAAGGGGAATTTCACAGCTTTCCAAAAGGCTGAGCTGTCTTTGGAAAGACAGGCATCATGCAATGGTATCCAACCATCATTTCTCATAGTTGCTTTGCGTTCCTTAGGTGCTAGCCTATAGGCCCCTCTAGCCTGTCTCATATCAATGGGATTTCTGGGAGTCTTATGTGTTTCCCGTTTTAATTTAGTGTAAGCTTGTGTACATTTACAGTCAAACCACCCTTGTTGCTTTCTTCCTTTTTAGGTCTCAGCTAGGCAGCGCATGCGCTGTTTCGTCGAGAGATGGTGTATACAGTATAGAGGGGGAAGCTTCGCCCCCACTTTCCAGCCTTATTTTTGTTTGGCTTTCATCATATTTTCTGCATTCTGATTGGTGGTTGGCTTGGTAATCCTACCTCCTGACGGGTATGTCGTCATTTTTACCCTTCCGAGGCTATTGGCCCCTTTACTTCATAAACAGTTTTGATCCCCTACCTCTCCGTGTTCCCTCCCGTACTCCGTGACTTCTTCGACCACCAACACCTTCCCAACCCCTTCTCTTCGTGCCTTTTTTTACGTCTGCACTTCTGTTATAAATGCAATAGGACTCACATAAATACGTGTCCTATTGCATTTTCAGTCTTTGTTTGCTATTTGATTCGTGGGTGCATTCGCACTATTTGTCTTGCATGGACGCGATGCCTTACATTGTATGCATGCACGACAAAACACCACACGCATGTACGGCTTACCGTAGGCCTAGGCCGGTGTTTGCAAATACCACAAGCATTTACGACTTGCTTTAGACCGGGAAGCCTTATCATCATTGGACGAGAAGAAGGAGGCCCTTTTCCCTGCAGACGGAGCCATGGTGAGTAGGAAATGCCATGGTTGTGCTTTAAAATGAGTTTTTGATCTACCTTCATCCTGTCCTTGAAGCGGCGCTGCTTGTCTTTTGACCAGCCGGGACTCCGAATGCAAGTACAGGAATCCGCTGATCTTCAACTGATAAGTCAGATTTCAATGTATCCACTGCTGGATACTGCCTGGCGTGCCTCCGCTGTTTAGCTGGGAAGATGACATAAGTTTGCAGGTGTTTTGTGTATCTTGGTGTTGTGAATGTGTAGTGGAAGCTGCATCATTCATGTTCTCTAGTGCTCGTCCGCCTAAGTTACCATTGGTTACAGTGGAAAAATGCCATCTCCTTGATACGAGGAGGAAGACATTTTGGATAATGCGCGTGCATCTCATTCTATAGAGTACAAGGCTATATGTTCTGACAGAGCCCCATTGAATTAACCGCACATGCAAAGATCGAGCTAATTTGACCTAAAGGCGAGAACTTACACTTACTGCTCGAGTCACATATTTGTTTGCAATGTGATCTGCTTTATATTTATGTGTTGATGTGCGGCACATTTGCATGTTTCTCGCTAGCCTACAGTTCCCCTGACAGCTTTCTGCCTATTACGCCTCATCCCTTATACACGTGCATTCATACAGGTCATTGGCAGGTATGCACACGCCCCTTGGAAAGTAGCATTTGTGAGTAGCTGATTTATTCTGATAACCGCTAAACGCTTGTGGCAGCGATTTGCATGTTCATTCACATTTTGTATGAGAGTCGCGCTGTTGGAGGTTGGTGACGCCTGCCAGGCAATGGCATGGTAGCAATAAAGTTCACGTGCAATCGTGCATGCAGGTAGATAGATCAGATTTGTCGGAAGTCGTCCAGTCTTTATTCCTGTGGTACACTTGCTGTTGTGGAATGCACCACATTGTGTGTATATATTTATGCAGAAGTTAGTGGATTTATTCCTATAGAGCACACAAGGAAACAAATGTCCCGCCAAGGCACTTGGGAGCATGCAGACTGTGGTAAAGATGCCCATAAAATGCCGGAATTGTGACGCAGAGGGGATGCCAGCGAGGTCGTGAACATGCACCTGCGGTTTTAAGTGGGGGAGTGGTGGTAATTTGGTGAAAACTTGCAAACAAGTCTTATCACTATAGCAAGCACAAGTTGTATCTATGTGTTTCAGGGAGATTAGTTAATGCACTGTCAATGAACGGGCGAGGAATGAGAGCACGTCATAGCTAAATGCATATTAGGTCTCAAAGGCGAGACCCATTGCATTGCAAATATATACTTAACAAAGAGGGCAACTTTAATGGCTCCCGATAATTCCTGGAAAGAAATTAAAACACTATCAGGTGTAGATATTTCACTCAAACAGGCTTCAAAGGCTGATTTGCACCTTGTTATGACTTGTTTTAGAATGTCTGCGGGATCCACCATCGACAGTATTCCTTTTAGGTTTCACTTTGCCCTCCACAATACAGCAACAGAGCATTCAAATGGTGTAGTAGCACAAGAGTTTCTGACAAGTATCTGCTTTTAAACAGAACTGATTGCCGGTCTCTTCCCGCCTGAAGTGTTGCCTAGCAACCAGGTCTCATGGCCCTCGGCCTCTTGCGAGCTCACTGCGCTTCAAAGAAGACACAGACTACCCGCCGAAAGCTTTGAACGCCAACAAAGTTTCAGATCACTAAAGCCAGTTCTAATTTGAAGCACTCCCAATGATGGCGGCGGCTAGAGTAGGTTGCATTGGGTCCTGAGAACCCGAAAGCCCGGCATGCTCTGCAGCATCTAATATGGAGGTCAGTACAAGTATAAAGGTTTGATTAAGCAAAGTGCGGACTTAGAAACATAAATGAACCCTATTCCTTTTCCCGATAACTATGGGTACCATTTGTTGACAGAAATGAAAAAGCAGGCAGTGCAGCATGACTGTTTCCTCTATATGCTCTTAGCACAGTCAGAAAGAGGAAAGTTCGGCTATCTTAGTAGTTTCTTTTTGGATTTGCTTAGGTCGGGGAACCATTTATATTATCAGTGATGATATCTCACCCAATAAAGACTGGGATGAAGAAGATGGACAAGGAGGTAACAATGGCCTCTCTTTTGAAGCCCAGATAAGTGATGGTTTCTCAGCTTGATTCAAATTACTGAGTCTCTTGAGGAACACTCCCCACTTTCTACAACACTATCGTCATACTCCGATAGTCTTTGCATGTGTACTATAAAGAAGAGCTACTGCATACTCTTCACCTCAGCTTGCCGGAGACCTCAATAGCTAAGTTACAAAGGGCGCAAAACTGTGCAGTTTGAAAAGTTCGCAATCTGTGAAAATTCGACCATGGTCCACAAGTCAGGTGGCGAACTCCACTGGATCTTGTTTTTTTCTGTGGCACATGGACCAAGTACAGATGTTTATATAGCGCGACTGGACCCGACCCAACGGTATTGAAGCGCTTTACATGATCACCAGTCACATTATACAGGTTCACATTCATGTTTTATAGGCACAGGGAGATAACGTGATTTGCCCAGGATCACAGGACATTCAGTTGAGGCGTCCCTGCTTGGACAATGAATCCTTCACAAAGCCAATAGATCTTGTTCCTTATCATTACTCATTAGCTCGAGTTAGTCCAATTATAAGGTGCTCAGAATTTTAGGCAAGAGTTATATGGCACTTCTTCAAAAGTGAAAAGACGGTTGGCATACAGGGGCAGGCCTCATTTGTGCCTAGTGTGTTTAGCGATTGTGTATCCAAAAAAATCTTAATAAAAAATCTTTGAAATAAAAAATAAAAAAGAAAGGTTCGTTATGAAGGCGGGCACGCTGCAGCGGGCGCCGGATTCTCCACTGACACAGGTCAGAGAACTCTCGTGATGTCAGTTTTTAACGTGAAATTTACTGATGTCAACAATGGGCTTCTTTTCGGCCAACGACTCATATTTTTGACCAAACGCTTGTTCGATATCTGTTGGGTTCAAGCAGCTATAGGTGGCGGAGTGTACAGACGACGTGCAACCTCGGTTTCTAAAGCTAAACGACCCAGGCTATACATCCAATGAAGTCGGTATTCTCGGCTATCTGAATGAAGTCTATTGAAAAATGTACCTAGAGTGCCATGAGCAATGTCTTTCCGATATTAGGCGCCACATAATGCCCTTACAAACCCCTGACATATACGTTAACAACAATGAATGTAAAAAGTCGCTTCCCGAAGGCGCCGAGTGGCGATGACCCGAGGCTGGGGCGGCTTCAGTGGGTGCTGGCGGGGGCTGCGGCGACTAGGCCGGGAGACGGGGTGTCTCCCGGCCTCGTCGCCCGCAGTGTCCAGCTCCCGCCGCTGCATTTGCTGCAGTCAACGGCTCATCTGCAGGAGCTGCATGTGCGGGGGAAGGTCGGGTCCACTCAGCCGCACCCCGAAATAAAGACCCCCAACTCGTTCTGGCCGCATCCTAGGAGAGCCTGTGCCTGAAACGCTGTTCACCTTTACCCACAGCACGCCGGGTTTGGCACTTTAACAGAGCACTTTCTAGATCGGCATGGGCTGATAAATGAGTCTCCTCGGACAGTTCTGAGTGCTGCTTTCTAAAGAGCGTGATGGTTGAAAGGGTCTCAGATGGCAGCCAAGCACACGCAAGCAGCCTCGTGTCAGCAGCCTCCTCCCCCTGCACACAGCGCGCTCTAACGTACAGAGAGAGACCGTCTCATTCGGTACGAAGGCACGGCAATACCCACTGGCGCTCATATGCTGCCGTGGCACGCATCTATGTTAAGCGCTACACTCCTTCTCTCCTAGACACATCTGGCTCACTGAGCCACCTTGTTGCGTGCGGGGATCAGCTCACTGAGCTGTCCGGCTGCATGCCGTGGTTCTTTACTTCGGTAGCATATTTCAGTAATGACTATTCTGCTCTCACGACATCTGATAAGCAGAAGGCTGTGTAGGATCAGCTTTAATGGGATTTGAACCCATGATTTACAAGCATTCAGCACAGTGAGCCATGCAGCAGCCTGTAAAAAGCAAGGCTTCTCGGATCAGCCATTTATTTCGACTCCACGTGTGTATGTGTGTGTTGCTAATTATGCAGGGGCGTAGCTATAAGTGATTCAAACTCCGGCCTCCTGTCCATGTTGCGTCTTCTCCCTAAGTCCATGCTGCTTCTGTTCTTAAGTCGATGTTGCTTCTTCTCCCTACGTCCATGTTGCGTCTTCTCCCTAAATCCATGTTGCTTCTTCTCCCTAAGTCCATGTTGCTTCTTCACCCTAAGTCCATATTGCTTTTTTCCCTAAGTCCATGTTGCTTCTGTTCTTAAGTCCATGTGGCTTCTGTTATTAAGAACATGTTGCTTCTATTCTCAAGTCCATGTTGCTTCTGTTCTCAAGTCCATGCTGCTTCTGTTCTTAAGTCAATGTTGCGTCTTCTCCCTAAATCCATGTTGCGTCTTCTCCCTAAATCCATGTTGCTTCTTCTCCCTAAGTCCATGTTGCTTCTTCACCCTAAGTCCATATTGCTTTTTTCCCTAAGTCCATGTTGCTTCTGTTCTTAAGTCCATGTGTAGCGTAGTTCCTAGTTTCCCACTAGGCCCTGCGCATTGGAATAACATAAACAGTAGTATCGACGTGGAACTGGCTATATTCCAGGCCTCCACTGACTATGCTAAACTTAATTGGGTTGTGTTACCAACTAGCTCAGAGGTCACTGGAAACTTTCTTCTCTGCATAGGAAGTGATCAGCTTCCTTGGCACAGACAAGAAGGGATTCAGTTTTCCAACAACCGTGCAACATGACAACTTTGCTCCTCAGATCAAGAGTCGATCTCTAGGGTCGTGTGAAACAATAGACATAGATTTCACTCAGTCAGTCTGGTGCAGTTTACTTTCACAATATGTAGAGAATAGAGAGACGGGCGTGTATCAATAAAGGTTAACATTTATTGAACAGTCTTTCTTCTCATACAAGAGAAATGTATTGCCACAATTGCAATAACTGTTATTATAAAAAGTACGTACAGTAAGATAAGAATTGCGAAATAGAACTGTAAAAGCATTGATATGGTTTCTTAGCCATACAATGGTTTAAAAGTAATAAAACATATATACAGTCATATATACATTAGGCTAACATACTCAACTGGTGCTTCTAACTAAGCCTACCCCGGTGTGCCTGACCTAAGCCTAACACGTGAGAAGGGGGAGTAAGTAAGTAGCTTAAGTTAAGTTGGTTTTGCCAAGGTTTGTTTCAAGAATTCTCTTTTAAGGGTTTAGTCAACACCATACCTCTGAATAGAATGATGGAGGATTGGTATCTCCTTCAGGGGTCTCTCTCGATATCCCAGTCACCCGCGAGGGTAAACCGGAAGCGCCGGGACTGGATTTCTCTGCACGAGAAATGCAGCGGCTTCTCTCAGCGCGTCGGGAGGAAGGAGGGGTGACAGCGTCCGCGGGCAGCTGGGCTGGATGTCTTCGCAGAGGACGGCTGCACGGCTCCTCAAGCGTACTGAACCACAGTTCGCGCTGTAGCGGCGATAATGGTAATCAGTAGCTTCACCACCACAGGATAGCAGGCTGCAGCGACAGAGTGCTAGTTTTTACCAACACTGGTCATGCAGGCAGCTGGCATCAGCAACAGGCAACGCTCATTGCTTAAGGCAACGTTGGTAATATTTATACCTGACAGGTGCCGGGTTTGACGCAAGTTTGCTGGACATAAGACGTCAATTAAAGATGTCACTAGGAAGTGATAGTTATCAGTTGCTCATTAGAGTTCCATTACTAATCAAAACATAGCAAGCGGGGATTTCCAGGTTTGCTAAGTTTTTATCTTGTTGAAGAACTCGGAGTGTTATCTAGGAATATCAGATAGTGACTGCTGCTCCGTCATTGCACTAATTGGTCGCAAAGGAGGTAGCAGAGAGTCATGCTGGAATGTGGCTCTGTGGCTCTGCTCGTGTGAGGCCAGAGATGACTTTTCAGAAAATCGCACTTGAACGGTTATGCCAATATAGGGAATAAAGGGCTTTATAGCCGAATAGGGGCATAAGGTCACAGTATCGATCAGGAACCTAGATAAGCACATGACACCCACTCCACGAATTCATGTCCATCAAAATTACTAAAACTAAGCAATTAGATGCATGTGTAACATTGTGTAACATAGCCCACCCCAAAATACATAAATGCATTCGAAATAGGCGTACTTGTAATACATGGAATTTAGGTACTGTACGTTGTTTTAAAGCATAGTAATCATTCAAAAGGTATTGCATATAAAATCAATGAACGATTATGCAAAAAGAATTACACATGAAGTATCTCTGACAGAAGAAATGCGAGATAAATCATCACATAAAAATGCATTGTAATAACATGTGTGCTAGAGGCTGGTGTTATGTTGTTATGTCTCTAGATGTGTTTAGAAATAGAAGTGTGAAGCTTCTGTTCTCTAAGAATAGTTTTTACGTTAAGCAAAGAATTGTTCGTGCCAAAAAAGAAAAGGGTCAATATTTGAAAAATTGTCCAATTCAAAGAAAAATCAGTTTACCAAAGCTCCTGGCAGTTTTTTGTTGATCAAAACTGAAGGCCGAATTCAGAGTTCATAGGAACGCTGTGTGTCGGAAAGCTTTTCAAAAGTTATTGTTTCTCTATGGGAGAGAACATCGTATCAGACAGGCTCGCAAAGAATTGGTCTACAAAATCAGGTGATAGTTCAACCAAATTAGATAGCGCTGAAACTTGGCAGGTGTGAGAATGATTGCTGTCATCGAAGACAGGATCAGCAATGCTCACAGAACGTTGTACCTGGATGATGTTGCTTTTGTCACTCGCTCCACTGTTACCACTTGGCTGTAGTACAGGAGTCTCCACGAATGCCGTCATCAGGATTGGTAGCCGCTGGGGACAACACAATGCGTGAGCCGTTATTGGACTTAGCAAAGTATCGACGTCCATTGGTACTGCTGATGGAAGTGAAAGACAGATGTCCAACACGCATTCCTCGCCGCAAAGCATACACCGTAGCACAGGTAAAATGCAATTTTGCCATATTGGTCTGAATGAAAGGAACCAGGTCATGTTTAGATCTCTCAGCCTGGCCAATCCAAGGACGTTAGTTATCCTGTCCCTGTAGCGCATTGCTAGGATTGTCTCTTCCATTCCCATGGGAGCTATGTCTGAGCCGAGGCTTGCCATAACGTAGCAGGATGGTCAAAAATAGAATCCCTGCGATGAGTCCAAAAAATAGTGGAATACCACCAAAAATGGAGTGCACAAAATTAGGAAATATTCCCAAAATTGCCTGGAAGGGTGTTAGCAGTCCTGTAAAGACTGTCTTAAATATGCCTGGGATGCTCGTGGCACTAGACATGTTAAGGAGTTGCTCGAGCATTTGTACGAAATGCACGGGGCAATTTGTTGATAAAAGGTCATGGACTTCAGTAGCCGTCCTTGCGACTAGAAGATCATACGTCTCTTTGGATGACGTTATAGGCACTGTTGTCTGTAAAAGCACAGATTTCATTTTGCTTAATGTATCAATTCGTATAGAATAGAGATTCAGACGAGGCCAGATGGGAGTCACTATGTCTGGAGGCCCGCTCGGGAACAATGCTTGCATACAGCATTTGACCATGGACGTTACTTCTACTAGATAACTTAGTCCGGGCGCGAGGCCACAGCACCTGTGATCCGTTCTTAGAATGTAACTCCCGTTTGCGAGTTGCATAAAGAAGGGCTCTATCTGAGTTGCAGGTGTGACTAGCTGGTGGCATGAAAGGTTGTTTGAATTTCCATCACATGCTCCGTGTAAATTAATACCCTGACACAAAAGTATACCGCTTAGTGAATGTTTACAGTTGTCACCACTAAGAAATACATTTTTGTCGCTGTCACTATAGCAAGAATGAGTGTATGGTAATTTCCATTCGGATTTTATATAGCCTTTACCCAATTGTTCATACTGGCCAGCAGGTATGTATTCAAGGCATTTATGAAATTGGAAAGTTGTTATCGGAATTGTGATAATTCCGTGTATTATCCATTCAATGACAGGACTCTCTGACATTGTCAATGGTAATCGCTCGAGTTTCTCGATGCTCAAGATTGTATAGTCTGCTCCTTTCTGTGCCAAACTGATCTGTTTATCAGTAAGGTTAAAAATGGAAAATAATGACGTTGTGTTGATTAAACGCCAAGGCACATAGCCTGAACGAAGATTTTGCAGCGTCCAGCCTAGTTCTATAATAGAGCGTAATTGAGACTGGCCATGTTGTAACATTAGCAAATCTCTGTCTATCACATCAAAGGCAGATGATACAATATTGTCCAAAGAATATATTCTGGAAGACAGAGTCATTAACCCATTGTCTACTACAGAAAGTGATTTCTCCAAATTAATACGATCAATTTCTCGTATCTTTTCAGCAGTTTCAATTTGCTTTACTTTCCAAGCCTCGTTGTAAGCAGCATAGATGCTGGTCGCTATGAAACGCTTTTGACGCTGTTTGCGTGGTCCAAGAATGAAATCGCGCAAATCAGCACCATCTTTTAATAAAGACAAGTGTTGCTTAATTTCAGCCAGTGTGGATGTAGCTAGCCATTCTAGGCAGAGTTTACCTACACTGTATGTTGTTATAACCCCTGGATGTTGTCTCTGGGAGTATCTTGGGTCTAATCTGGTCATTTTTAAACCCTGTGTTTTATTCAGGAATCTATCTTGACAGCTATTTGTGTCTGTAGGCCAGATTAACCACTTTTTCCAATCAGGATGTGTTCTGTTGAAATGTAAAATGTGTGACACGTCTAACTCATTATCTGCAGTTGCATTCTCAGCTATTGGCTTTGGTATAGACGGTGTTTTCATTTCTTTGTTCTTAGCTAGGCCAAGACAGGATGTTTGGTGTACAGTGTCATTTAAAAATAACATTTGTTCTGGTATCATGCAGGTTCTAAATAGTGCTTCTAAGCCTTGCACCTGCCAATCTTTTGTACCCCAAATCGTTTTCGTTTCAATATTATTTTTCCAATAATCAAAACCAAATGTCATCATTTTGTCATAAAATGCTTCTGAATATATCAATTTAGAATTTGTCAGCATTGTTTTCATTCCTGTTTTATCTAACAGTTTGTAATAAAACGTTTCTGCATCACTGGTGTTAAACCCTGAAAAATATCTGAATTTCTCAAAAAATGCTTTAGAACTGCTTTTAGGTGGTGTAGAACAATGTTCCCATTGGTTATACATAAAAACATTTCTAGGCTGTGCAGATTTATGCAAGTAGTGATCACCATAGTGGGTATAACAGAATAACTGCTCATAACTAGATGAACCTTGTAAATAATCATGATCTGTGAATCTAGCTGACATAACTAAATCAGACATCATGTCATTAATACTGTTAAAGTCCCAATCATCAGAGAATGTACTTGGTGTAACAAAGTCACTTAAGGAAACCTTTAGTTGATGAGGATACTTCAGGATTTCGACCGGACCATAGATCTCATAGTCTGTTTTCTCCCATACTACCCCACCAGGTATTGGAATTGCTGTGACATTTACTGTTGACAGTTCTCTTTTCTTCACGTGGGATGATCTGTGTGGTTTCAGGACTAGGTTGATGTTCTGACTTGCTGTGTCCATTGTAATATATTTTCCTTCAATGAATTTTCCCAAACACAGTACCATGATGAGCCAAAGCAGGAGGAAAAATACACCTAGACCGAACCAGAACTCTAGCCAAGGGGAAATAAGGTAGATTTCCTTTAGTTGATGAAAGAGTTCCGTTGCTTTTTCTTTAAAAGACTTTTTTGTTTCTGGCATCACTTCGGGGTCGTTTAAATCTTCAGAGAAGTTGTCGAAGTTGATGAAATAACCAGAGGCAGTTCTGTCAATTGATGGGATTGTTCTTTCAATCTGTCTCTCGGTAGCACTTTCTGATGCCACATTAGTGTAGACTGGTGTTTCTTGACGAACTGTTTCAATCTGTGTTTCAAGAGGCACGAGTTCCATGGCATTATTGCATAGTCCTTCATTGTGCACTGCAGGCTGATCGAATGTGATGAGTCTTTCAGTTTGAACCTCTTGGATTGTTGCAAGTTTGGGTATTCTGTTGTTTCTTGGGAGTCCACTGGGCCTACTGTTGATTATAGGCCACATGCTTGTGGTTTTACCAGATCGATGGACACGATTCTGTTCTCCTTTTTACCAGCAAGGGGCGGTAGCACAACTGATCTTGTTCCGGAGACTGCTAAGACAGGTACTGCTTTTCTGTAAGAAGGCCCAAATTCCTTCTTCACCGCGATCTTTTCTCTGACTAGATCCCCAATCTTTGGAATCCAGACAGGCCTTGCTGGGGCTGTTGCGGGTGGTGCCTCGTCAGTGGTACTTGGCTGTTGCTTTAACTTTATGTTGCTTAATGATTTTCTTGTTTCATTCAGTTCCTGTAAAACAGCCAAACGGTCTTTTACTTCAAACTGCTTTGTTTCTTTTTGTACCACTGACATCTGACTATCGAGGTCCTGAACGTTCATTCTAATTCCGAACAATAGTTCGTATGGGCTGAAACCTTTTAGAGAATTTCTTGGCATGTTGTTAAGACTAGTCTGGACTCTTATTAAATGTTTGACCCACCCAGCGCCTGAACCTAATACCTTCGCTGTTATAGATTGCTTTATGTCCCGGTTTTTTCTTTCTATCACACTATTCCCTCCCGGGGTATGACTGACAAGAATACCACAACCCAATTCCCATGCTAGCCATTGCCTCCTTATAAGCTCGAGAGCTAAAAGCAGGACCCTGGTCAGAATGGAACGTGGTAATTGCGTATATGCCGATATGGACTCGCAAATCTTTTATAACAGTTCTAGCGTCAGCCGAGTGCTGGAGGCCTCATTATTTAAGTGTATTTCGTCTTAAACGTTGTACACTGGGACGCGCTTCTCTTCTTTGATTGCGCAGATAGACCGCCTTATGCTGTCTAGAAGGGATCCTGAAACTACCCTGGCCTGTTCATTACTGCGATCTCTGTTGCAGTCTTCACAATTTTGAGCAAAACATTGAATATCTATACTCATTCCTGGCCACCAGTACTCTGATTGCAATTCTTTCAGAGAGGCTTTGATTGTTTGGTGTCTCAGTCCCAACCCCATGTGTGCTTCCAGTAAGAGGAAGCCCCTCCTGCTCCTGTTTGGAATTACTCTATCCCCCACTCCAGGGATTCGAGCAAAAGGAACGGAGTTTGCATCGATTATATATGCATAATTGAGTGGATAGTTTACGGGTAGTGCTGCGCAGTCGCCTTTTACGGTCGTTCTTACTGCCAGCATGGTTTCCCCGTCTATATACTTATCTGTACGCTTTTTTGTGACTACGGAAGCCGGGTTAGTTGCTTCCGTGGTGGCTGTATTAGCCAATGAATTCCCTGCAACGTGAACGCCATCACGTTGAAGACTCTGTGCGTGAATCACGTGAGTCATTTGTAGTTCTTTGTGTAAAAGAGCTACCTCGTTCCAGAGCTTTTTATGCTTTATTGTGGCACCTGTGTCATCTTTGTAGTCGTTTTCGATCCAACTCTGCAGTTTGTTATTGAAAGAATTGACGCAAAAATGAGAATCGCACACTATAAGTGTGGGGAATTCGCGTTCTGCATTTTCGAGCGCCATCTTTAAAGATCTGATTTCAGTTCTTTGAGCCGAACAGTACTTAACTGATTCAGTTTTTGTTATTTTCGGTTTGATTTTACCGCACAGCCAACGACATTTAATGATCGCACATGCTGCATCGTAGGATTTTCTCTCTACGTTGAAATGCTGTACAAAGCTATCTGTGTAGATTATACAGGCGTATTGTGGGAGAGGCAGGATTTCGATTGGCAGAGGATATTCTTCTTCATAATCTAAATCATTCAGTTCTGTGTATTGCGGGGCAAAAAAGTATTTCACATCTTCCGCTCCTAGAGAATCTATGCACTGTATCCATTTTGGATTCAGTGACACTGTAGGCAGGTTTACTGGGCTGAATAGCGCCTCGAAGGCGGATTCCGCTGTGAGGATATTAATCCGTTTGCCGTGTGCTAGTTCTCTTGTATTTGCTAATGCGATTTGCACTGCGTTCACAGTTTTTTCTGTGCGACTGAATGTTTTTTCTGCTTGTGTGTACAAGTGAGATTTAATTGAAATTGGTACCTTTTCTCCCTCATTAGAGGTTAGGTATGTGAATCCGCATCTTCCTGGGATGACTCGGATTACCAGATCGCGTGTGTTGTCACGTGTATCTAATTTTGTTTTTGCTAACATGTCTGTTTGCAGTGATCTCAAAATTTCTGTGTGTTTTTGAGTCCAATTGATTTGTTTTAAATCAGGTTTAATTAGTTCGTAGAGAGGTTTAACCCTCTCTGCGTAATTTAGGATGTAAGTTCTTCCGAAATTCAGAAAACCTAGTATTGATTGTAAATTCTTCAGCGTTTTTGGAGCTTGGATTACAGCGCACTTCTCTAAGAAGTTGTCCGCTAGGCTTTTCCCTTCACTTGATAATTCGTACCCTAAAAACAGTACTGTCAGATGGGCAATTCGGGACTTTTTAAAGTTGAATTTGTAACCCTCTGCTGCGAACCCAAGTATAATGGTGTTCACTCTCTTCAAGTGAGTATCCAAGTCGTCATCTGTGAGATAAATATCATCTACGTAAGATAATGCTTCATCATCATAGATTTGTAGTAACTCTGTTACCCTAGCTGAGAATAGTCCTGGGCTGTTCTTGAACCCCTGTGGGAGTCGACAGAATTTTTTCTGCGACCCAAATGCGGAGAAAGCGGTCAAGTATCTGCTTTCTGGTGCAATGTTTTGACAAAAGAAACCATTAGAAATGTCTAATGTTGTTTTGTATTTTTTCCTAACTATGTTATTCATTAGGGCTGCACTATGCGAGTTTTGTACTGCAAAAGTTTTGCAACATGTATTAAGGTGTCTGTAGTCCAAAACTAGACGATATGAATTGTCTGGCTTGGAGACAGGAAACAAAGGATTGTTCATTTGAGAGGTGCATGTTTCAATCATCCCCTGGTACTCAAGTTGATCTAAGATCTCCCTGACCTGTTTTTTAGCTTCTTGCTTTATGGGATACTGCCGTTGGGCAGTTGGTTCACTTTTTAGTTGGATTTTGTGAGGCGGTGAGTCCTCATCCCATCCTACATGATTTTTATACAATGCAGGTGCCTGGGCTACTGCCCATTTCCTTGCATATGTGTATTTTTTATGAATCGGAATGTGATTCGAGAAGGCAGGCATAATCACTTCTTCGCCACGAGGGCACTCCCTGACAAACTCCGGGGGCCAATCTTTTTCAGCTAACAGAATATCATAGCCTTTTGAGAGCTTATCCCAAAATAGACCCTTAATTTTCCTAGTCTTATCACCCTCCATACGCAATGTTATTTCGTATATTTTATGGGGCTCGCTAAGTCTGGCGTCGGCAGTTTCAACCTGAATGTATTCATTCGTGTCCACTGTCTCCAGATGACTCATCAAGTTCTTGCGCGCTATACTGATCTCTGCTGCACTGTCCAACATTGTCAATGCCCACTCCCCGTTTTTCAACTGTGTCCTCAGTATTCTCGGCATGGTTGATTACTCTAATACTGGCTACCTTCTTTTTAGGAAATTGAGATTTCTTATTTTGAGCAGGTTCCTTGTCTTTGGACTTGGTGTGCTCTCCTGGGTCTGACCGTCCTCTTCTTTCCGAATTCTGTGGAAGAGATCGAGAGGGACGTGTATCAATACTTTGATATCTATCAGGTTTTTTTATATTATCCCTATTTCTTAGGTTATATCTTTTCTCAGAGGGCTCCCGTTGGGGAGACTGGCGTTCTCGAGTCGGAGTTCTTTCCCTCCGTCGAGGAGACCTTCCTCTGGACTGGAAAACTTTTTCCTTGGGAGTGGATTGTTTATTTCCATCCCAGCTCTTTTTAGGAGTGTTTAAATTATTTTTAATAAATAATTTTTCAGGATTTTCGAGCAGTTGGGGCTTAACTGGTTTTCCACCCAAGCTGTCTCTACCTAATTCTTCATAGCATTTTTCTATGATTTTTGCAAGCTCAACAGGATCTTTTATATCTGTTTCCCTCAACTTCTGGCGAATCGCCACAGATGCTGCTTCTCCCTTTACATTGGCTAATAATATAGCCGTGACCTGCTTGAAGTCTTTCAGTAATTTCATACCTAGATTTAAAGCTGGTTCTGGACCGAATTCATTTTGAATCTGTTTTAGCACGTCTGGTATTACCGCCATAGACGGAACACCGTGTGTTTTTGTGTAAATGGAAGCAA
This sequence comes from Lissotriton vulgaris, assembly GCF_964263255.1. Lineage (NCBI taxonomy): Eukaryota > Metazoa > Chordata > Amphibia > Caudata > Salamandridae > Lissotriton > Lissotriton vulgaris. The sequence continues at coordinate 1,584,575,434 of NC_141693.1, forward strand.
AGACTGTACCCCAAGTGTCGCAGTCCTCCACGTGTGGTGCGATTCCCATAGGAAGGCAGATGGTCAAGATTCTGTGTTTCTCAATAGGGGTAGTATCAGGAAATACTGCCTCTATTTGAGTGATTTTCTGGGCTAACCAGAAAGGAATTTGTTCCCGTTTTACGGGTGTTTTACCAAGACATGACTGTATGTTCTGTGGTGTAATTTTATTTGTGTTCCCCTGATGAGGGGTCAGCTGTGGTGAATTAACAGCTGGCTGGACTGTTGCAGTCCGTATCACATATTGGACTAATTGCCTATGTATTTTTATTAATGTGTTTAGCTGTGCTAACAGCTCTTCTCTAGACATTCTTGCAATGTCAGGATGTGGTGTGTAGCTGGCTAGAACCGGCCACGTGGCTCCTGGTCTACCTAGTGGACCGAGCCTAGTTATGTGATCATTGTGTTTTAGGGCGCCATTAAACCAGAGCAGGTGCTCTTGAAATTTAAGTGGGATTTCAATCTCCTCGAAAGGAGCGTACTCTCCCGGAGGTTCCTCTATTTTGTAATAGTGAAACTCTTGTGTTATTGCGTTTACCGCTGGAAAGTTTATCCATGAATAGAATACCTCTGTCTGCCGATACTCGTGAGCCTCTATCACGAAAATTACTGTACCACCTTGAGGTGTCAGTCCGTTTTCTATAAGTTTTAAAGTTATAGATCTTCTTAACTGGACCGGGATGATAATAGCATCCGGGTCTGCTTGTTCGGGACCTTGCTGAGTCGCATCTACTGCGGCCCCAGAGGTGCCGTTGTTTTCTACTGACATTGTATGAATGCAGTTTTTGCAGAGTAGGTCTCCAAGGAGACAAAGATTAGATGCACAATATTTTGGAACACTGTATCCTTCAACGTTGAATAAACCGGAGCTTTACATAGGAATCTCTTCCTACTAAGGTCGGGCGGATTTTAACCTTTCACCCACTCCAGACGTCTATTGGAGTTTTTATGGGAGAAAGGGGTGTGAAATATGCACGACTGAGTTACTCTACAAGTCTTACGTTAGTTTATCGCCTTACCAAACGTTGGGCGCCATGTAGCGTAGTTCCTAGTTTCCCACTAGGCCCTGCGCATTGGAATAACATAAACAGTAGTATCGACGTGGAACTGGCTATATTCCAGGCCTCCACTGACTATGCTAAACTTAATTGGGTTGTGTTACCAACTAGCTCAGAGGTCACTGGAAACTTTCTTCTCTGCATAGGAAGTGATCAGCTTCCTTGGCACAGACAAGAAGGGATTCAGTTTTCCAACAACCGTGCAACATGACAACTTTGCTCCTCAGATCAAGAGTCGATCTCTAGGGTCGTGTGAAACAATAGACATAGATTTCACTCAGTCAGTCTGGTGCAGTTTACTTTCACAATATGTAGAGAATAGAGAGACGGGCGTGTATCAATAAAGGTTAACATTTATTGAACAGTCTTTCTTCTCATACAAGAGAAATGTATTGCCACAATTGCAATAACTGTTATTATAAAAAGTACGTACAGTAAGATAAGAATTGCGAAATAGAACTGTAAAAGCATTGATATGGTTTCTTAGCCATACAATGGTTTAAAAGTAATAAAACATATATACAGTCATATATACATTAGGCTAACATACTCAACTGGTGCTTCTAACTAAGCCTACCCCGGTGTGCCTGACCTAAGCCTAACACGTGAGAAGGGGGAGTAAGTAAGTAGCTTAAGTTAAGTTGGTTTTGCCAAGGTTTGTTTCAAGAATTCTCTTTTAAGGGTTTAGTCAACACCATACCTCTGAATAGAATGATGGAGGATTGGTATCTCCTTCAGGGGTCTCTCTCGATATCCCAGTCACCCGCGAGGGTAAACCGGAAGCGCCGGGACTGGATTTCTCTGCACGAGAAATGCAGCGGCTTCTCTCAGCGCGTCGGGAGGAAGGAGGGGTGACAGCGTCCGCGGGCAGCTGGGCTGGATGTCTTCGCAGAGGACGGCTGCACGGCTCCTCAAGCGTACTGAACCACAGTTCGCGCTGTAGCGGCGATAATGGTAATCAGTAGCTTCACCACCACAGGATAGCAGGCTGCAGCGACAGAGTGCTAGTTTTTACCAACACTGGTCATGCAGGCAGCTGGCATCAGCAACAGGCAACGCTCATTGCTTAAGGCAACGTTGGTAATATTTATACCTGACAGGTGCCGGGTTTGACGCAAGTTTGCTGGACATAAGACGTCAATTAAAGATGTCACTAGGAAGTGATAGTTATCAGTTGCTCATTAGAGTTCCATTACTAATCAAAACATAGCAAGCGGGGATTTCCAGGTTTGCTAAGTTTTTATCTTGTTGAAGAACTCGGAGTGTTATCTAGGAATATCAGATAGTGACTGCTGCTCCGTCATTGCACTAATTGGTCGCAAAGGAAGTAGCAGAGAGTCATGCTGGAATGTGGCTCTGTGGCTCTGCTCGTGTGAGGCCAGAGATGACTTTTCAGAAAATCGCACTTGAACGGTTATGCCAATATAGGGAATAAAGGGCTTTATAGCCGAATAGGGGCATAAGGTCACAGTATCGATCAGGAACCTAGATAAGCACATGACACATGTGGCTTCTGTTATTAAGAACATGTTGCTTCTGTTCTCAAGTCCATGTTGCTTCTGTTCTCAAGTCCATGTTGCTTCTGTTCTTAAGTCCATGTTGCTTCTGTTCTCAAGTCCATGTTGCTTCTGTTCTCAAGTCCATGTTGCTTCTGTTCTTAAGTCCATTTTGCTTCTGTTCTTAAGTCCGCGTTGCCTCTGTTCTTAAGTCCAAGTTGCTTCTTCTCCGTTAATCCATGTTGCTTCTTCTCCCTAGGTCCATGTTGCATCTTCTCCCTAAGTCCATGTTGCTTCTTCACCCTAAGTCCATATTGCTTTTTTCCCTAAGTCCATGTTGCTTCTGTTCTTAAGTCCATGTGGCTTCTGTTCTTAAGTCCATGTTGCTTCTGTTCTTACGTCCATTTTGCTTCTGTTCTTAAGTCCACGTTGCCTCTGTTCTTAAGTCCATGTTGCTTCTTCTCCCTAAGTCCATGTTGCTTCTTTTCCCTAAGTCCATGTTGCTTACGTTTTTAAGTCCATGCTGCTTCTTCTCCCTAAGTCCATGCTGCTTCTTCTCCCTATGTCCATGTTGCTTCTTCTCCCTAAGTCCATATTGATTCTTTTCCCTAAGTCCATGTTGCTTATGTTCTTAAGTCCATGTTGCTTCTTCTCCCTAAGTTCATATTGTCTCTTCTCCCTAAGTCCACGTTGCTTCTTCTCTCTAAGTCCATGTTGCTTCTTCACCCTAAGACCATGTTGCTTTTGTTCTTAAGTCCATGTTGCTTTTGTTCTTAAGTCCATGTTGCTTATGTTCTTAAGTCCTTGTTGCTTCTGTTCTTAAGTTCATGTTGCCTATGTTCCTAAGTCCTCTCGTTGCTTCTGTTCTTAAGTCCATGTTGCTTTTGTTCTTAAGTCAATGTTGCTTCTTTTCCTCCCCACCCAACCATGTTGCTTCTTTGACCCCCTACCTGCCCCCTTACTATGTTGTGTCTTCCCTTCCCACCCCACCCCACTATTCACCTCTTCCCCTCCCACCCACCAAGTCCCTGTTACTTTCCCACTTCTACTCGCCTGTCCCTATTTCATCACCTCCCACCCGCCCCATCCCAGTTTCACAGTGGTGTAATAAAACTTGAGGTGGGGCCCCTGCAAAGTACATGGAAGTGGCCCCCCACGCTCCAGAACCAATCAGGAGCCCTCAGGCCAAGAAACCGCTGCCCTCGCACAGTGCCGAAGGGGGCATCCTGGATCTTGAGGCCCCCTTGTGCACATGGGCCCCCTGCCCCCGGGGGCTAATGTTACGCCATATCAGTTTCAGCTCGCACCCAGCAGCGTCCCTGTTTCTTCTCCCTCTTGCCCAACAAACACGGAAAAAAAATTAGGCTGCACTGGCCACTCCATAGCGCTTTTTAATGCCCTGTTCTCCCCCAACCACCCTCCTCCCGTTCACTACCCCCACTGGATTGCCAAATCCAATAGACCACCCTTAGGTGAGACCTATTGGGTTTGCCAATGCTTGTCTTTTTTGCTACCTTCCAATGCGAACCCTGCGCTCTCTAAGTCGCAGCTTCTTTTAATAACAGCCAGGCCAGGCTAGAGGGTGGCCAGGTGGACCAGGCCCACCTATGGAACCCCTGGACCAGCCAATGCCATACTGAACTGAAAAACGAGAGTTTTTCACCTTAATGTTTCTGTTGGCTCTCCCTTATCATTTATTTTAATGATTAACACCTTTGACATAGCATACTTTCAGGCCTGGGGAGCGGAGTGAAGTCTGCAAACTATATTAGCTGGTGTGATGCTCAAATGACATGCACGTCCTGAAAACTGAATTATGATTCTGGCCTTATTGCATTGTATTTTTAAACTTCAATGCATTGCAAAGTAAAAAGCTGCCAAAGTTTTTAAAAAAACATGAAAAGCTGCTAAGTTGCGCTGCATGGCAGTAGAAACATTTTTGGTGCTGCTCATGACCAGGACCATGCTGCAGTCTTAAAGTTCTGCATCTTAAAGATTTGACAAGCAGCGTCCCTCCATCTTCATCAAAGCCGGAAGCACATCAAAGAAAGCAGTGCTAAAAATGTCAAATGAGGACAGATGCCAATACCTAAAATATCAGCTCGATTAAATACTTTGTTGTTTTTTTGGCCAGTACCCACTCATCTTCATAGCCCACCCATGCTTCTATATGGCCTCCCAAAGAAAACATTCTAGAGCCAGGTCTGATAACAGGCCCAAGTGAAACATGCTTGCTTTGTTGGCCATTTCCATAGTCATCTTTGTCTACAGCTATGGAACAATCTGCCCATTTGTATCAATATCATTCAATCACACTTTTATTAAGAATAGCCTTAAAAACTCATCTGTTACGTTCTCTCCCCCAATTGGTTTTAATGTGGTTAGGTTTTTATTGTTGTATTCCTTATTGCCAGGAAGCCTAAGTTGATGAATGAGAACTTTAGAAAAAAAATGCAAATCACTCCACCCAAGGGTGACAAAAAAATAAACAAGCACTGGCAAGCCAATATGTCTCCAATGCATTTTGGCGGCCATAGCTGGGTTTGTCAATACAGCATTTTTTCTAATGAATAGTGTCAGATTTGGGGGTCTCTAGTTGGCGCAGGTGGGTTCTTGTGACAAATATGGACCCTCTCCTCTAGTCAGGGCAAGGGGGATTACACTCCTAAAATAACCCCTGCTCACCCTTTAGGCTGCGTGGCGCGAGCAGTCAAGGCTTATTACAGAGGCGTTGTAAGTTAAGCAGTTGTGACCACATACAGTAACACAGTGACAACTCTACCAATGGACACAACACAGGTTTTATATCAAGAATAAGTAGACTTTATATAGAGTTACAACAAGACCATAAACGACAAAAATACACACTATGATTACTTTAAGATGGTAGATTTAAGCTTAGTTCAGTTCAATTCATAGATGCGACACTCTGCGTCAATGTACCTTAAATTGCATTGCGCTTCCACGACAAGCAATGTCGCAGCGATGGGAAATGCGGCAAAGTTCAGATACAAAGAAATAAAGATGTGAAGATCTTGCAGATGCGGCATGCTTCTTGGGGATGCAAGAAGTCCTCGGTTCGATGTGTGGACTGCAGCGGCGACACCCTTACGATGCGACGGCAACAGCTCCAGCAGCGAAGCTTTTCTCCATGATGTGTGAAGCTTTCGCTCAAAGCGACAACTACAGAGGCGACATCCAAGATGCGACAGCAGCAGCTCCGATGGCGGCGCGCTTCTTGGGGATGCGAGGTGCTCTTGATCGATGCGGTGCAGTGCGATAGTTCCTGCGGCGACACCCTCCTTCGGAGTTGCAATGGTAGGCACAGCGACGGCGACACGCTCTGACCTCGTTGCGAGATTCTTCTTCTGATGCGGTGCAGTGCGACAGTTCCAGCAGCGACACCCTCCTTCAGAGTTGCGACGACAGGTACAGCGACGGCAACACGCTTCTTCTCGTTGAGTCGCGTCTCCTTGAGACATGCAGTTCCTCAGAAGGCCCAAAACAGCAACAGGCACTTCCGAAAGAACTCTGGTGACCTTGGGGTTGAAGTCTGTTGTCCCTGAGACTTCAGCAGGAGGCAAGCTCTTTTCCAAGCCCTTGGAGATCTTTCACAAGTTCAAAGCAAAGTACAAAAGTTCATTTCTCCTTCCTTTGGCAGTATGGCAACCACTGCAGGCCAATCCCCAAGCAGGACTGCAGCTTGGGAATAGTCTCTCCTCAGTTTATTCAGGTTCCTCTCCTCAGTAAAGGTTTCTTCTTGTAGTCCAAAAGTGATCTAATTTCATGGGATCAGGGTCCCAATATTTATACCCCAAAATCTTTTGTTCTCTGAGGGGAGAGGGGCCTTTGCCCAGTCCAAACCAGTTCTGAAGCACTCTGTTTACCAGGCTTCTCCTTTCCCTTCACAGTGCAGGGCAGAGACATCAGACGGCCCACAGGAGGTGGAGCCCGCATTGTGGAAGGCAAGTACAGTCCTGGGGCACTTTGTTTACAGGACTCATTCTCTTCTTTCAGTGTGCAGGGCAGAGACATCAGCCGCTTCCCAGGGGGTGGAGCCAGCATTGTGGAAGGCAGGCAGAGCCCTATTCAAGGTTCAGGTGCAACTCCTCCCTCCCATCTAGATGCAGATCTCTCTGTTCACCACTCGGTGACTCAGCCTGTCTCCTGGAATTCCCCAGCCCTGTCACTCTCAAAACCAGACATAGGAATACACAACCTAGCAGAGGCTGGTTCGAATGGTTAGACAAGCAAATACCTACTTTCAGAAAGTGGTATTTGCAAACACAGAATATAACAATAAACTTTACTAAAAGATGTATTTTATTATTCTGAGTTCAGGCATACTAAACTCGAATTTCTACCATGTTCTCTGTGACAGTTAGGATTATAAATTGTAATAACTGTAACAGCCCATTCTGGCCTATGGAGAACAGGTAGCCTTGCAATATCGAAAAACGAAAATGGCTGTAATTCACTATTAGGACATGCCAAACACGTCCGACTTTATACTTACAATGCACCCTGCCCTTGGGCCTACCATAGGGGTGACTGATATGAAGAAAAGGGAAGGTTTAGGGACTGGGGAGTGGGTGCACATGCCCAGTCAGCATGCCAGTACCAGACTGCACGCAGGCTCTGCAATGGCAGACCTTAGACACATTTTACAAGGCTGCTTCTGTGGGTGGCAAAACCAGTGCAACAGGCCCACCAGCAGCATTTGGATGACACACCCTGGCACACTTAGTGCACTAGACTAGGGTCTGACAAGTAAACCAAAATAGCCAAACATGGAATCACTAATCCATACATCAATTTACAATAGGGAGCACTTGCACTGTGGCACTGGACAGCAGTGGCACAGTGCCCAAAGCATCTAACACCAGCAAAAATACATGAGGCAACAGCAAAAATGGAAGGGAGGCCCACGCCAATGGTGCCAGGTCTAACACATAGGCAGTGACAAAGCCAATATTGGCAACTGGCTATGCTCAAAATAAAGAAAACATTTAGCAAACATGGTTTTCAAAACTTCCAAAATGGCTGCCACGTTATGTGATAAAATAAGTAATTGAGACACGCAGCCATCTGGAAAGTATAGAAAACATAGTTTTGTATATATTCTGTAATCTCAAGATATCTGCCACATTGCATCAAGATACATGACGACATGCATCAGCATGTTGCGTGGTACATACAATATGTGAAGGAGAGAGAGGGAGAGTGAAAGAAAACAAATAAACTACTATGGAATCAGGGCTCAAGTCGGGGTACCACGCGGGTGGACGGCATCCCCACACTTATTTTACCGGGTGGACGCAGTTCCCCCTGCCAAACAGCTGGACTTTACTCTTTGGCCTCTCTGCGACGAGGAGCTCGGAGCTCACAGCACTCTGCTCACGCGCTGACTTCTCAGATGCAATCGCATCTAAAGGGTGAGCGAGGGGAGGCAATGAGCTCGATGGTGCAAGCCACCTTTCGTGACGTCACTTCTTTTTTTAGGACTTGTGCCCTGCATGGAATGGTAAACACAAAAGAGAATGTTTTCCTCTGAATGTCAGCAGTAGAATTATATAAGTAATTCAATCAAAAGGAGGATGATAAAGATGCTATGCTGTACTGGAGGGACAAATAGAAGACGAAAAAGGAAAGCCATCAAATAAGAAGTAAGCCCAAATGACTGACAAGAAAGCCAACCAATAATATTCAGTGGGCTAATCCAAAGCCCACTGTAAATGTTGGTGTTGTCCACAATAGGTCTTTCAACAACAGACAGGCAAAACCTGTTTGTATGCGAGACCTAAAAAGTGTAAAGAACAGAAAGAAAAAACATTGGCTAATTAAAGTATTGGTTCTCTAGCACTGGCACAGAAGCACACTTCTTTGAATGTGCACGTTATCAGTCAGTTGCAAGACACACAGTGGCAGCAATAGGCTGATCCATTGCCCCATGAAGTGTGACGTAGAGGCCGGAAGCCAAATTTGATTGACAGCGGAACAGCTGGCTTGGTACAGTTAACGCGGTCTCTAAGCCAGACCTAGATCGTTTCACCCTGCTGGGACTAGGAAGCAGCCTGGAGTAAGAGCCTATTTTGCGACCATTTAGTTAATGCCAAGGTTAAGAGGTTACTGATGCTTTATATCCGGGTCAGAATATCTTTAGGATTTACAAGTGTCTCCCCGCGTGGGAGGCAGCAGCAATGGCTCAGCAGCGGCGAGAGTGCTGACAGGGCTCCTTCCACCGCAAGAGAACATTGATTGTGAGCGTTTTCACTAGATTAGATCTTTGTCGAGAGAAAACGAGCCTTTGTCTGCTTTTCCTTAAGCAATTTGGCTGACACCTGCATTCTCTTCTAATCTGTGACAGCAGGTTTTGCGGAAACACGCACATCTCCATCTCGGGTATTGGACACTGCCATGGAGAACGAGATGGCCGCTTGCCATGCCGTGTGCACGGAAAAAGTGTCTGGCACAGCTTTTTGGAAACGTGATGCCATGACCGCTCAGCATGCCAGGATCCAACGAAGGCTGTACAGGCTGACGAGCCATGACGAGCGATGGATGGAGAACTACCAGATACTTAAAATGAACGGCCCAATTCAACGACTTGCTTGTCTGACGCATGGAGAGATGCCCTTCCTTGCTCATACCATTCCTACTAGAGTAGAGGAAAAAGTGAACCGAAAGTTTGCAACTTTCTTCAATTTGGCATGGGGGGAAGAGCGGGGTTTCAGAAAGTGAGCTGGAAGTGGCTCATAACATCTCGATTGATCATGATAGCATGCTGAAAGGTGACGGCACTCAACTGGAAGACATCCGTTTTGGGACTGGACATTCATGAACCTATTAGCATGAGCCACTCAGAGAAAGTTATGGTGAAGGCCTAGTTTGAAGTACAGTTGCCTGAAGCCAAAGGAAAGATGCTTTCAGTGGAGCTCCCCTGCTTCCTTTGCAGGATATTTGTGCAGCCCGTTTCTCATGCTAATGTCACGACTAAGGTCTTCATCATGGATGGGGAAAGGAAAGTACATATATTACTTTATGATATAATACATAATATTGACTGCATTTTTAATGGTATTGGCTGTCAATTGAATATCTTAGGCCAGGGCTAGATTTGCCCAGACATGAATTCAGCTCAGAAGATCTGAGTGGTGGCCTAAAAAAGTTTAATGACATAAAACAATTTACGTTAGCAGTGTCATCTCTTTGAATAGGATGGCAAAGTTCAGTGGAGGGTTTGTCCTGCTCTTAGAAAACATCTACTACTCCAATGACACGTTAAATGCATCTCTGCCTTTGATACCGTACAGCCTTCTACCGCTTTTCATCTAGGTTTGCAATAGGCAAATGCTCCATTCTAGTCACAATTTCCCAGCCCATAATCGGACACAAAGTGGACCATTTCCTGGCCTTAACTGACGACATTTCTAAAGATAAAGGATGCTGCTCTGTTTAGCAAGATAATGGCATACTTTGATATGTCCATAGAAACAATGTTGTTCACCTACGCCAGTCCTTGTGGCCTGGTTGCAGTATTGACACCTCAAGCCAAAGTTAGCCTTGCATGATTTACTGCTTTTGCTGCAGATGGCTCCCACTTTTAATTTACTATTCTAACATGGTTCTCCACCCCAATAGATCAATACATTTAAAACGGTCACCAAGACTCACTAAGCACACCTGCCATCGTATGTCGTATGCCAGAACTAAGCAAAATATAAGAAGGCTAGAGAACCTCCCCCCAGGCTAATGGAAAAACTGGATTAAATGTTGGGCGGAGGTGGAAAGTTCTGCCCTCCACAGAGAAGAATAACATGATTTGAGAAAAAAACCCTTACAGTGCAATGGGACGCAATGTTTGGTGCCTTCCTTTTCAAACCCGAACAATGAAGATGGACAATAGCGTAATATTACATCCTACTTTGGGCCTATGGCTTAACCCCGTGAACTGGCTGGCTTACCCGAGTCTCAAGACCTTTGTGCATCATCGGGCATGTAAACTGCATACTCACAGATTGATATTGACGACTGAAGAAGTGCCCTGCAGTTGCTGTTGTTTTTGGCCTATTATATTTCGTGATGCTGAATCTTCCGGGTAATATTTGTATAATCCTTTGATTGTGAAGAGCCAGAAGCAATGATAGTTCCCAAACTCCTGCAATAGTCCTCCTAATAGCTAAGCTTGGTACAAAAAGTCGCAGGGTATATTCATCGCATGCTGCCGTTTTCCATGGAAATAACTCTATTTTACCCGTATTGATTTTACCATTACTTGCTTATTGAACTGGAATTCTATAGTTACTAGACATTGAAATGTTTGCTCTCACTGATATCTGTTGAATGTTAATGTATGGATTGATCATGTGCTGGCTCAATACTAATAAAAAGGAATGTTTAAAAAGAAGCAACAATATGTGCTCTGTTAAAAATGTATGTTTTTTAATGTGCCATATTGCCATAGCCATCATTCTTTTAAGACAGGTGTTTGAGTTGCTCACCAGCTCCACACAGTAGAACTAGCTGAGTCAAGTACATTACGATACCAACTCAGGAAGTCTCGCTGGGCAGATGAGTAGCTGGATGTGAGCTCATGAAATGAACACGCATTAGCAAATCAAATAGGTCTTGCCTATGTGCAAGCTATTGGCTTTGCCATTGTCCTTTAGCCGTGTGATACAGCAGTGTGGCTGTTTTCAGCATACCTAAAAGTTTGTATATATGAGTGGCATAGAGCAGTGTGGTGTAGAATGGTGCAGAGAGGATTGGAATGGCGTTGCATCGAGTGGAGTGGCATAGAGGGGAGTGTCATACATTTGAGTGGCATAGAGCAGATTGGCATAGAGTGGCACAGACTGTCCGCCGATGGTCAGGTGTCTGCCCACTGTGGCATCCTATCCGCAAATACGCGAAGCCCAAAGAAGATGACTGTTTAGAAGACGAGAAATTGTATTTTAAGAAAAACAGTTTTGTTACCCGTGTCCTACTGCCTCAAATTCAAACTTTGCAGCTGACAACTGTTTGTGTCTTTCTGTAGTTATAACCAGGAAGTGGGAACTTTAGTCCTAGCAGAACCCAGTCAGCAGCCGATATGGACCCCTAGTGCTTAATTTGTGCTGGTGGTTGCCAGTGTACCCCACTGACATTTATGTTTTAGGGCCTGCACTCTTCTTGCTGTTCCCATGGATAGTAGCAGGGCTTTAAGTGGGCCGTGTCTCACCGGTGCTGAGCACCAGCAATTTTGTAAAGGGGGCCTCAAAACGGGTCTCTATCGGGCTCTGTTTTGTGCCCTCGCACAGGCGGTCCATTTTTCTGGACTGCAGTGACATCAGGCACATCGATATGCGCGTGTCATACTGCTCACTTCTCACTAGTGGAGAAGTTACGGCATGACGTCATGTCAGATGAGCGTTGTAGGGGAAGGAAAATTCTTTAAAGAGAGTCATTTTCTCTCTGCATTTCCCTTCTCTTTTTGAAACTTAGGGAGCATCAACATTGTCGTGGTGTCACCAGGACTTTAAGTGGACGTTTTTTTAAATAATGTACAAGCCATAGTTGTTGCTTATTTATCTTATGCAACTAACAACCATTGACAAAGCCAGTAGTCCTGACTTCTTGTATGTATGAAGTTACTTGTTGTATCATATTTCTGGATGCAAATACAGAAACAGCACACTATGCTAAGCACAGATTTTTCGCTAACGTGTTTTAAGTCACGCCCTTAATTATGTCAGCCACGCCCCTCTGAGAGACCCCCCAGTTTTTTCACCCCACTTAAAGCCTTGGGTAGCAGTGTCGTTCCCATTCACTTCTGCACGAAAACGTCCTCCCCTGCCTGTATCGGAGGCCTTCTTGTGCAGTTCAGCTGCATTTCAGTCTGCAGGGTTATAGGGGGAGGGAGCAGGTAATATGCTGTAGGTCTTTCACTGCATGAGTAGTCCGGTACTGTTTTTGCGGCCAGCAGTGCAAAATTTGAGCTGGTGGTTTCCGGTGCTCAGCACCGGCCCTTAATTGTCAACACTGGGGCTTGTACCACTCTGCCACATAGTGGCGCTGCTAAAAATGAATATTGACTGCCTCCTAAGCCATTCTTAAAGCTTTGAGGGCCTAGAGGTGGCTGAACTTTCACACGTGTAAGAGTGTGAGGGTTACTAGTTGTGTTGGTACTGCCATAGGCAGCGCTGGCAGGGCAATGTTGGTGCAAGCTGCAGTGGCCTTCTGATGGGGGCCCTGGCACTTACTTTTTTTTCCAAATTAAGGGCAGGTGACTACTTGCCGATGTCCACTAGATTTCCTGGCAGAGTTCAGTAAATCCCATAAAAAAAAGTTAGCGGAGTCTTTAAGTGGGGGCAGGAGGTGCCTGTGCCCCCTGCAATCTTCAGAGAATTCTTGCAACCCACATAATGTATAGAGTGCCGTTTACAGATTAGTCAGGTAATGCAGCTTCTGTCCTGCTGTCACAGAGGCACTGACAGACACCAATCCTTAGCTTACTCTTTCCGTCTCAACCCTTTATGAAGGATGTATGACGTTACAACGCATACTTTTACTCCGCATACCATTACAACGCGGTATTCACAACGCATACCACTACAACGCATAGCGCTTTGGGGTGCTGGATAGTGGTAAGTATAATTTACTATTCTAACTCCAGTCCCCGTGGACCCTAGGGAAGGTGTTGGATAGTAAATTAAACTTACCTCTTATCCTAGAGCGCCCCCCAGCGCTATGCGTTGTAATGGTATGCGTTGTAATGCCTGCGTTGTAGTGGTAGTGCGTTGTAAAAAATGCGTTGTAACAGGTGAATACCCTTTATGAACTGTGAAACAGGTATCTGTTGGGGGCTGGGAGGAAGCAGCTGTAGTTCAGAAGGGGTACTGCACAATGTAACTTCAGGAACATGTTTTGCTACTGTGGTGCAGAACAAACACCCACCTTTAATCCAGGGGTCTCCCACGCTCTTGTTAACGAAAGCTACTTCTGATCGATGAAAATAGTCCTCAGCTTGTGATGACTTTGACAGTTGTTGCAGTAGTGACCACATCAGAGGCCATCACAATAGTGGCCACACCTTGCAGGATTACTAGTAGTGTCCCCCCAGATATGCGTAACAACACTGAGTGATGCCAAAATATCATATTCAGAATATTGCATAAAATAATATCATGATCTTACAAATCTATGTAGGCAGAGATTTAGTATTCTAAACTTTTCATCTGTGTAAGAATGTAAATACAACTTCACGTATCTTTGTATTCTTACCGTCATGATGTTGTGGTAGTCTCCATACTGTATACAAAATGTTGGCGGGATGAGTTTTACAATTTGATATGGCAGTAGAACACCAATCACCACGACACATAAGAAGTGGGTTACTAACAGCAATGTCAGAAAAGGTTTATCACATAAAAATGCTTCCACATGCCATTAGAGTCTTAGGGGTAAGTGGCCAGTGGAGCAAAGGAAATACTAAAGCAAATAAATATCCACAACTCGGTATGAACTGTCATTGAAAGAGTGGGTAAATATGTTTTGGATTTCAAGCATTTGTTTTCATACATCAGCATATCCGTTTCTAAAAATACATGGGTTTCTATCTAATGGGCATTTTCTATTTTGGGTTGACAGATACTCCAAGAATGTCTTGTCTTTATCAAGCAATGGGACCTTAAATATGGCTAGAGTAGTGTTGTATCTTATGTCCCTCACCCAACTGACATTCACAAAGCACTAGCATTCCACCAATCCAACATTCCACAACACAGACATTCTAGCTGAGCAGCAGGAAGACTCAAAATACAACAAGTAGCCCCTCTGATTTATGTAATAGGGTGGCTGCACTTCGAGGAGATACTTCAACTGCAATGGTGAGAGTAGCTTCTGAGCTGCCCATTGGAGATCCCTACTTTAAACAGACCCGAATGTGTTAATGAATATCATACCAGGGCAGGTACTGGTATAATATCTGTATTGTTTCTTTCTTACACTAAGCCTGGTTCAAAGTGGTGACATATAGTCCAATTACAGGACGGAGGCAGAAGGAGAGTATGATTTGCCCAGGATCAAACAGTTTGTTAAAGTAGAAGATTGCAGCAACCTGTTACCAGTCTTCAAAGGCTACTATTATCCCACTCTTTTCATTTTGGTGAATGCACCATGACACTGGGCTCCCTATTTCAGTCAGCATGGAAAGCTCAGTCTGGCCCATTAGAAATTGAATGATGCCAAACATTTGTTCCCATTCACTCTGTAGGGAGTTCTCTGGGGTGGAGAACTCCATAGAGAGGCAATATATTTCCTTTGCAAATACACTTTTTTTGCATTACTATTTTCTTTGCCTGGAAAATATTTTTCCCTATGAAGAAAGTCACTTCCCTTCAGATCCCAATAAATGTAGGGGTGACCTTTTCTCCTTTCCACAACAGAAGTAGAGTTACACCATCCCTATCTTCTTCCTTTACATGCACTGTGCGGCTCCCACCCAATGAAACGAAGGCACGACAAACATGGCCAGTAGAGAGCCAGTCTTGATCCAACATGTGGGATACATTTACTGCCAGATCCTTAGGGGCAGACGTGCCAGTTAAGTGTCAGGTCTGCTGCTTAGCTGGGTCTGTTTATTTGAGTGAAGAGAAGATTAAGCCTGATCAGAAATTGGTGCTGCCGACACTCCACCTATTGCCGACACTCCACCTATTGCCAATGCCTAACATCTTTATTTCTCTTACTAAAGTGGTTTGCTGAGAATCACAGGATATTGTGCCTGCCCTGGGACACAAACCTGACTCCACAGTCATAGCTATGGCTGCAATACCACACTTTTTCACTGCTGACCATGGGCCATTGAATATGTCCTGGGTGGCTGTTAGAGGGACTTAGCTCCACTTTTATCGTTAATTAAATTGGGATCATTTTGCACAATGGCCTAAACAGTTATTATATGGCGTTTTCTCCATTTGGAAGTAATCACTGCTCTGTGACGTGTCCCCTACCGTTGAATTTCTCCTTGGGCAAATCACTTAACCTCCGTATACCTACAATGAATGTGTCCTTGGGTAAAGTGTGCTCAGCCTATACCTTTGGGGCAAGTTCACGCTATATAAATCTGCAAAAAAGTGTGTGTTTGGCAGAGAGGCACATGGTAACACTGCATAGAATGCGACAGTGGTACTGGATCTCCATGTCAAAATCTCATGGGAGTTCTTGGCAATTGGTACATTGGAATGTTAATCGGGCCAGTATCTTTGGTAAAACGGTCCTAGATGGGACTTAACCCCTCCCATGCTCATGACGAGCTCAGCTCGTCATGAGCCACGGTGCTCCGGTGCTCATGACGAGCTGAGCTCGTCATGGCCCATGGAACGCTCGCACGCTGGGCTAATTCCCCTGCTGTGCTGAGAATTCCATTAAACGGGCGTGGTCGTGACGAGCTCAGCTCATCATGAGCACCAGAGCACCATGGCTCATGACGAGCTGAGCTCGTCATGAGCATGGGGGTGCTGTGCGCACCCCCCACCCCCCAGCACAGCAGGGGAATAGCCCCAGCAGCCAACGGGTTAAAGACAAAGTCAGACCCCCGGTTCCCCAATTAATGCATTCTCTGCTTGAGGGTTGGGTCCAGGATCCCTGAGTAGGGTCTTCTATGCTTTTGTTTGTCCTCGTTTTACTTAAAGGTTTTAACTTGTTTTTGTTTTTGTTTTTATCAGAAACTTAGACTGGGGTCCACCTACTGCAAATCAACATTGAACTTGTTTCTCATGGGAACAGTGTATCCCAAACCTTGGTCATACCTCCACCCTTCGGCATACTGTTTTTTAGTATGGAAATGTATGATTTACACCTCTAGAAACTCACTAAGCTACACCCTTGCTTAAAGACACATTGGGGCCTATTTACAAGAAGTTACCGCCACCAGAGCGTCACATTTTGTGACATTCTGGTGGCATTAAGTTCTTTGCTTATTTACAAGTCGCTGTTAGCCACACGGCTTAATGCCACCTTGTAAATAATGTCCCTATTCACGAAGCAGTTAGTGTGAAAGGGGTGGGCAATGGGAATTGCAGTGGGCATGCCGCTGCAACAGCCATTGCTTTTTGACACTGCCCCATAATACAAGGTATGGGGCAGCGCCAAATATAAGACCAGAAAATACCTGGTCTTAAAAAGGCGACACAAAGAGAAATGTTTTATTTCTCCTTGTATATTGCTCTTTCTACAGGTGCTTTACTCTGTAGTGTACATGGATAGAGCATATTGCCTGTTAAGATTGTTTATTTGCAGGCAGTTGTCCTTTCCGGCAGACAAACAATCCCCCCAGAAGTGCAGGCACCGTAGCAAAATGGCGCTAGGGTGCTTGCGCTGGCGTTAGGCATCTTCTTTCGCGACAGCGCTACGGGAAACGCAGGGTAATGCCATATGTTTGTAAATACGCTGTATCCCTGCATTTTGAATCTGACAAAGCGCAGCATTACCAATTTTGGTGTAACACCACCCTCCAGAAGTTTCTTGTACATATGCCTCATTATTCTGTGGGTTTGAAACACTTTTAGAAAAGAGATGGCAAGAATGGAGTAAAGAGAACCCAGATATGGAGCAAGCACATTTGGCAACCAACTGTGCCCTATATTTCTCACAGTGAGGAAAAGGGTTAGATGAAGCATGAAGGAGGGGAAATCTAACAGAGGGAGGACTTGAACAGAGTGTTGGACGGCTCTGGGAAGATAAGAACAAAGAGGAGGAATCAAAAGAGCACGAAGAGAAGACGGAAGAACAAGAAGGCACATGACAGAGCAAGAGAGGCAGCAAGGGAAGGAAACAGCGCAGGTGAGACAAAGCGAGGAAGAGGCGAAAGAAAGAGGGACAGGGACAAGGCAGGGCCGGCACAAGGCATGGGCAGTGTGGGTCGCTGCCTAGGGCCCCGCTTTTAGCCCTCCAACTTGGGGCCTCGCACCAATGCGACAGTCAGGCCACAGCATGAACGGTGCCACCTTGCAAGTGCGCCACCTTAGGAGGCCCCCTCCCCTGGTCTCACTGCTATGGTGTGGCAAGTGGAACCCGAGGGGAGGGGCCCCCTCCGGAGGGGCCCCCTCCCCATTCCCAGTTACAAAGGCAGGTTTGTCTGACAAGTAGGCGTCCACCACGCCACCTATGCAGAGGCACAGCGGGACGGCTATTGTCCTGTTGTTTAGCTACCTGGCAGTATTAACCATTTCTGGAGATGAGTAACACTCGCACCATCAGCCCTGGATGAGCTTTTTAAGAGGTGCTTATAGGTTGCTGAGAGGGAGGGGCTGCAGCTTCAGGAGCAGGGGCACCTACTCACATGCAAACAGCCCTGAATGTGTCACCTCTATGTAATTTAAAGGGGTCTCACACATTCCCTTTCTGCCCAGGCCCCCAAACTTCCTAGTACCGGTCCTGGGACAATGCAAGCACCGTAGGAGAAGAGAGAATACGAAAAGTAGCACTGATCGAAGTAGGAATGAGTGGGAAATAAGACCTAAGTAGCTAAGTGAGGCCATTGAGGCAAGAGTGCGTGAAAGTCTCGGGGGGCACCGAATGACGGGCCCTTTAAAGCCTTCAGCCTCGGCCCTGGCGGGGCGCCTGAGGGAGGCTCCGCTGGGACCCAGCGCACTGGAGCTCCGTCAGAGGCGCAGCGGTCCCCGCGCAGCCGTCGCTTCAGACTGGTGCTTAGTGCTTTGACGGGGGAGGGGAGATGTCAAACGTCAGCCTGTGATGCTGATGCAGGGCAGAAATGAAGGGAGTGTTTTCTACAGTGAGCACGTGAGATGCAAGGGACAGAACGGCGTCGGGGGAGGCCCTTCATCTCATGAATGTATAGAAATGGCACCACGGCTGCCTAGGAAAAGCCGAAAAGCCAACGCATCTGTAACAGGGAAGAAGGCAGCGCTGGAGAGCTGTCATATTTTGTGTGGAAAGTTCGTCGTCAGCGGAGAGTTGAACCCTGTTCAGCCCCGGGGCCACGAGGCCGCTTACCGCCGCATCAGTATGTCGCCTTCACACAGGAAACATTTGCTTTCGCCCCTCAGATGTTAGGATTAAATATCTCCTGTCAGAAGCTCCGTTATTATATCGATCCCCGTTAAATAGGCGACAGGGCTGTGCGGAAGAGGAGACGCTAATGGGGCCGGGGTCATCGGTCACAGCTCCGTCCGCAGTCCATCGTCGGCTGAGGTGAAGGCCTTTCCGGAAGCCTAGCGACAAGCAGAGGCCCGAGGAAGAGTCTGTGAGCAGCGCACGGCGGGCCTGTGACAGGCCTCTGAACATAGCGCCTAGAGGAGGAGCACGCGGACCTCTAGACGCCACCGAGCATCCCTCAGAAGCGCTGCTCTCGCGCCTCACTCATGGGACGGCCGTCCTTCGGCCGGGGACACCGGGAAAGGAGGACAGGCGGGAGCTGGCGTAGACTTGTTGCCACTGCTCGATGACACCGCAGGCGCCCCCTCCTCTCCCTCGAGCAGTTCTCCTCTCAGTATCTCTGGCCGTGCTCTTCCACTGGCGGCTTTATGGAGGGGGCAGTGAGCTGAAAGTGTCCACTTCACCCTGGAGCCTCGCGGGGCAGGGGCTGGAGGGAGCAGGCGTGCCGGGGCCACAGAGGGGCCCTCTTTCCCCAGATGACCGGAGGAGGGAGCAGTTGCTGATGTTCCCGACTACACGCGCATGTCTGTGGTGTGAAGGGAAGGCTCTTTCAGCACCGGGAATAGCTGGAGTGCATACAGCATGGATGCTCTCAGAACAAGGGGATGGCGCTCAGAGCATGTCACACAACAGAAAGATGCAGTCACCTTTTCTTCAATGGGAGGTTATAGAGAGAGCCTTCACTCACCAGATTGTTGGCCACAGCTTTCACCTCTCGTGGTTGATGTGTGCAACCGTCAGGAGAGTCACAAAATTATATCCTGGTGGGCTCACCTGCGGAGCTGTGTGACATTACAACGCATGCCTTTACAACGCATGCCTTTACAATACACGCCTTTACCATGCCTCCTTTACCACGCGTGCCTTTACAAGCAAGGCAAGTATATATATATATATTACCTACTGGCGGTCGCAAGTAGGTAGTTATAGATAGGACCTAGTTTCCATAAGAAATCTGCAACATTCTATTTGGAATAACTTTGGCGCCGGTTGACCAATCTTCGCGAAATTCTCAAAGAAGATGGGGCGCTCCGCTCTGCTCCTCTCCTGAAAGTTTCGGGGTGATTTGTCAAGCGGGGGCTGAGAAAAAAGGGGAGTCCCAAAACGTGTTTTCCCCATGCAATTTTCCATAGGGACCTTTAAACACGGCTGCAGCCCGAACTGCTGAACGGAATTACACCAAATTTGGCAAAAAGGTAGAGTTTGGTTCGCAGATCACGCTTTTTGTTAAATGGTGTAAATCCGTTCAGTAGTTCCAGAGAAAATTAAAAGTAAAATCATAGATATATCTATAGACGAAGTACGGTACGCGTGTGGTACGCGTACCCTCCCGAGCACGAGCTTTATGCTAATTGGCTGTCAACATTCCAAACCAGGATATGTTGGCAGCCATCTTGTGCCTCAGTAGAACCGAGGCACAAGAAAACTGAAAAAGAAACGTGAAAAACAAGAAAAGGGGGCAGGGTAGAAACACCCTGACCCCCTAGGCCTGCCCAGGGGGTCCCACAAGGACCCCCAAGGCCCCCAATTTATGTATTTTTTTTAAATCGCAGAATACGCATAGGGTACACGTATCCCGCGAAAAACAAACAAACCCTGAAGCAGCTTTATTGGTAATTAGCCCCTGGGGGGGCCAAATCACGGGGGCAATTTTCTTAATTATAATGAGGGGCCCAGAGGGGCCCCCCAGCCCTGGGGACCGCCACCCCGGGGCTTTAACAATATGTATGAGGGGGCTAACGGCCCCCTCCGGCCCTGGGGACCGCCACCCCAGGGCTACTTTTAGTTATAATAATGGAGGGCCCAGAGGGGCCTCCAGCCCCGGGGACCACCACCCCGGGGCTTTAATATTATGTATGCGGTGGGGCTCACGGCCCCCCTGCAGCCCCGGGGACCGCCACCCCCTGGGGCTTCTTTTATTTTAAATACAAAAAATAAAACCTGTGTGGGGAGATCAAGCCCCCCCCACACGCCCCGGGGACCACCACCTCCCCGGGGCTCTAATATTCAAAATAGGGAGGTCCATGACGGACCCCCCAGCCCCGGGGACCACCAACCCCCCGAGGCTTTTAAATGTTGGGAGGGGGGCCACACGGCCCCCCTCCTGGAGCCTTGTGGTGGCCCTGGGTACCGCCACCCCTCAGGGCCGGCTCCTGCAGTGTCCCGGGGTGCCCACCCCCGGACACTGTAGTTTGCTATGGCAGGGCGGGAGACTCGCGGCTCCCGCCCTACCATAGCAAACTGCTTTGGTTTTTAAAAGATCTCTTTCAAAACCAAAGCCGAATGCTTTTCTGCATGGGGAGCAGCATGTTAGCTGCTCCCCATGCAGAAAAGCAATGCCGGCTCCCGCAGGATGGGGGGAGCCGGCAGGGACAGTGGGGGGCTTGGGGACCACCCCACGGTCCACAACGCAGAGGGCCAGGTCCCGGGGGATGGGGTCCATGGGGCCAGAAGTGGCCCAGGAGGGGACCCACGCAGCCCCCCTCCCCAAATAATGAAAACAAATAAAAAGAAGAAGGCAGGCCGGCCCCGGAGAATGGGGTCCCCGGGGCCTTAAGTGGCCTCAGGAGGGGGGCCAGAAGTGGCCACGTGGCCCCCCTCCCCAAATAATGGGGAAAAAAAGGAGGGATACGCATAGGGTACACGTATCCCGCAAAAAAAAACCCCCTGAAGCAGCTTTATTGGTAATTAGCACCCGGGCAATTTTCTTAATTATAATGATTGGCCGAGAGGCCCCCCCCCCAAGCCCGGGGACCGCCACCCCCGGGGCTTTAACGTTATGTATGCGGGGGGCTCACGGTCCCCCTCAGCCCTGGAGACCGCCACGGCTTCTTTTAGTTTTAACTAGCACCCCGTCCCGACGTTGTCCGGGAGCAATTAGGCTTCAGGGCCCCCGCCCGCCTCGACGTTGTCCGTGGGTCCCCCGGAGCCTTCCTCCATATATTGCAGTATTATACCTCTATGTTTACTTTGTACGCTTTTGTAACCTGCACACATCACTTTTTCCTCCTATACCTCTATGTTTACTTTCTATGCTTTTGTAACCTGCACACGTAACTTTTTCCTCTTGTAATGCACCATTTGGCTCACTTTTGTAATGCTCTGTTTGCTTCCTCTTGCTACCTGCACACGTCACTTTTTCCTCCTATACCTCTATGTTTACTTTCTACGCTTTTGTAATCTGCACTCGTAACTTTTTCCTCCTGTAATGCACCGTTTGGCTCACTTTTGTAATGCTCAGTTTGCTTCCTCTTGCTCACGATTGTCATTTTTGCTTCATTTTTCCGCCGCTCACCGCTCTTAACTAAATAAATAAATAACCTACCTCATCCGCCGCTCACTGCTCCTCCCCGCCTGTCCGCCGCTCCTCACCGCCTGTCCGCCCCTCCTCACCGCCTGTACGCTGCTCCTCCCCGCGCCATGTCCGCCGGTCCTCCTCGCGCTCCTGGACGCAGCTCCTCCCCGCGCTCCTCACGTCAGCACGCACGTCGCGGTCGGCGCTTCTTGCAAGGGACTACTTTGTTTTTTCGGTAAATTTTTTAAATAACGTATATTTGTTACGTTTATATAGCCTATGTCCATCTGCACACCCTGACGATTACAACGATGTATCAGGTGTGTGGATTGGCGCTGTGGTTCCCGAGTTTACCCGCCTCAAAGGTTCAAAGTTCTTCCTTTATAATAGTAGTATAGATAATGGGGGGCCCAGAGGGCTTTCTTTTGTTTTAAATTAAATTAAAAAAAACCTGTGGGGACCGCCACCTCCCCGGGGCTCTAATATTCAAAATATGGGGGTCCGTGATGGACCCCTCAGCCCCGGGGACCACTACCCCCGGGGCTTTTAAATGTTGGGAGGGGGGCCACACGGACCCCCTCCTGGAGCCTTGTAATGGCCCTGGGGACCGCCCCCCTCCAGGGCCGTCTCCTGTAGTACCACTACCACTCTAAAGCTACTTCTCTGCACTTCCACTCTAAAGCTACTTCTGTGCACTACACTATGACAGAATGAAAGAACTTGTCTCTGGAGTTTCTCAGGGGCCCGCACAATGCATGCACAGCAGAGCAGCCATGGTTATCGGAATTCAGCCAGGAGAGAGTACTCCATAGGAAGGAAAACAAAAGGGCAGCTAGGCTCAGCTCCTCTCATTATTGTAGTGTCTCTTGAAAAAAGAGTGGATGCTTTGGCAGTCTGGCAGGACCTCTCGTGAGAATACGGTGCAAAAAACTTCTCAAATTCGATGGTCAATCCGAGGCATTTATATGGGGTTGACTAATGACTTCTAGCCTACATTGATGAACTTTCCAATAATCCAGGAAATACATGGTCTAAACCAGCATGATGGAAACTCATCAACTCAGACCAAGTGTTTATTTTACATGTCTACTGTCAAACCTTGAAAATGAGATATTGCATACCTTGTGGCAGCCTTGTGTCCCCTGATGTTATAGCGATGTCATTGTTTTGATAAAATTATACTTTCATAAGTTCTGCAAAAGATAATGACATGCTGAATGTCTATCTGTGAGAGTTTACATCAGAATCAAGACACCAATAGAATCACATTAACAAATTCGACCAGAAATGCCTATAATAAGGCAATCGCCCTTCCCAACATCAGGGCATCACACATTGTCAATAATAATGATTGGATCTATGCGCCCAGCGATGACCTCGCACTCAGACAAGAGAGGTCAATGCTAATTAAACCATTTTATCTTCATTATCTATATGGTGGGAAGGACAAGGTGCAGCTACTGCCAGCAACACAGGCAGCTAATTGCCTGGGATAAAGCCATGTGATGCACAGGCTAGAACAACAAAATTACAAGAAACCCTGTTATGGAAAGGGAAGGCACTCAAAGACTTAGATATGCTGCAAGATTTTAAGACTGGGAACACCATAGGCATATCCAAGGTAGGAGAATTGCTAGAGGGCACGCTATTAAACCCTTCTCATACTTCCACCAGGAACATGAAGTCAATCACAGACACATATTTAAAAATACACAATTGAGGCATACACGTCTGGCTGAAAATTTGGAATGGTCAGACCTCCGTGAACGTCAGAATATTGATGGAGGACATAGGATGGGAGCCAGCTCTTCCCCCTACAAAACTCTTATCAATAATCGGCCAGATGGGCTATTGTAATTAAGGGTGAAATGAGCTGATGATCTGGGTATATTTGATAACACAGAATGGGAAACAGCATTAATGTACCTGCATGAGGTGGCGATTTAGTGTATTTAGTGTAAAATGACAAAAAGTGAACATAAATATTTTCATAAAAAAGCAACAAGGATATGCAGAATGAAGCTGGGAGCACAATTAAGGGATTTGTGGGAAGCTATGTATCCATCAGAAAAAGTTATCAAAGATAACTTTTTCTTCTAATGGATACATTTTCCTGCAAATTCCTCATAAAAACTAGAGCAGGATCACACCAGAAGGTGAGTACTCTAGCGTTAATCACCACAACTGAAGGCTTTGAAGGGTCACAACGCCAAACTAGGGTTCTGCTCTGGTCGCTAGATCAAGACAGTAGAGGTGAATGGAAGTTTGGAGAGTGACCCAAGTTGCATCTTGACACATAGCAGTGACTGGTTTATCTTTAAAGAGAGCTAAGTTCGCAACGTTGATGCTGGTAGAGTACAAAACAATTTAGCTGATTTTAACATCGTGAACAAATACAAATACAGCAACTGTCACATGCCCTTCATGTAAGCTCCATCAGTTGTATACATCATGTGTCACTTATACTAATACATCGCTGCACCCCAACATAAGCCACAAACACAGCACAATGCTGAGATTAATGGTCTGCCATTAGTATCCAGTGTCCTTGCGATAACCCGGTAGTATGTCCAATCCTCCTATATCTCTTCATTCTTCGAGGGCAGCCATGTGGATTCGTTGATTGGAGTCTGAAGTGTAATGCAATGATCCACCGTTCACGCCTAGTCTTCTAGGGTGGGGGAGTCCTTGTTCTGGCACATTTGCACAATGGTATGCTTTGTGGTTACCAGACCAAGATATATCAATGCTAATTTGTAGTGGTTCATTTTTAGGTCTAGTGATGTATGAAGGAGCAACAGTTTTGGGTCATTCATGATTTGCTAGCTGGTTATTTTCACCAGTGTACCCAATATCCTGTCCCAGAATGGCCGTATCTTGGGGCATCTCAATGTGGTGTGCACCAAGTCACCAACGAAGTTCCTGCAGGGGAATCATTTTTTCCCAATTCTCACACTTTTGACAAGTAATAGAAATCATATGCAAGAACTTCAGCTGAATCATCCGAAACTGGATAGCAATCTCTACCTTACATGGTGCTATCCTGGCCGTCTGGCAGTCCTTATCTGAGAGTGCACCAACATCTATATCCTATGACAGCACAAGGGTGTCAAAGCTGTCGGCGGTTAGGATCACCAATGAGTGGTATAGCTGGGATATCGTATATGCATCCATGTCTCCCGAAAAAAGAGTAGTCGACAGCTGGTTAAAGTCTGGGAGGTCTGTCATGCCTTTAAAATGTAGAAACAGGATATGTCTTCATTGCAAGTATTTTACAACAGGTGTTTGTGCATGATGTATGTGGATTGAAGATGAACAAAGGGGCATATGGCTTTGTCAATCGTGACATCCCCCAACCTGGATATGCCAATAGCATGCAAACCTTGAAACCCTCCATGGCCCTGAGTGCTGACTTCTCCGAGGCCAGTTCCCACCCAAAGTGACATCTCTTTATGAGATGGGTATGGCATAATATATCCCTCACCGACTCCTGCCACTGGTTGATAGAAATGGTTGTGGCAGGCAGTAAGTGTGATGGCTTCCCATTGCTACATAGGAAATGTAGGAGGTGAGTATAACCTATCCTCCATTTTTTAGTAATGAATGTGGAGTCTTTTTGGAGTTCTCACAGACAATAATTTACAATAATCAAATGTATTGCACAATAGTATACCAAAACATCTGCTGTGTCTGTTTTACCATAATGGGGGGACTTGTAGCATTTGAACATGGTATTGTTAAGAGCACTCCACGTCAATAAGAAGGATTGGACCATTGCATCGATGGGGTTAAACAAGGTGTGTGGAATTCCATATGGGTAGTTCTGCAGCTGATATAGCAGCCTTAGCAACCAAACCATTTTAAAGGAGTCAGAACATCCCATCAATGATAACGGAGGAGGGGACCACAAAGCGAGGCCACATTTCAGCATCAAATGCGCCAGCCAAGGAAGACGTAGAAATCAGGCCAACAGCCGTAGAGGGAGGAAGGGTGAAATCTCTTGGCACACACACCCATCATGTCCCCTGCACACAGGTATCAACTGTCGCCCTTGGCGGGGCAGCTCACTGTAGCTGTAGTCTCCTTGGCTGAGTCAGATCTTCAGCAGTGGTCCGACCTGACCGTTCTCTTGGTGCTTGTCATCTGACATCCCTCTCAGCCCATGTCCCTAGCGCTTCTTTTTTGGACCCATTTTTGTGAGTCTGGCCTCTCTGGTTTGGTCTTGTCGTGCTAGTCGAAAGTCTTCCAAAGCTTTCCATTGCAAGTCCCAGTTCCGTACCTCCACTGAGGTATCGAAATATAGGATTTAGACTGGGGAAATGCCCAGTGCCCGTTATGGCCAATCCGGTCCTGCTCTACATCAGTACCCAATGGCGCTCTCCACTACGAAGCAAGAGGACAGCTCAGTCGCAGGGATCGATGTTGTGAGCCATTTGGCCAGGAAGTGTTCTGATCTCACCCCTCTAAGTCCACCAGTCTCAAATTGTGGGATCGGGCTACTTGTCTGCTGCTCCATCCAAGAGAGTTTTGGTAGAGGGTTTTAAGGTAGTAACTTCAGATTTCAGATTTCAGACTCTCTCCTCAAATTCGGAAGTATAGCCCTCTGCCATTATGAGCCTGTCCACAGTATTCTGTCAGTCTTGCAGAAGCAGAATCACATCCATCCCAACCCCTCCAATGCATGTCTCCACCATCTTTGAGTGCTTTTAATGGCCTACAGGATGGCCAAATATTAAAATTCAATATGGATCCCCCAGTGCAACGTTCATTAGGAATTGTTCTTCAGCCGTAGAAGTATTAGAATACCTGTTGATTTACGTCTCCTAAGGCACAGAGGCCGACCTATCTTTCACCATTTTGCAGGACTGGATACCCTTGCTCACAGTCCACCTGTAGCATAAGGGATTTTCTGAGATGTTAATGAGCAAGAGTTCATCACAACACCAGTTTGTGACAATGCTCCTCAATCGGGAATTCACACAAGGCCAGGCAGTGTCCACCACAAAAAGTCCTTGACAAGAACCACTTATGAGCCACTTAGTGCATATCACGAAGCCATGTCAACCGCTCGGTTCCACAACAGCTGGAGAGTGAGAGAGAGATCTAGATTTGTGTGTCTCAATGTGCCTGAACGGGGGCACACACCCAGGGGATGACAAGCCCAGGCTGAGGTTTCTTCACAACTCCTGCCCACCCCCCATCCTTGTGACCATCCAGTGATTCAGGTGGTAAATTACTCTGTGGTTGGGGCAGACTGAGTAGATCTACTTCACCTGGAATGTCAGAGTGCCACATGAAGCCCTCCACTCCCCCAACACATCCCACTCCAGGAGGATAGGTATAGGAGGGCAGCTACCATGCTAGCAACTACCATACTGTGGGATACGATCATGCTTCCAAATGTTCCTGCCCCTGTACACTGCAGGGTCCCTTTAATCATGTGAGTCCAAACCCAGCCAGCACCATGTTGCAGCAATCAATCAATCAATCGTCGCATTTATATAGCGCACTACTCACCCAGAGGGTCTCAAGGCGCTGGGGGAGGGGGGTCCGCTACTGCTCGAACAGCCAGGTCTCGAGTTGCTTCCTGAAGGCGAGGCGGTCCTGGGTCAGGCAGAGGTGGGTGGGGAGGGAGTTCCATGTCTTGGCGGCGAGTTAGGAGAAGGACCGTCCCCCTGTGGTGGACAGCCTCTCCTTGGCCCAATTGCCGAATGCTCAGAGGGCAGGGCAAAGCACATCTATCTCCGCTGCCAGCCACACCTGACACTGGGGTTTATATACTCATCAGGGGCGCACTGTTCTTCCTGTCGTCTCCCCTTTCAGCAGGGGCCAACAGAGACAGCCGACACCTCTCACTGCCAATTTAGGGACAGTTAATTTGCCTTCAAGGCCACATCATGCCCCTTTATCTTCATGTGTGGTAGGTCACAGTAACCCTGTCGTGGCTTCTGTCAGTCTCTGGGGATAAAGTGTACAAAAAAGTGACGGATGGAATGCTTAAAATAATCGTGGCCACTGGTAATTACTCGAGCTTCATCCCAATCTACTATTTTGCACACCCTGTCACCTCAGTTTGGACACAGCTAGATGCAAATCAGTCTTGACTCTTCTCAAATTGAAACAGTCCAGCCCGAACCGCCAAGCCAGGGGCTCCCTGAACCAGAACACAAGCAACCTAAGACCGGTTTCGCCCTAGTTATGGGCTCATCATCCGAGTACAGCTTGGTTCCAGTGACGCAGTGTGCACAGGCAAAACCAGTCCAAGGTTGCTTGTATTCCAGTTCAGGGAGGGCCTAGTTTGGCAGTTCAGGCTGGACTGTTCTCATTGGAGAAGGGTCAAGACTGATTTGTTTGTGGCTGGGTTCAAACTGAAGTCGCATTGTGGGTGAAAAACAATGGGGTTTGCCAGTGGCTGAGATTAATTCAAGCATTCCATACATCTTCTTGTTTTTGTTGCACTGGTGGTGGTCACCTGTACCTATCTAACTCCTCCCCAACACCCCCAACAGATAGGCCAATGGTGCAGCAGCATATGTGAATACGAATTATGCAGGATCTTATCAGGCCGGAGAATTAGTTCAAAATTTCCTCCATGATACACAGAAACAAAAAGCTGGGGTTTCAGGGATCTATAACCGGGCCTCCATTTTGGCTGCCAAGCCAAGCCACATCCCTCAGTAGAGCAAATTCCAATCCCTTCTGTAGGATCTTTGTCTGCCGCATTCTACAATTCTTCATACGGAAGATAACCCGCCTTAAAATTCATTATTCTTGCATTAATTTAGTTAGCTCTGTTTGTCCTTAACCTTTAAACAGCTAACCATAGACTCCTTAAGTTAGAACTTTATATAGAAACGCTCAGACCCCTTCTAACATTAAACTATAGAATCTCTTTTCTGTTTTTGGTGGAAAAGCAGGAGCAAAGAATACCTAAAGAGAAATACTCAGAGAGAAATGAGATTTTAAAGCCACCTTGGACAGGAACGAGGGTATAAATCTTAGAATCTCTTAGTCCATCAAAGTTTAGGGTACATATCTGAAAGTCCCTGAAGCTCCCCTGCCCTCCTCAATTTCGTGAAGACTAGTAATCAATAAGTAGGAAGAGTAAGATGCTTGATGGAGGACCTACTGGGAAAGTCAGCATCAACTTGAGGTCTAAAGCCATAACTACCGTGGGGGTATGAGGGAACATACTCTGCAATGCATTTGAACCCAGGGTAGACCAGTTAGCTTAAAAGGAAAACATCATTCTAGTGGTACAAGCAGGCTGACACAGTGTCCTGGTGTGCTTCACTGTACTTGTGTTTAAACCATTGGGGCCAAGTGTTAGCGGAAGTGCTTGCCCAGCCTTTATCCCCTCTCAGGAGAAAGGCGCGAGGACGGAACTGCTTATCCCAGTAAATCTGCTTGTGCACTCATCATTTTTATAGAATCGTCCGATTCTCTGCCCCCCACCCCCGCCTTTCTTTCCTCTGCAAGGTGCATTTCTTATTTCTTTGTCAGCTTAATTTGGTGCCCCACAGATTCTGTGAGCTCTGAGCAGCCCGGAGAACAAGGCCAGAGCAGAGCTGGGAAGCAGCAGGCAGTTTTTTTCTGTGCTATTCTCAGTCGAATCTGTTGTTTGTGTGTACACACCTGATCAGGGCTACCTTCTAAAAACTGTACTAAAGCTACATATAGATCAAAACAGTCTGTACAAGCCTTGCGGAGCTGTCGGGAGCTCATATGACGCGCCAAGCACCTACCCGCATTTGCTGCCACTCCCGCTGTTAGTTTCCCCTGCCGCCGCTCACTCCATCCCGCGGCCGCCGTAGGGGGAGACTACAACTCCCAGGATCACCAGCGCAGACACGCCCACCGGCATGGACTTTCGCGCCCGGAGGCGCTGATAAGGGAGAGAAACCATCAGCGTCGCGGGACGCGCGCTGGACTAGCCGGGCTAAGCCCAGGCAAAGGGTGGGACGTCTGTGGCCTTCCGGGGCCGAAGGGGGCCGGGCAGGGCCACCCCCCTTGGACTTTCCCTTCAGGTCTGACTAATTGAATATAGTATACCCTACTAATTAGTAATAGGAGTATACTA
The DNA here is from genome assembly GCF_964263255.1 of Lissotriton vulgaris. Lineage (NCBI taxonomy): Eukaryota > Metazoa > Chordata > Amphibia > Caudata > Salamandridae > Lissotriton > Lissotriton vulgaris. The sequence continues at coordinate 1,584,605,560 of NC_141693.1, forward strand.
TTTAACCCTTCTGAAGCAATTATTTGTATATGAGTAGTACTGTGTTTTTATTGAGAAGGTTTTATTTTTTTTCGGAGGTGTTGGTTTTTTATTATTTGATTGTGCCATTTATCTAAATATATCTATATCCATCGCTGAAAAATGGGGAAGAATACCCCCATTCAATCAGTCTCTAATGGGAAACAAAGGGTAGCTCCTAATCCCCCCTTACCTACTCTGACAGCAATAGACCGAATGTTGCAAAAAACCATTGGGGTGGTTGCTTCCGCAAATTGAAAGCACAGAAAGACGTCTCTCACTTCCATCTGGTACTCTTCCGTGTCTACCCAACACAAATATTTCAATGCTAACTACTAATTCCCAGGATTCTATATTAGCTCCATCTTTTGTTGCTTTGCCTGGGGCACATCCTATTATGCCAACAAATGAGTTATTTCTCGGGGTGCCCCCTGATGTTACTGAACCCTTGCCTCCGACATCGAGGCTATCTGTGACCCCCACAATATTTACCAGTAATCAGATAGGTGACCCTATTGCTCTAAATGAGGATATCCTAGATAAGGAGGGGTATCTCTGGGAGCCCAATTTCTGTCCTAGACATTAGTGATAGCCCCTGTGTGAGGACTAGAGGGCAGAAGGCTAGACGTAAATAAAAACATATCATTAGGGAAAGGCAATCTATTAAAAGTAAGCATGGGCAGAAAATCCGTTCCGCTCGCGGATTTTGTGGATTTTCGGTAAATTCGCAATCCGCGAAATTCGCAAATTTCCTGCAAAATCCGCGAGCGGAACGGATTGGGTCAAAAGTTCAAGCTGACTTTTGTAACTCTTTTAGAATGGCGCCGGCAAGCTGCCAGAGCCATTCTAAAATAGTTACAAAAGTCAGCTTCAACAGGAAGCTCTAATAGATAAAGTTAAGCAGGTGCACGAGTTGAAGCTCAAATTCAGTTACACAATCATTAATCACCCTAAACTTGGGGTGATTAATGATTGTGTAACTTAATTTGACCTTCAACTCGAGCACCTGCTTTACTTTATCTATTAGTGCTTCGTGTTGAAGCTCTTTGTAGCTATTTTAGAATGGTGCTGGCAGCTTGCCGGCGCCATTCTAAGTGGGGCTGAGGGCAGAAGGGCACAAAAGTGGGACAGAGGGCAGAAGGGGACAAAAAATGAGTGGGGCAGAGGGCAGAAGGGCACAGAAACGAGTGGTACAGAGGGCAGAAGGGCATAAAAAACGAGAGGGTGGCAGTGATTATTCAGGCAAAAAAAAAACGGCGAACACGCAAAGCGCCCCGCGAACACCCACGAACACGCAAAAATATAAAAATCTGCAAATTCGCACGAATTCGCAAATTTTGCGGATTGCGAATTCGCAAATCCGCAAATTCGCGGATCGCGAATTCGCAAAATTCGCCCATGCTTAATTAAAAGTAGCAAAAGGAATACCAACAATAAACAAAAAAATGTTGTTGAAAATTTAAATGGAAGCAGAGTAAGTGAGGAGAATAATCAATTTGAAACTGTACTTCCATCAATTATTGCTAGGGACCCAACAAAAGAGGACCCCTTCTGGGTTAAGGATGGAAACCCTTTTAATGACTTTCCTAGAATCTATCACCCTAAAGGTTAAGAATATAGAAACAAGGTTGGCCAATATTGAGGGAAAGCTTGACAAGAAGCAGAGACCAACTGAGGAAAATTCAACTCTTAAATGACCTCAACTTAGTGCCACTTGCTCGAATGTAAATCCTAAAACTATTACACCGGCCTTAGTAACTCAAATTCCAGCTCCAGCTAAAGCTAAAAATCCCAATCCAAAGCCTACTGGTCGACCAGAGTACAAAAACTTAAGAGGGGATACTGCATCTAACACCAATGGGGCATCTGCCTCAACTTTAGTAGCTTCTAATGCATCCTCTTATGTACCATCTCATCAAAATGGAAGAGCAGAGGATAAAGTTGAGACAAGATTAATTTCAAACGTACTAATTTTAATTTGCCCCCAGAAGCAACACCATATACTGTGGTCTTAGCAAATGTTCCATCATTACCCCCCAATGCTTTTGAACATTGGTCGACCCTAAGAAATAAATCTCTTTATTTCCTATCTTCTAGGATTGGATTTAAAAATCATCTGTTCGCTGAGTCCAAAATGGCCAGAAGAGTGAGATGGGTGGGCACCTCAAATAAAACGTTGAGGGGTGACTGTGTAGTTCTATCGTTCCGGTCCCCACAACTGGTCCATACTTTGCTCGAGAGAGAGAGAGGAGCCATGGGGACACTTGATCCACACTCTGTTAATATTCTTCCCCATGGTTACTTTTATTCTCCGCCTCGACCAATTAGGTGTCCTGCTCCTCCCTGCCCGCCTTTGAACTTAGAAGAACCATGGGGTAGAAGATATGGTATTCCAACATATAATTATTATGAAACTCTTAGCGGTCTGAAAAATAATGATTGACTACAGTTAGATATTATTACCTCTAGTGCGCCAGATATAGAGTCAGACCCTATTTCCTACTCTTGTAAAAGAGAAAACAAAGGTGCAACTGGGGAGAACCTGTCAAGTGAAGTCTCAGTTATATCTGAGGCTCTAGAATTTGTGGGGGGTGTTCAGACAGCAGATGAGGGCATAGGGGGCGGAATTGATTAAATAGTCCCCCTCTTACAAACTGGTCCCACTATTGTGATTCCCGCTCTCTGTCCATTCCCCTGAAAGACCCATTGGTGTTTAAAATTTCATCATGGAATAGTGCGGGTATTAGATCAAAGATCACTAATTCAATCTGGTGAGATTTTATCCAAACACAAGAGCTGCTTTGTTTCCAGGAAACCTGGAGTCTTGAACCTGTACATCTGAACGGCTATAGGACCTTTCATACTCCGGCCCTTGCTGTTTTGCATGGAAGAGCAAATGGTGGTTTAAGTGTTTACTTGTCCTACAAGCTAGATCTTTTAAGAGTTATTGAGCCTGTCACAGACACTTATTTCCAACTTTTAGTACTCGTTTTGGTCTGTGATACTCCAATTGCTATTGTCAATCTATATAATAATATTCCTTCTGGTGATGTATCTATTGTTTTAAGTAAATTGAGTAAAGCATTGTTTAAACAGGAAAATGTTTTTAAGCACAAATTGATGATAATTATGCTTGGGGATTTCAACTGTAACTTGTGTGATGCAACCCAGGATAATAGGTGTGGTCTAGCACGGGATGATGGTGAAGGCCGGTTACATTTTAATCATTCCTCTTTAGGGGAACAGTTTAATAGTTTGCTCGCTAAATTTGACCTGGGGTTTGCAAACAAACTATCTACTTTACCCTTCGTTTCATCCTCAACATTTAATGGTAGGGGTTGCTCTACAATTATAGATTATGTTACTGTTTCCAATAAATATGGCACTAGAATCCACTCTTTTAGTGTCTCTGATATAGCATTGAGTGATCACTTCCCGCTCTGTGTGGATGTCCTGCTACCTACTACATCCACTCTGATTAATGAAAAAGAAAGTGACAGTCTGGACATGAATTTAGCTATTGGTAGCGTCAATGGATATACGCTAAAATGGGATATGGTGAATGAGACAGAGATAATTAACTTAGTGGTCGATAAATGCTTTTCAGAAATAATGACGTGCCTCAGGGTAGACTAACCCCCATTGAAATTCTTCTTACATCCTTCCTATCAATCTCGAACGAAATTAAGGCTTCCCTTACAAGGCAATTTAAGAACCAAAAAAAGGAGGGAGGTTGGTTTGACTCCAAGTGTACTAGGGCCTATGCGCTCCTAATGAAGGAGCTGCATAAAAAACCTAGATGTGCTGGGGAGGTTAGTAGATGCAGGAAGGAATACAAAACAGCAATTAAAGATAGGAAGAATACTCGGAGGACTGAAGCTTGGGAAGCTCTCCATTCTGCTTTTACGAGGAATGATAATGCGGGTTTCTGGAAACTTGTCAGAGCTCCCTTCTTAAGGGAAGAGGCTGGCCCGAAAATAGAAATAGCAATTCCTGAATCGGACTGGGTCAGGCACTTCTAGAGAGTATATGAGGGTGAGGGACAAGTAGGATCTGTGACGCCTGTTTTTGATTACCCCCCTTCTAGAAATTTGCACTTCACTCTCGAGGAGGTTGAAAAAGCTCTGTGTAAAAGCCAGTGCGGTAAGGCACCTGGCCCAGATGGTGTTCCCACAGATATGTTTAAGACGATTTCTTCTCTGTGGGCGCCCCTTCTGGTCGAGGTGCTTAACGCCAGTTGTGTTACAGATTTCTTGCCCACTTGGGTGGAATCTGTCATAGTTCCTATTTATAAAAAGGGGTATAGACACGATCCGGGCTGCTATAGGCCCATTTCCCTTTTGGATTCTTTTACAAAAATAGCATGCAGAGTAATTTTGGATTGGCTTTTAGAGTGGGAAGAGGAAAACTCTGTTCTCTCTGATCTTCAGTATGGCTTTCGTCCTGGTCTGGGGACAGTGGAACAGGGATTAAATCTTTTAATGCTTGTCGGGAAATACACAAAGGCAAAACAGGGTAACTTGTTTTTGGCCTTCGTTGGTCTCTCAGCCGCTTTTGATTGTGTGGTCCATTCTAAGCTGTGGATACTATTAGAACAACTTGGGGTTGAAGATAACATTATTTATTATCTTAAAAGTTTTTACAGCGACGCCTCAGCCTGCGTTCTCTTTGGCCTAAAGGGAGAACGCACTGAAAAAATTCCAATTAGGAGTGGGGTCAGGCAGGGCTGTGTCCTGGCCCCTTTCCTTTTTAACCTGTACATAAATGGATTGGAAAAAGTTCTGTGCACAGATAGTTTGGATCCCCCATATGTAGGTGGCCGCCCAATCCCAGCGCTTTTGTACGCGGATGACACTGTTCTTATGTCGCGTACTCAAGTGGGTCTACAGCGTGTGTGGTTGACAGCTTTTCCCGCTTTATGAATGAGCTGGGCCTGAAAGTTAACACATCAAAAACATTTACTATGTATTGTGGTAGGCAATGTAAACCTAAGAGGCCTATATATATAGCAGGAGAGAAGCTCGAATTCGCCAAGCAGTTTTCTTACCTTGGGATACTCTTCGCTCAGAATGAGATGTGGTCGCAAGCTGTGTCAGCAAAAAAAACTTGAGCTGATCCAATCGACTGCTGCTCTCAAAATCTTTTCAAATAAATTAGGGACTAGACCACCTGTAGAACTAATTAAAATCTATCAAGCTAAGTGTGTGGCTGGTGCTACATATGGTAGTGGGGTTTAGGGTTTCGCAAACCCCGCACCCATCCAGACATTTGAAAATTAATTTTTAAAGTATATCCTGGCGCTCCCTAAAAGCTCTCCTAATTATAACTGCCATGCAGAACTGGGTCTTGCTTACATATCCGACTTAATTAAACTAGAGCCTGTGCTACTATGGCACAGGCTCTGGACGCAAGAAGCAACACACCTAAATAGAGATGTTCTGACAGACATTTTAAAATTAGAGGGAGCCATAAGGATACCATGGGTGAACTATGTTCATAACTTTTTAAAAGATATTGGGAGAAAGGATTATTTTTTTAATCCTACCAATGATTCAGCTATCTCACGGAAAGATTTGAAGAGGCAGGGCCTAGCTTTTCTAGACTCTCAAAGAATTGCAATGGAGGTCCTAAAACCTTCTGTTCTGCAGCATCAAATGGTTTTAACGACTTTTAACATTCAGCCCTATCTAATTTATGTATCTAATAATTATGAGCGCTTTTTACGTCCACGCTTTAGATTTGGTATTTTTCACTGATTAGTTAGTTTTCCTATGATTAATAATTGGATGCATGACTTACCACCCTGCCCCTGTGATAATATTTCACCCCAGAGCACTATCCATGTTTTTCTTTATTGTAAATTTTATGATGCAATAAGAAAGAATGTTTTACTACCATTTCTAAGAGAATTAGGACACCGTCAGTGCCGTGTGGCTATGATTAATATCCAATGTCTTGACAATCATCTATGTGTAGCAACAACAACACTGTATTTAAAAAAATGTGATGCGCAGTAGGAAAAGCATGATTATCTGAACGCACTTTAAATTTACATTTCTCTCGAGTTTGAATCCCTTGAAATTGATGAATTCCTGTTTTGTAAATATGTATATTTTAATATTGTAATGAAATGTGCTTTTTTTTATCTGTACATTTATGATTGCTTCTAACAATCGAATAAAGATATTTTGATTGATTGATTGGGTAATCGTAAAAGCAACTGTTAGGGGATCGAACAATCCATTTGAATATGACCTTCCAAAATTTCCCGAAATGCTCTACAAGGCTACCTTCATACATGATCTACTAGTTACCAGAAGACAGTTAAGGACTTCTGACGGGAGCAAGTACATTTTTAGTGCCCACCTCCTACGTTCCAGCTACACAGGCTCAAGGTGTGCAAAGATGGTTGTAGAACTGTTCTGTAGAGTCAACTGATTCTCCCTTATCAAAAGATATCAGCATACTGCTATACTGGACTCTAGTAAGCCTTTAACTGATTCTCTCATTAGCAGATGTTGGGTATTGCTTTACTGAACTCTAGTACACCCATCACTTACTCTTTCTTGTCAACAGATGTTAAAAGTTACTGTGTTTAACTCAAGTAGATCTGTGTACCATGTCTCTGGAGCCCGGTCCAGCAATAAGACTGATGTAATCACCTTCAAAGAAATCACAAACAGCTCTTTGTCAGGAAACTCTGACAGCCACATAGCTTTATCTACAATTCCTGGTTACCCACAAGTTGTCTGCTATCTTGTCTCCTTTCAAAATCTGTGTCTAGCTATCACACAGTGATGGAGTTGTCTGTGAGGACTGGGCTTGTTTTCCCTTCAATGATGGAAAGAAATGCATTGAGTTCCTGTATGTGTTGTACTCACTGCAGGGAGTGAGAAAGCTAGTTTGCCCACTGTGCTGTATCATTTCTGAAGGGATCAAAGATAACATGCGCTTAGTCATAGAGAATGTTGAGCTGAGAAACTGCCTTTACTAGGCAGATGTCTTGATGCCTGTTGAGTTAATTCAGCTTTGATCAGCCTTTCATCCAGACAGAGATATATGTGAATTACTTGTTGATGCATGACATTTTAGAACAATCTCATAAAGAGGACAGCAGTTATGAGGAAATCATACATGGAAAGGGCTCATCACCTACCATGAATCATAGGTACAATTGATTGCCTAACCAAATAGGGGCATAAAAATAAGCACCCTGTGAGTCTAGAAAAATAGCCCAGTCTTTCACACAAAGTGCCTGAAGGTCTGACTTGAGGGCTGCCATCTGAACTTTTGTTTTCTCAAATATTTGTTTATTAATCTGAGGTCTTATTTTGACATGCACCTCCTTCTTGCTTGGAGCTGCCCTTCTCTGCAAAGGGTACATGGTCTATTGCCCCTTCTGAAGGAGAGAGTCTCTCTCCTTCATTAAGATTCAGTATGGATGAGATGGAAAAGGCGGTGTGGACTGGTAATGGCCTCCTGTGGAATGGGAGAGCATACCCTGCTGTTAGGATCGGAAGATAGGCCACCACATGTCCTCGACTGGTGAACTGTAGCATCTCCTTAAAGGTCTTTAAGGTGAAGGAGGAGGTGCAGTGTTGCAGCTGGTGTCCTCTCGCAACACCCTGGCCCCTCAGGGGATGTCAACGCTATACTCAATAGGCAGAATGTTGTGTTTTCTCTCTGGGCAAATGCACTGGTTACTTACTTGTTGACGTTTCCATGATTCAGGAGACATTTTTGGCATGAAGAGACTGCCATAAGGCTCTGGTAACACCCTTACCCTGTTTAAACATCTATAGTAAATTCTTCATGCTTTCGTCAAAAAGCATTTGGTTGTTAAATGGCTATTGATTACTCTGGCTTACTAGGATCTTGCCATCTTGTGAAATGTAGGAGTGCCTGATGTACATAATCTCAGGTGCCATTAATTGTGCTAATGCATCAATGGTGTGCAAGCATATCTTCATTGCTTGCTTGCCTTTCGACCACTGGAGAGGATGCGGGAATTCCCTAGGGCAACTTGGATAATGTTCATTAAAGCATCATTGAAGGAAGTGTTGTATTTGTGCCATGCTTCTCCGCCAATATCTCAGCCAGGAGAGTTGACTACAGATATTCAGATGGAAAGGTAATTCTAAAATCTCTGCTCTCTTCTTGACCACTGCTGCATAGGGAGATAATTTTTCCGAGGAGCATACAACCATAACTTCCATCTCCAGGGAGGAGATCACACTGCTAGTGCTCTCGAGTTCCAGGAAGACATGCATCCAAATCGTCAGGTGTTAGGAGGTTCTCTGCCTATCTTTCTTCATTCCACACACTACCAGGGAACGAATCCGAGAAGTCTATAGCTCCTAACTGGAATCAAATAGATTTTGAAAACCCCAAAAGGCATTGTCTTGTGATCTATTTCAAAATAATTTTACTGTTACTGGTATAGGTGGAAGCTGAAACCGAAGCCTGTGACAAAATGCCATCAAGACTTGCGTCTATGAGTCTGAACCTGTAGCTGAAGTGGGTGGCTTTTTTGACTCAATGCTGGAACTGGTAGCACCATCACCACAGGCTTCAGACGAAAAATAAAGTGTTAGTCGAAAACGACTGTTGGCGCCTATCCAAGGTTGCAGTTATTGATGATATTTCAGGATTAGTAGAGACTCCAGGGTCTAGGATAAAAGGTCCCTGCCTCTGGACACTAGAAGTCGAATGGATGAGTCAGGGTACTCCCAAGATCTGCTCCCTTGCATTACTCTGTGCTCCTGGTGCACGGGAGAGGATGACTTCTTGTGATTCCTATTTCTATTATTATGTGAAGAATTTGTTTTTGCTAAGGAACAGCTACTGCAAAGCATTTAAAACTTGAACCTGGAGTTTGGTCCAGAGTTGTTATAAGCTACTGCAAAAGTCATGGTTTTCCTCTTTCACACCAAGGTGGATCCATCTGTCCAGTATATCTGCATTATTTTGTTTCCCTAGGTACCACTGACGAATCTGTTTCCTGCATAAATTGATGACAATGTGAAAAAGGTTCCAATCCTGTGGGATGGAGAACGTGGGTCGGGGTGAAAGAATCAGGAGTTTAGGTAACATGGCCCGAAAAGAATCTTTAAACAAGCACTGACAATGCAGTCGGTCTGGCATTTGCGAAAGTTTGAGATATTGGCGTTGTAAATGATACTGTTCATTAGTTATGTTGTTTGCAAATAAAGTTGTGAAGCATGAAAAATGTACGCATCACTTTGTGAATAAGAATGCATCCATCTCTCTTTGAGGTGTGTTTTTATTAAATAAATAATAATGTCTTTAAAAGAAGGGACGCTATGCTTAGCTGCAACATTAATTACTTAGTTACTTACACGCAACCACCGTTTTCCTCTGCCACAGAACCAAACAGAGAGCGGTCTTCTAATGTCTGCCTGTAATCAAGTGAACCGATTGCTGCCGTGCCATTAATTGGTTCGGAAATAAATGTAAAAAAAAAAAAAAATCACACACAGCTTGTTGCTTGCTGGGATGCTCTATGTAGTGCTCAGGAAATGAATTGGAGCACACAGAGAACTGTTGTATTTTTGAATAACACATATCACCAAAATGTCAACACATTTTGTAAACAGTAACCACACACCAGAAGACATAAAATGGTCAATTCTAGAAGCCAATGACTACTGGGAGAAGCGGTGACTATTTACAAGAGTCCAACATTGCGTTTTGTATCTCAAACCCCATATACAGGGACTGAAAGAGGAAATTCCTTGGCATAGGTGTAACAGGTTACCATAGATCACCACCCTACATCCGCACATTTCAAAAGGTCAGGACCCTACAGCACAGATCACCCATAGTAATAAACTACTAGTCAGAAGAGATGCAAACTCTATCATACCCCACCAGATAAATAAAAGACATCACTCAGGTTGGGTGGCTATTTGTGAAGAAGACACGTAAAAAAGACCCTACCAAGCAAACTACCCATAGGTTCATCACATTTTAACCCATGAGGTACATCTATACATGAAATCTGAACATCTACTATTCAATATGGATGCCAAGGGTTGGGAAATATAACACATACAATACACAAACACCTTTGTAGCAATCATCCATCTTAAAAAATGGTGGGGAACATACTTGTGATTATTGTAATAACCTCCGTAGGAGATCCCACATCCTGGTGGCTAAAGAAATGTTCAAATGTATAATAAACCCAAATAATACCCCAAATCATGCCCTGTGATGTGTCAAGACATTTTTAACAAATAAAGCGTGATGTTATACTCCACAACGTACAAAAGGGTGAATTTGCCCGCTCCAATATGGCTGCCAAACGTGAACTCATTCACGTAGCAGTGTGCATGCCAGCGCAGCCCCGAGCTCCAATATGTTACACACTTCTTGGTTACGGGCCAGAGCCGATGCACCGAACCTGTGACGATAGATCGCTTACAAATCCCAGTCGCACTACACATAGCTGACTTCTGGGAAGGCAGGAGAGGGGTAGGTCTAGCACGATCCTCTGCATAAGAGACTGTGAATATGACACACACGCCAAGAACCAGAGAGGTATGTGAGTACACTGATCGCACCATTAAAAGTTCTGCTCCATTGGTTTACAATATTTACAACAAGGGGTGGTGAGGGACAGAGTCTCTGAATTAAGCAGAAAACTCTCACCCAGTCAAGAGATCAGGGCTAGATCCAACACCGTTTTTTAGCTCACTGCACCATCCCAGTTTCAGAACCTGGCTGTATGCAAATTAGTCTGTTCCTGTCCCAGTGCATGATGGGAACAGGGCAAACCAAACTACTAAAGCCAATTCTTACACTGGGAAGGAAACAAGCTCCCGGGGACCGGTTTCTGGCATTACAGCCGTCTTCGGCCCGGTTTGCTTGAATCCTGATGGTGCAATGAGCAAGGGACTCACATCTGAGTATACCCTTCCACGCTTAGGGTGGACAAAAATATTTACAACAAGGGGTGGTGAGGGACAGAGTCTCTGAATTAAGCAGAAAACTCTCACCCAGTCAAGAGATCAGGGCTAGATCCAACACCGTTTTTTAGCTCACTGCACCATCCCAGTTTCAGAACCTGGCTGTATGCAAATTAGTCTGTTCCTGTCCCAGTGCATGATGGGAACAGGGCAAACCAAACTACTAAAGCCAATTCTTACACTGGGAAGGAAACAAGCTCCCGGGGACCGGTTTCTGGCATTACAGCCGTCTTCGGCCCGGTTTGCTTGAATCCTGATGGTGCAATGAGCAAGGGACTCACATCTGAGTATACCCTTCCACGCTTAGGGTGGACAAAAATATTTACAACAAGGGGTGGTGAGGGACAGAGTCTCTGAATTAAGCAGAAAACTCTCACCCAGTCAAGAGATCAGGGCTAGATCCAACACCGTTTTTTAGCTCACTGCACCATCCCAGTTTCAGAACCTGGCTGTATGCAAATTAGTCTGTTCCTGTCCCAGTGCATGATGGGAACAGGGCAAACCAAACTACTAAAGCCAATTCTTACACTGGGAAGGAAACAAGCTCCCGGGGACCGGTTTCTGGCATTACAGCCGTCTTCGGCCCGGTTTGCTTGAATCCTGATGGTGCAATGAGCAAGGGACTCACATCTGAGTATACCCTTCCACGCTTAGGGTGGACAAAAATATTTACAACAAGGGGTGGTGAGGGACAGAGTCTCTGAATTAAGCAGAAAACTCTCACCCAGTCAAGAGATCAGGGCTAGATCCAACACCGTTTTTTAGCTCACTGCACCATCCCAGTTTCAGAACCTGGCTGTATGCAAATTAGTCTGTTCCTGTCCCAGTGCATGATGGGAACAGGGCAAACCAAACTACTAAAGCCAATTCTTACACTGGGAAGGAAACAAGCTCCCGGGGACCGGTTTCTGGCATTACAGCCGTCTTCGGCCCGGTTTGCTTGAATCCTGATGGTGCAATGAGCAAGGGACTCACATCTGAGTACACCCTTCCACGCTTAGGGTGGACAAAAATATTTACAACAAGGGGTGGTGAGGGACAGAGTCTCTGAATTAAGCAGAAAACTCTCACCCAGTCAAGAGATCAGGGCTAGATCCAACACCGTTTTTTAGCTCACTGCACCATCCCAGTTTCAGAACCTGGCTGTATGCAAATTAGTCTGTTCCTGTCCCAGTGCATGATGGGAACAGGGCAAACCAAACTACTAAAGCCAATTCTTACACTGGGAAGGAAACAAGCTCCCGGGGACCGGTTTCTGGCATTACAGCCGTCTTCGGCCCGGTTTGCTTGAATCCTGATGGTGCAATGAGCAAGGGACTCACATCTGAGTATACCCTTCCACGCTTAGGGTGGACAAAAATATTTACAACAAGGGGTGGTGAGGGACAGAGTCTCTGAATTAAGCAGAAAACTCTCACCCAGTCAAGAGATCAGGGCTAGATCCAACACCGTTTTTTAGCTCACTGCACCATCCCAGTTTCAGAACCTGGCTGTATGCAAATTAGTCTGTTCCTGTCCCAGTGCATGATGGGAACAGGGCAAACCAAACTACTAAAGCCAATTCTTACACTGGGAAGGAAACAAGCTCCCGGGGACCGGTTTCTGGCATTACAGCCGTCTTCGGCCCGGTTTGCTTGAATCCTGATGGTGCAATGAGCAAGGGACTCACATCTGAGTATACCCTTCCACGCTTAGGGTGGACAAAAATATTTACAACAAGGGGTGGTGAGGGACAGAGTCTCTGAATTAAGCAGAAAACTCTCACCCAGTCAAGAGATCAGGGCTAGATCCAACACCGTTTTTTAGCTCACTGCACCATCCCAGTTTCAGAACCTGGCTGTATGCAAATTAGTCTGTTCCTGTCCCAGTGCATGATGGGAACAGGGCAAACCAAACTACTAAAGCCAATTCTTACACTGGGAAGGAAACAAGCTCCCGGGGACCGGTTTCTGGCATTACAGCCGTCTTCGGCCCGGTTTGCTTGAATCCTGATGGTGCAATGAGCAAGGGACTCACATCTGAGTATACCCTTCCACGCTTAGGGTGGACAAAAATATTTACAACAAGGGGTGGTGAGGGACAGAGTCTCTGAATTAAGCAGAAAACTCTCACCCAGTCAAGAGATCAGGGCTAGATCCAACACCGTTTTTTAGCTCACTGCACCATCCCAGTTTCAGAACCTGGCTGTATGCAAATTAGTCTGTTCCTGTCCCAGTGCATGATGGGAACAGGGCAAACCAAACTACTAAAGCCAATTCTTACACTGGGAAGGAAACAAGCTCCCGGGGACCGGTTTCTGGCATTACAGCCGTCTTCGGCCCGGTTTGCTTGAATCCTGATGGTGCAATGAGCAAGGGACCCCCCCCCCCTTTTGTAAATCCATTGGTTTACAAGTTCTCTTTCAGACAAAACTGCAGTATCCATGCGGTCCTCTGCCTTGACCTAAGGCACACGTTGGCCTGTTGTTAGGGGTAAGAGATATCATTACCCTTATCTGGGCGATACCGATGGGAGCACAAATGTCTAATAATTGCGAGAAGTGACAATGTAATGTAACGTAATGTATGTGCCTTGTAAAGTGCACGGCTGCACTGAGGCGTCGTGGCGCTGTAGACCGCTGGGGAACCCGTCCTGGCTATCCCTGTGAGATGGTCCTTACTGGGTATCTCCAAGGTGAAACCAGGCATCCCCGGCGAATGTGGGGGGCCGTTGTAGAGATGAGGCAAGCTAATGCCCAGAGTTGCCGAGTGTGATCCCTGGTTAGAGTAGGCACCGAGGCGAGAATTATCGAGTCCGCTGACCCTGGTCCACGACCCCGCCGCGTCGGGAATTGAACCCTGGTCCCGGGCCGTTCTCTGCTTCTGGGTCTGCCGCTTCTAACCAGTGAACCACACCACTCCACACACATGTGTTTTGTCTCTTTATATGTTCTTTGTAGTTCAACAAGGTTTCTTTTTTCTAAAAAAAACAACACGATGATGTCACTGAAATACATTGTTACAGGTGGCAATCGCCAATGGCAGAGTGATGCTCCAAAAACACAGCATGACACTGCACGACACGACAAGATGATATCGGGCTCTCCTGGCCCAGCTGACCACATTAATCTGCTTTAACAGAATACATTGTTCTGTGTTTCTCATTTTCTCTCCTTTCTCCCCTCACCACCTAAATTGGATTATGGAAACATGATAGGGTGAGCAATAATCAGGAACTTTTTTGACCTCTTTCTTCACCACCAATGAATGTTACATAGAACTGCATTCTAACTCCCGCCCTGGTTAAGGGTAGGATATTTATTTACTCCTGGTCCAGCAGAAACACCATGGATCCCTCCTGGACCAGCAGGGTGTGAAACATGTCGACCTGACCCATACACACAAAATTGTTTTTTCACAACACATACTAGATAGTTGTGCTTCATAATTCTGCGCCGTCCGTCCATACTTTTCCTATTTTTGATACTACTAAAGAGAGGCCTGAATAAACTTATTGCTGGATACCCTTCAGGTAGTTTTAGATTACCTGCACAACCTTTCACTATCTCCAGACAACTAAATGTATCATCACGGCTAATAATATATTTAAAAAGATCCTGACCAAAGAGTCCTCCCGCAGGACCCGTGGGCCCCCGTGTAGTGCCGGCCCCAAGAGGAGCAAAAAGCCTGATGGGTGTGTGAGGGCATTCCTTATTAATATGGAAGATCCCCTTCATAACTATCCACTCCAAACTTTCTTCGTCTTTCTAGCACACAGGAACAGTTACCCCATTTGTTTATATATGAAGAAAAATATACTCCACGTTTTACCAATCAGCACCACTCATCAGAGGTAAACTTCACAAACAAATCTGAAACGTTTGCAATAAAAATGATTATTGATGGCACAAAAATATTAAATGCAGCCAGTGCAGCCCCAGGAGAAGTTTTATATACGAGTTGGAAGTCAAACGTTAATCTTTAATGTCAGTTGAAAAGGTGTAAAAAAGTGAGTATGGATTTCATAGCACTTCGAGGGGTCCCGCTGAGAGCATGGCTCCTTTGATGTACAAAAATGCTGAGGCAGAACTGTCCTCAATTCTTAAATGTTCTCAGCAGTCTATCTCGTCACTAACTGGGCAAGCAGGAATCGTATTTTCAAGCATCATGCTGTATGTATCAATGTAATCTGTCCCGTTTTCAGGCGCCATCTGCATGCTCTTATAGATGTCTGCAGGAATGTACATTATTGGATGCTCTCTGAGGGAATGCACGCACCTGTTTCCCAGACAGTGGACAGTCTGTACAATACTTTCTAAACTCTTTGAGATAACCATTTTTTGTGGTGAAAGTCTATTGAAAGAGAAAGAAAACTAGATAGGCAATTTTGTAATATGATATAGTTAGCGTCTTTTGTATATAGTTTTAATGTTTAAAATGTAGACATAATGCTCAGAAACAGGGTACCAGTAGACTGCAATTTCGTATATCAATCGCTGCATAGTTTCAAACATGCCAGGTGCCCGGACACCTATGGTCAGTGCATATTTTGAAGTTTACCATTTACTTTGAAGAGTAAGTTGGTCCTTTTGTTTAGTTTTCTTCTAATGTTTCGGAAGCATGTTGCATGTGCGTATTGCTAGATAGGGGTGTAACATAATATTTACATGTCATGGTTTATCATTGTTTTTTATCTTGTCTCTGAATTCGCTGCAGCAGTAGAAAACAAAACGGCGGGCGCTGCTTTGGAACGCATAATGGAAATGAATTATACTTGTGCGTTTCAAAGGAGTGCCATCTTCTATGATCTCGAGGGGAGTAGATGTGGCATAAGGGCAAGAGCGATGGACCTTGAAGCTGGCAAAACGGGTTAATCTCTGGGAGGGCGGTCTAAGACCCTATGTTGCTTTGTAATCACTTAATCTCTCCATGTTCATCTAGAATGGAATGTAGATTTTGGAGCTAAATAGTGCAGTGTGCTGGCTCCAGATGGCTGTTGGTAGTTCACCCCAAGAAGCTGCACATAACAAAATAAAAACGGGCGAAGGGATGGGGGAGCAAGGGAAACTAAATGTGCACACGTAGAAACAATTAGGTAACCGCAGCACTCGTGAAATCTGCACAGCACTAACTGAAATTATGTTAAAGTGTCTTTAAAGTTAATAAAAATAGAGGTGGAAGAGCCGCGCAGTGCAGAACAAAAGAAAGGCGTGGCCGCCATACTTAAAGATTAAGTGCAGTGTTGTGGTGTTCTTGGTATCAATGTAAAAACGAGCAGCAGCAAGCCACTAAACTAGGCGACACCTAATGAAAACAAGCATTTACAATGCAATGGTCTCGGCATTATTAAAGGTAGAGCTATTGGCATTGCTCATTACATTTAATTTTTTTTTAAACATAAATAAATGGTATTGTCATTTACAATGGCAATAGGTGAGCATTAGAGAGTAGTAGATAGTATTCGTGCACACAGAGCCACACACACACACAGACAGAGCCGCGCACACACACACAGACAGAGCCACGCACACACACACCGACAGAGCCACGCACACACACACACAGACAGAGCCACGCGCACACACACAGACAGAGCCACGCACACACACAGACAGAGCCACACACACACACACAGGCAGAGCCACGCACACACACAGACAGAGCCATGCACACACACATACAGAACACACACACACAGACAGAGCCACGCACACACACAGACAGAGCCACGCACACACACAGACAGAGCCATGCACACACACAGAGCCACGCACACACACAGACAGAGCCACGCACACAGAGGCACAGAAAAAACGGGATGACAAGCAGGGAACAGAGGCACAGAAAAACCAGGGGAACAGAGGCACAGAAAAACCGGGGCAACAGAGGCACAGAAAAACCGGGATGACAAGCAGGGAACAGAGGCACAGAAAAACCGGAATGACAAGCAGGGAACAGAGGCACAGAAAAACCGGATCACAAGCAGGGAACAGAGGCACAAACAGGGCACAGAGGCACAAAAACCGGATCACAAGCAGGGAACAGAGGCACAAGCAGGGAACAGAGGCACGAACAGGGAACAGAGGCACGAACAGGGAACAGAGGCACGAACAGGGAACAGAGGCACGAACAGGGATCACAAGCAAGGAACCGAGGCACAAGCAGGGAACCGAGGCACAAGCAGGGAACAGAGGCACAAGCAAGGAACAGAGGCACAAAAACCGGTATAGAGACAAAATATCGACTCCAAAATATCGACTGGACATAATATCGAGTTTTAAATATAGACTGGACAAAATATCGACTGGACATAATATCGACTACAAAAATATCGTTTTTCAGGTAAGTGAAGTAATATCGACTGTATAAAATATAGATAGCAAAAATATCGATTTTTTAATAATATATAATATTTTATAGTGTATTTTTATGTAATAATATGTGTGAATAGTGTGTATTAATGTTATAAAATATTTTATTAAATGAATTTTGTTTTTATAATAATTGCGTAATGTAATTCTGTAGCGGGTTGTGGGTTTATAGGGGAATAGGGTGGGAAGTAATTTAATAATAATTAATTAATATATGTTTGTTAATATTTTTAATTAATAATTAATTGATAATTAATTAATATTAATTAGTTAATTAATTAATATAATTTTGAATATATTTTGTATTAGTAAATAATTGTTAATTAATTAATTGTAATTAGTTAATTACATTAATTAGAGTACATTTTTAATATATATAATTTTGTGTTATTTTTAAGTAATTAATTTGGAAAAAATAATATTAATTATTAAAATAATTACAGCTAATGTTCTAATATATTTACTTTATTGTTATTGTTAATTAATAATTAATTGGTAATTAAATAATATTGATAAATTTTGGGTAAAGGAGCATTTTTAGGGTTCAGGGTCAGTTTTCAGATTTTGGGTAAAGGGGCATTTTTAGGGTTCAGGGTCAGTTTTCAGTTCATGGGTAAAGGGGTATTTTTAGGGTTCAGGGTCAGTTTTCAGTTCATGGGTAAAGGGGTATTTTTAGGGTTCAGGGTCAGTTTTCAGTTCATGGGTAAAGGGGTATTTTTAGGGTTCAGGGTCAGTTTTCAGTTCATGGGTAAAGGGGTATTTTTAGGGTTCAGGGTCAGTTTTCAGTTCATGGGTAAAGGGGTTTTTATAGGGTTCAGGGTCAGTTTTCAGTTTTTGGGTAAAGGGGCATTTTTAGGGTTCAGGGTCAGTTTTCAGTTTTTGGGTAAAGGGGTATTTTTAGGGTTCAGGGTCAGTTTTGGGTTTTTGGGTAAAGGGGTATTTTTAGGGTTCAGGGTCAGTTTTGGGTTTTTGGGTAAAGGGGTATTTTTTTAGGGTTCAGGGTCAACAAATAAGATTGTAAAAAATTATTTTATTATTTTCATTTATTATTTAATTATTATAATTTAATTTAAGTCGTTTTAAGTATATTTTAGTCATTAAAATTTAATATTAATTTAATTTAACACTGTTTTTAATAAAGTCGATATTTTTTACATCTATATTATTGTTAACGATATTTTGTACTCGATATTTTTGTACTTACCTGTTTGTAGATAGAAAGTCGATATTTTGTCTGTCGATATTTTGTCAACGATATTTTTGCAGGTCGATATTTTGGCAGTCTATATTATTTCAGTGATCCACAAAAACCGGATCACAAGCAGGGCACAGAGGCACGAACAGGAAACAGAGGCACAAGCAGGGAACAGAGGCACAAGCAGGGCACAGAGGCACAAAAACCGGATCGCAAGCAGGGAACAGAGGCACAAGCAGGGAACAGAGGCACGAACAGGGAAGAGAGGCACGAACAGGGAACAGAGGCACGAACAGGGATCCCAAGCAGGGAACAGAGGCACAAGCAGGGAACAGAGGCACAAGCAGGGAACAGAGGCACAAAAACCGGATCACAAGCAGGGCACAGAGGCACGAACAGGAAACAGAGACACAAGCAGGGAACAGAGGCACTCACTCTGCACTCACACTCACTGCACTCACTCTGCAGTCGCACTCACTCTGCACTCACTCTGCAATCGCACTCACACTTCACTCACTATGCACACACTCGCTGCACTCACTCTGCACTAAACCTCTCTGCACTCACATTCTCTGCACTCACCCTCTCTGCACTCACTCTCACTCTGCACTCACACTACAGTCACACTCACTCTGCACTCAGGCATATTTTCTATAACGGCACCTTTTGTGATGCCTGTCTAAACACACTCCACCCCTCTTTGCCTATGAATTAAAATATTGGTTTCTTTTTTTTGCTTAATATTTTGGGGAAACACATTGTTCGAATATCTATATTTTAGGTTGCAATGTAATTTTGTGTTTATTACATTTCTGTCAGTAAATTACTTGTAAAATTGAGGGGTTTCTGTAAGTGCTCGTTTGTAGACACTATTGACAAAAAGCTATTTAAATAATGCACATTTTAACGAGTAATTATAATAATGATAGACATCATCCTCCAATCCATCCTGTTCATGTCTGACACAATCCAACCCATTCCACCATTATTTGGAAAGTTTCCACTGATGCATTTGTTTTTTATGTCATCAGCAGTTTCTATTACTTTAGCTTAGGTCTTTGTTTCAGGGGGTTACAGCAATGCACACACACGCGCACGCACACGCACGCAAACACACACACGCACGCACGCACACACACACACACGCACACACACACACACACACTCTCTGTCTACTCTCTCTGCTTGTGCATACATACAACAGTGTTACTCAACCATACACAGCAGAGCCTCCCCAGTCACACGCACGATCCATGCAGCCCCCTAGTCTCACGCACAAATTCTCTGATGTGCCCCCCATACACAGACACAACCCGATCTCATTGCACTCCTCCCGCAGTCTCACCGGCCAGGTGAAGTTAAAGGGCAGCCTGAACGCACACACACACACACACACACACACACTCTTTCTGCTTGGGCTTACATACAACAGTGTCTCCGGTCACTCAACCATATACAGCAGAGTCCCTCAGAGTTTTACACGCATACAGTTTGTGTTAATTGCGCACACCAGGACATCTTCATTCACATGCAAAAGCTTCCCTCTGTCATCCGATCCATCCTAGCACGCACCTTACTCGCAAAGCCACAAACACACACACAACTATCCTGATTAACCTGAGCCTCCCCCAGTCACACGCACGATTCCTGCTGCCCCCCAGTCTCACGCACAAATGCTCTGATGCCCCCTGCGCCCCGCATACACAGACACAACCCGATCTCGTTGCACTCATCCCGCAGTCTCACCGGCCAGGTGAAGTTAAAGGGCAGCCTGATGTTGTTGCTGAATCCCGGTACCTCGGTGATGACGAACGAGTTAGCCCCAACGGACAGAGTAGCTCAGCCAACCAGTCGCCCGGCAACTGTGCTAGTGGCCAATCAAGGAGTGGAGGCGGGACCATGCTTGCTCTGCTCCCCTGCCTCTATTGTGTTCTTCATTCACATGCAAAAGCTTCCCTCTGTCATCCGATCCATCCTAGCACACACCTCACTCGCAAAGCAACAAACACACACAACTATCCTGATTAACCTAAGCCTCCCCAGTCCCACGCACAATCCCTGCAGCCCCCCAGTCTCACGCACAAATGCTCTGATGCCCCCTGCACCCCCCCATACACAGACACAACCCGATCTCATTGCACTCATCCCGGAGCCTCACCGGCCAGGTGAAGTTAAAGGGCAGCCTGATGGGGTTGCTGAATCTCGGGACCACGGTGATGGCGAACGAGTTGGCCCCAACGGACAGAGCAGCTCAGCCAACCAGTCGCCCGGCTACTGTGCTAGCGTCCAATGAAGGAGTGGAGGCGGGACCGTGCTTGCTCTGCTCCCCTGCCCCTATCGCGTTCATGTGCAGTTTTGCCGGAGCCCCGACTGTATGTGGAAGATTATATCTTCCTAATGTGCTTTACCTTCAAACGGAGCCGGCGGCAACAGTGATCTCCGGGTGCCCAGGGGACAGGAGGGTGGGGGACTGGGTAGAAGAGGCGGCAGCAGGGTCCTGCGGCATAAGACAATCGATCCTCACCTCACCGCAGACGAGAAAAAATGGCGCCCGCCAGCTTCAAAATTTTTCGGATTCGGGGGTGTGGTTTTGCTGTTTTGAGTGACAGACAACGTCACTGTCTAAAGAACAGCAAAACTTACGGCCCCAAATCCGAAAAAGACTGGGCTAAATCGGAGTGACGCATCTCTCCTCCAATGGCTGGCCTCCGTTTAGGAATCCAGCCAATGGAGGAGAGACAGGGCAGGGAGGTGGGTTCCAAAGCGCTACTAAGGGACATTAAATCTCCGACCCCAGACTGCGCAAGCGCAGCCTTTAGGTCCTCGACCTAAAAAGTGCTCACAGAGCACTATAAACAACAGTAAAAGTAACAGCACGCCATGTCCTCATGAGAGGATACAAAAGTAAAAAAGGAGGGACTACGAAGCCTCTTGACAAATGAATCAAAAGCTGGGATTTAGAAAGGACAGTAAGAGGATGCAATGGAAAAGATGGGTGGTGCTTAAAGCCCATATTCATGGAACTGGATGTCTCGAAGAGACACCGCATTCGCTGCCTAGGTGAGACCTAAAAATAGAATGTGAGAAAATATCATGCTTTATCCAATGTCTATGAGGTGTGGGAAAAAGAACTGAACTTGTGCTTCAACCATGCAGTGTCTCAAGGATTCACAACTGAGACCACAGAGTCAGTGGAAATTACTACAAAAATGTTTGTATACCTTCCGATACCTGGGATTAAGGTGCATCTGAGAAATATGCAAAAAAGAAGTACCCATAGGAAAGGAATCATGTTCTCTCAATGGGCACATGTTTAGGCTTGGGTAAGGAGAAAATGCTAAAGAGACTCATGCAAGTGAGCTACTGCAGCTCCTTGATGACAGATGCTGCAACTATTCCAGACATTCAAGCGAGGCGCAAGCTGTCAATGCACCCAGTTCCTGCACTAGGTTCGGGATCAGGGATGCCTCCACAGGGCTCTTATCTCTTCAGACACATTCAGCTTCTCTTGATGCACATTTTGATCACAGGAGGCAGGGCAGGGGTGGGCATGTGTGTATGGACCCCCCTCCCCCAGCTCTCCGTAGCCTGAAGCAGAGGAATGTGGAGGTATCCTTTAGATGATGAATTACAGACTCATGGTGTCAGCTTAATGTGATCCAGGCAAGCAGATAGGCACCGGCACTCATTTGTGGTAGCAGGGACCTATTCTTCATCTTTAGACTTTGACCCAAAAAACAAAGATGTGGAGTCAAGACTAAGACTATTCAGCATCCCTGGCAGCCAGTAAACCCTATGGCAGGCTCATTAGAGAAACTTTAGGACCCTGGACCTACTGTTTTCCAAATTAAGCACTTGCCCCCACCACCGGCCTGTAGAATGGACAAACGTTTTCATCACTGCAGAGACGTTGCAGTGCGGCATGATGGGGAGCGCAGGGCAGCTTCATCCTTATCCCTGAGAAGGGCCCAGGACTGGAGTGTCTCTGGAGCTTCTATGAAGGATCTGCCATCAGCCGAAAACAAACAATTAACTCTTTCAAAAAACAAACTAATTACCTTTTGGTTACTCGGGGAAAATTGCAGTTTATAGCTGGTACCACTGGTTTGTTTACAAGTGTTGCCACTGAATCAGTTATATGCTTTACTTACTCATTTTAAGAAGAAGACGTAGAAATGAATCTCAAAAAGTAAAATTGAAATAGAATTGTTCTGTTCCCATTTCTATGCGTGATCACAGTAGTTGCTTTTGTAAAGCGCTCGTGCAGTCGGGAGGCTACTGAAAAGCACCGAAACACAATGTTATGTTTTTAATACACTAAAAAGAATTGCCTTCAACTTCATATTAGCTTGATAAGTTAAAAAGATAAAGGGTGACTTTAACAGCGCAAAGCCCCTTACCCACCACATGTAAGTTCCTTTTAATTGCAGTGCAGGCACGTAGTTTGTCCATTATTTTATAATATGGGCATGAATATATAACATCTGTATTAAAACAATTATTTGCCTGTGAATCCCTCCTTTAGCTGTTGCAATTGGGAAAATATCTATCTTCGCATGGCCCCGGGCATTAATTGTTCACATCAAGCAGACTACTCGAATAATTACCGAGTCCTCCTAATGCTTAGCTCGACAGCGAAGATACTTTCTAAAATCCTCTTTCGTGACTTAATACCTTGGGTTAAAAATAGTAGTGAACCCACCAGGAAACCAGACAGGATTCTGGGCGAGTATGACAATTACATGGTGCTGGTGCAAACGGTCTACCTCACTTTATGCAAATATTATGTCGCCCTTCAAATGGATTTTGGAGATGTTCGCAAAACTTGTATTTGACAGTGTCAACAGATCCCTGCTGTGGCACAAATTATTACGTTTTGTGTCCTTTGCACTCACATTTCTGAATGCTGAATTGTATTCTAAGACCTGGGTGATAATAGCATCCATCCATATGCAGTCAATGCATCACGGTCTGTTGTCAGTCGCGCTGCACCAGGATTGCACACTAGTACCATATTTCTTTTTGGCCGATTTGCAACCCTCTCTGGCACAGGTCCCAGTGAATCCACCAGTTCTAGGGGGCAGCACATAAGTGCTGTCTTGTATGCAGACGATGTCCTGGTGTTCACACACATTCTGCTGGACTACAGCAGCCCCTCAAAGCCCTCGCCAGATATGCATATGTCCGTGCACGTTTCGTGCATTCTTAACATGCCCATGTCTTGTCCTTTGGCAACCCGCATTCTATGACCTTCAGAATGAAAGGAGCCTTGACAAAGTATCCAGTTATCAATACCTAGGACTAGTCTTTATTTACCATTTTTCTTGGAGGCTCTTATTGGATTGTAAAACTAAATCTGTTACTGTGGGCTCTGTGGCTTTACTAAGATTCCACCTGTCCTAGGAAGTACACTCTTTGTGCTCCCTATTAAAAGCCTATAGAGCTGAAACAATTTCTACACTAACTGTGGCACACAGTTGTAATGCCCATCATTATTTGCACTATTGATCACTTGGAAGGACATACGGGCAAAAATACGTGGGTCTTTCCGTTCAACGCCTATTGATGCTATTTGGCTAAAGACTGGCAAGGCCAAAGTCGTGGACGCTAGCCTTGAAGGCTGCACTGCATTGTTACTTTTCATGTGAAAGCCTTTATCAGTATTTACGTGCATACTGCTGGACGTACATAAACAGGCATTGTCGGGTATTCTGTATTGTTCTATTTTGAAATGTCTTGGTATTTTTGATCTCTCCGCTCATCCGAGAATCACTAATAATTGTTTTAAATCTAGTGTGATCGAAGCTGTAAAGCGTTGTCTGTGTCTGCTGATTTGCGATTAAACTCCTAGTCTCTGCAGTGCACAATTCATAATTCACCCTCTGTAATCTTGATATATGAAGATCTATTCGAGTGTAGAAAAATGATCACGCCTATACACATTCAATTTGGACACGCCATTATTTTGACATAACTAGTAAATGGGAATCGATGTGCCACTTGAAATTGCTATGTACTTTTTTCAAGCTAAACCATTGCCATGACTTGGTGCATTGTACATCTTTGTCTGAAATGCTCTGCAGCACTTCAATTATACATCACTTTTCACTGGCGTAGCTGATATGGATTTTATTAAAGCAATTTTCTAGGTCTGCAACCTAAATTTTCATAGGGTGTTGGCCAATTTTTTCAGAACATTAAGGAATTTTTCCAGTATTTACCGGCTTGTTCGCTTTTCCTTCTGTCTTATTTTTAACTTTTGTTATTGTTCTTACTATTGTTGTTGTTGCTAAATCTGTGTTCTTTGAGGAGAGAATAGGCTCTGCGGCCAACTCCTCGAAAGAATCGTTTAGGGTCATTAAAGAACTCCTGAAAACTCCCGAACCTCAGGTCATTCACGATGACCCACGTGAGAAATGTTCAGAACTTGCCTCCTTCTTCAAAACCAAAATTGACAATATCTTGGCATCTCTTCCTCGGCTAGCCGAGGAGACTCCCTCTGGTGGTAACCCAGGGTCTCAGCCCAGGGTGCGGTCAGCGGAGTTGGTTTCTTTGGGCCCTGTCACTGTGGAAGAAGTCCTCACAGTCCTGACGACCATGAAAAGTGGTTCTCCGAAAGACCCTGCACCAATGAAATATCTTAAGCAGGTAGCCCCCACCATCGGCGGCCCAGTGACGGACCTTATAAACCTATCTGTCACCCAAGGAGTGGTGCCCCCCAGTTGGAAGGGAGCGGTTGTCAAGGCTCTCTTGAAGAAGCCTAACCTGGACCCCGCCGACCTTGCCAACATTAGGCCTATTTCCCTGCTCCCCGGCCTCAGCAAGGTGGCGGAGAAGTTGGTGAATAGTCGCCTATCGGGCTTCCTGGAGTCCAACTCCCTTCTGGGTGACTCCCAAACGGGCTTTCGCCCCGGACAGGGGACCGATACTGCCCTGCTGGCAGTCGTGGAGAATGCCAGGAGCATTTTGGATTCAGGGGGATCGGTGGCAGTGATCCTCCTGGACCTGAGTGCGGCATTTGACACCGTAGACCATCAGGTGCTTCTCCAACGGCTGTCGGGGGTGGGGGTCTCCGGGATGGCCCTGAAGTGGTTTGCATCCTTTTTGGAAGGCCGGACGTTTGAGGTGTGGGAAGGCCACGAGAAATCATCATCGGTCCCTCTCCAGTGTGGTGTGCCACAGGGCTCATCGCTGAGCCCTACTTTATTTAACATTTACATGGCCCCTCTGGAGAGTGTGGTACTGCCTCTGGGTATCAAGATCATCAGCTACGCTTATGATACTCAGTTGGTGGTAGGGCTTCCCCAGTCGGCTTACCATCCCGACCGGCTGCACACGTGTTTGGATAAGATCTTCACGTGGATGTGTAGCTCAGCACTCAAGCTTAACGGCTCCAAAACGGAATTGATGATGCTGGGGAATTCCCCTCCCTCCTTATCACCCAGCAGCTGGCTCAGCTGCCTGGGAGCGGCACCCACCCCCAAACAGGAGATCAAGAGCTTGGGGGTGTGGTTGGAGCAGGACCTTTCCTTCAAGACACACGCTAAAAAGACCGCAGGCGTGTGTTTCGGTCTGCTCCGGTCAGCCCGGAAGATCTTACCTCTCCTCCCAGTGGCCTCTAGGAGGTTACTCATTCAGGGGCTCATCATCTCTCGGCTGGACTTCAGTAACGCGTTGTTTCTGGGGGCCCCAGAATCCACCCTAAATAAACTGCAGCAAGTGCAGAATGCGGCCGCCAGGCTCCTGATGGACCTTCCCAGGCGTCAGTCAGCTCGACCTGAGCTGAAGGCGCTGCATTGGCTCCCTGTCAGAGAGAGGGTGAAATTCAAGGCACTCTGTATGGCCCACAAAATTCTGCAGGGGAAAGGCCCACCTATCCTACGGGATATGGTTCAATCTTATAAGGCCTCCCGCTCTCTCCGCTCAGACCATCAACATTTGCTGCAGGTTATGAGGGTAAGGAAGGCAAGAACCGGTGGCAGAAGATTCTCCATAAACGTGGCCACCCTGTGGAACTCTCTTCCTCTGTACTTGCGCTCGGAAACAAGCTTCTTACGTTTCCGCAAACTTTTAAAAACACATCTGTTCCCTGCCTAATTCCTGTGTCTCGTGTTGTGGCGTTTCTCTCTGGATGAGCGCGGGGATGCCCAAGGGTAACCAGGCGCGATATAAAACTCATTAATAATAATAATAATAATAATAATAATAATACTTTTCCAAGTTTTCTACAAACCAAATAAAAAAATGGAAATTAGTAAATGTTTATAAATGCCTGCAATATTTTTCAAATGTAGATTTTGTTCAGAAACGAAAATACACTTTGTATAAAGGAATGAACTAGCCTATTATCTAGTTATCCATTATTCTGTGTGGCTGGTGTCAATTGAAGGCTGGTTTTCGAAGGTACATTACCACCTTGGCTCTCTCCAATTCCATCAGGCATAGCAAAGGAGTATATGCGGAGAGAGAGGGGAGTGATGGGAAAGCGGGCAGAAGGAACAAGCATTGGCAAAGCCAATAGATCTTGCCTATTCAAGAGCTATTAGGTTTTCCAATATATTTGAGGCATGTTGTACACCAGCGTGGCTGCTGTTCAGCATGGATAAAAGTTAGTGGAGTAAAGAAGAGTGAAGTGTAATAAAGTGAAGTAGAGTGGAGTGTTATGGAGTGGCGTAGAGAGTTGTGAACTGACAACTGAGTGGCATAGAGTGGTGCAGAGTAGAGTTGATCTGCGTGCAGTATAGTGTAGTGAAGGGGATGGAGTGGCATAGAGTGAAGTGGTGTAGAGTGTTGTGAATTGTCATGGAGAGAGTGGAGTAGAGTGTTCTAGAGTGGAGTGGCATTTAGAGGAGTAGTGTTGCCCCTTGTGTGCTACTTTTATCAGTTTCCCGGTACCAAAGTACTGTTTCCATTCGATTTTGTGGCACTTTTATATAATGTTTTGCCTACACAGCGCTTGCGTTGTGCTTGTTTACATAATTTCCCTGGCCCAAGCTGTGCTTGTCTATCTAATCACTCTCCCCCTGGCTGCCCGCATTTTATGCGTGCTTGTGGGCTCCGTTTTGCGGCCGCACCTTCTCAGTTGCTTGTTTATACTGTATGCATGTTTTACATTAGGATCCAGATGCGGCTCAAGAACTATTTAACAATCTCATTTAGCTGGCAATGTTGCTTTCTGTGTGCCTTTCAATTACATTGGAGTAATTTATTCCAGTTCAACATGGTCGCTTCTTTTGCCATCTAAAATACTGCACTATTTAACAGTGAAACACGGGGAAGTAAAGGCAGCATGACAGTTTTGTCCTGGTGTGGCATCCATACTGCATGATCGGGTTTCCTTCTTGTCGGAGTATGTAGAGCCAGCCGCACTACAGTCACCTCCCTCAATGCAGCCCCCCCTTCCTCTGAATCATGAGTGGGTCACTTCGCCGCCGCTCCTTGTTATGTTATGTTACGTTATGTTATATGCGATTTGTAGCGTGAACAATTACTCATGAGTATCCTTTAATACCCCCTCAATGAGGCCTCCCTCTCAGTCTACAGCTGCTGGAGGTGTCTTGTTCTTGGAGGAGGTGGTACAGATAGAGGAGCATCCTTGCAGTCTTCAATGCTTCCCTCATTGTTGCCGTTTCTTACCTTGTTGTTGCTCCTTGTACCCGTCATTGCTTCCACCTTCGCCCTTCCCACATCATTGCTCGCCCATTTTAACTATCCCTTCTCCCACCCGACTTCTGCCTTTTCTTACTTGCCACGTCCTCACACTCCCGTTGTTTCGTGTCTCCCCTCCCCACCACAAAAATAGTGCTATGACATTGCCAGCACTGCCTGCGTCATTGAACTTGTCCCCTAACTTTTAACCATACTGCAGAGCAGCCACAATGCTGTGCAATATGGCTTAAAAACACCGGCAAAGGTAAAATCCATCATAGGCGAGAGATACTGGCTATAACAATGCTTTTTGTTCCTGAACGCTAGTATGGAGGATTGTATAGCATAAAGTAGTTTCTGACCGTCCAATGAGCCCATCTGTCTCCCATAAGAAGGACAGGAATAGTTGAGGGTCAGGCATACTGAGATTTTCACTCTTCCTGTTCTCAATTCTGGGACAGATCCACAGACATTGATATAGCAGCCACCACAAAATGATTACTTTTTAGCATGTATATATAACGTGAGGAGTCTGTGTTGTAAGCAGGCGTGTGATCAATAGCTACAGAGGAAATCACCTCAGCATTGTGTTGACCATGGATACTCACAACCTTTCTCTCGGGGCCAAATTTACAGTGTGGTTTGTGTCCGAGGGCTGCACCGGTGGGGGCGGGGCATCAGGGGAGGGGGCGGGGCTAGAGCAACAAAAAAAACTGTGACCATGAGGTTGAACACAGGTCCCTGCAGCAGACGCCTTCGTCCACTGAGCAACCAGACCCGGCA
Source organism: Lissotriton vulgaris (assembly GCF_964263255.1). Taxonomy (NCBI): domain Eukaryota; kingdom Metazoa; phylum Chordata; class Amphibia; order Caudata; family Salamandridae; genus Lissotriton; species Lissotriton vulgaris. Next base: position 1,584,634,544 of record NC_141693.1, read on the forward strand.
AACACACCTCTCTCTCTCTCTCTCTCTCTCCCTCTCTCTGTCTCTCTCCCTCTATCTCTCTCCCTCTGCCTCCCTCCCTCCATCCCTCTCTCTCCCTCCCCGGTCTCCCTCTGTCTCACTCACTCTGACTGTCTCACTCCCTCTCGCTCTCTCCCATCTCCCCCTCATTCTGACTGTCTCACTCCCTCCCCCTTTCCTTCTCTCTCCCTTCCCTCTCCTTCCATCCCTCACTCCCCTTCCCTTCCCCTATTCCCTCTCTCCCTCCCTCACTCTCCTCCCCTCTCTCCTTCCCTCACTCCACTTCCCTCAATCCCCTTCCCTCACTCCCTCACTCCCCTCTCTCCCTCCCTCCCCTTCCCTCACTCCCCTTCCCTTCCCTCACTCCCCTTACTCCCTCACTCCCCTTCCCTCACTCCCCCTCCCTCACTCCCCTTCCCTCACTCCCCTTCTCTCACCCCCTCCCTCACTCCCCTTCCCTCACCCCCTCCCTCACTCTCTCCCTCACTCCCCTTCCCTCCCTCCCTCCCTTTCTCTCACTCCCTCCCTCACTCCCTCCCCTCACCCCCTCCGTCACTACCTCCCTCACTCCCTCACCTTCCCTCACTCCCTTCCCTCACTCCCCCTTCCCCTACTCCCCCTTCACTCACTCCCCCTTCCCTCACTCCCTCACTCCCCCTTCCCTCACTCCCCCTTCCCTCCCTTCCTCACTCCCCCTTCCCTCACTCCCTCACTCCCCTTCCCCACTCCCCTTCCCTCACCCTCACTCCCCTTCCCTCACTCCTTCCCTCACACCTTTCCCTCTCACCCTTCCCTCACTCCCTTCCCTTACTCCCTTCTCTCACTCCCTTCCCTCACTCCCCTTCCCTCACTCCATCTCCCTCACTCTGACTCCCTCCCTCTGTCTCCCTCCGTCTCCCTCTATCGCCCTCCTCCCTCTGTCACCCTCCTCCCTCTGCCTGTCTCCATTTCTCTCTCTCCCTCACTCACCTTCCCTCACTCCCCTTCCCTCACTCCCCTTCCCTCACTCCCTCCCTCACTCTCTTCCCTCACTCTGTCTCCCTCACTCCGTCTCCCTCTGTCGCCCTCCTCCCTATGTCTGTCTCCCTTTCTCTGTCTCCATTTCTGTCCCTCTCCCTCTGTCTCTGTCTTCCCTCCCTTTCCCTCCCTCCCTCTGTCTCTGTCCCTCTACCTCCCTCTGTCATCTCACCCTGCCTGTGTGCACCTGGGCTGAGACAGCTTCCCCAGCCTGCTTCCCCAGTGTGAACAGACACACAGCCCCACCCGAGCACTTCACAGGTCTTTAAAAAGACCATTTGCATGTGAATGGGGCTTTGCTGTATTTCACCTCCTCTTACCGTCCACCGTCCTGACTCCGTCAGTTGCGGTCGCTCCCCTCGCTCGCCTGGCTCCCTGGCTCCTGCTGTGATCGTAGCGCTTCATCAGCTAAACGGATTGGTGCTGGTATCGTTTGCGCTCCATTTACGCTATTGTCCTTCCTATTGTGGCGATTACTGGGGCTGGTATCGTAGCGCTTCATAGACGCTACTGCATTTGCATATTGGAGCGCTTGTGTGCCAAGTAGCGCTTTTACTGGTCGCATTGTGTGCTGTAATCTTGTTGTAACTGTGCCTGCGCCCCTGCCCACCCCAACCTCGTCCGGTCTCCATTTATTTATTATTGCTGCCATCTTGTTCCATCTTGTTGTTGTTGTGCCTTCCAGCTCGCCCCTCCGCCCCAAACCCGCCTCCCAGCTGACCCTCCCTCGCCCCTCCCCCCCACTATCCATTTATGACAGATGCTTTAGCGCGCAGCGTTCACGCGCAGCGATCGCGCCCCATGCGCGCCGAAGGTGCGCCAAAGGTAAGCCCGTCTACGCCCGTCCGCGCCTGGACCGCGCCCAGCGCCAGACCCCCTGGTCCTCGCTATACCCATCCCTCTCGCTTATCGTATGACGCTGCTACTCTCCTTGCCCTTTACCCCGGTCGCACCACACAATGCTGCGTAGCTACCCCAGTACACACCCATGGACCATTCGCCTGCCACTCCTGCAAGTTCGCCTGCATCAGGACCCACGCCAAATCCCCCTCCTCTAAACACAACTCCAACTCTAACCACCTGAAATGCATCCTGCTGAACACCCGTTCGGTACACAAACACGCCACTGAACTCTGGGACCTACTCGACACTACATCGCCGGACGTCGCCTTCCTTACAGAAACCTGGATGAACGCCTCATCAGCGCCCGACATCGCCATAGCCATACCGGACACTTACAAGATCATCCGAAAAGACCGAACCAACCAAACAGGAGGAGGCATCGCCATCGCCCATAAGAACACCATCCGAATCACGACCAGCTCGAACACCTTCACTTCCAGATCCACACCGACCCCAGGACCACACTTAGAGGCACCCTCATCTATAGACCACCAGGAACCCGCACACAATTCAATGAAGACATCACCGACTTTATCAGCCCACATGCCCTCACCTCCGAGAATTACATTCTACTGGGAGACCTCAACTTCCACCTGGAAAAGAATAATGACAATAACACCACCACCCTCCTAGACAACCTGGCCAACCTCGGACTCAAACAACTTGTTGACACCCCCACCCACTTAGCCGGACACACGCTCGACCCTATCTTCACCTCCAGCGAGCACATCTCCTTCGATCACACCACAGCTCTCCATTGGACGGACCACAGCTGCGTTCACTTCAGCTACAATAAGACCACGTCCCACATTCCACCACAACCTATTCCTAGAAGGAACTGGAACAAAATCGCCACCGACCAACTCTTCACATCACTTAACTAAAACCCCTCCGCCATATCATCGGACCCAAACCAAGCTGCCACCAAACTCACACAATGGATCACCCACAGCGCTGACGAATTAGCACCTTTGAAAAACCACCAGATCAAACAAGGTAACAAAAAGGCCCCCTGGTTCAACAATGACCTTAAGAAATCCAAAAAGTTATGTCGTACACTCGAGAAAAGCTGGAAAAAAAACCCAACCACTGACAACCTGACCACCTTCAAAGACGCCACCCGCAAACACCACCAATTGATCCGATCCACCAAGAAATCAGCTTTCAAGGATCGACTCGACAACAACGCCCAAAACAGCAAAGAACTATTCAACATCGTCAAAGAATTTACCAACCCCACCGCCGGCACCAACGACATCACTCCCTCCCAAGACCTCTGCGACTCTCTATCCTCTTTCTTCCACAACAAAATCGCCGACATTCATAACAGCTTTGAAAAGCGGTCCGAAGAACAACCCACACCACCCACCTCCGAACCAAAACAGCACTCCCATAACCTTTGTGCCTGGAACCCAATCACTACTGAAGACACCATCCATCTGATGAACTCCATCCACTCAGGCTCACCAACTGACCCATGCCCCCACCACATCTTCAACAAAGCAGACTCCATCATCGCACCCCATCTCCGCGATGTCATCAACTGCTCCTTCAACTCCGCTACCTTCCCAGAAAGCTGGAAACATGCCGAACTCAGCGCCCTTCTGAAGAAACCCACAGCGGACCCCTCTGAACTTAAGAACTACCGCCCCATCTCACTCCTCCCCTTCCCGGCCAAAGTCATCAAGAAAGCCGTCAATAATCAGCTTGCCGCCTTCCTCGAATCCAACAATTCCCTCGACCCCTCACAGTCCGGCTTCCGAGCCAAACACAGTACCGAAACCGCCCTCATCGCAGCCACAGACGACATCCGAACACTACTGGACAACGGAGAAACAGTTGCCCTCATCCTACTCGACCTCTCTGCCGCCTTCGACACAGTATGTCATAGCACACTCATACAACGCCTCAACAATGTCGGAATACAAGGAAAAGCTTTGGATTGGATCATCTCGTTCCTCGCCGGAAGAACCCAGATTCCGCCTCCCCCCATTCAAATCAGAGACCACCGAAATCATTTGTGGTGTACCACAAGGATCTTCACTCAGCCCCACCCTCTTCAACATATACATGAGTCCCCTCGCATCCATTGTGCGCCAACACAACCTCAACATCATCTCCTACGCAGACGACACCCAACTGATCCTCTCCCTCACCGAAGACCCAAACACCGCCAAAACCAACCTACACGAAGGAATGAAAGAAGTAGCCGAATGGATGAAGAACAGCCGTTTAAAACTTAACTCGGACAAAATGGAAGTCCTCATCTTAGGATCATCCCCCTCTGCCTGGTACGACTCATGGTGGCCACCGGCCCTGGGCACAGCACCCATACCTACAGATCACACACGTAACCTGGGCTTCATCCTAGACTCCTCCCTCTCAATGACCAGACAAGTCAACGCCGTCTCATCTTCATGCTTCAACATACTACGCATGCTTAAAAAAATCTTCAGCTGGATCCCCACCGAAACAAGAAAGACAGTCACCCACGCCCTGGTCACCAGCCGACTGGACTATGGAAACACCCTATACGCCGGGACCACAGCCAAACTACAGAAAAAACTCCAACGCATCCAAAACGCCTCAGCCAGACTCATACTGGACATCCCCCGCCATGCTCACATCTCCGGTCACCTGAGGGATCTCCACTGGCTCCCCGTCAACAAGAGAATAACGTTCAGTCTCCTCACCCACGCACACAAGGCCCTTTACGACCTAGGACCCGAATGTCTCAACACACGACTGTCCTTCTACACACCCACCCGCCAACTACGATCATCCAATCAAGCCCTCGCCGCAATTCCGCGCATCCACAGATCCACCATGGGAGGAAGATCCTTCTCCTACTTAGCGGCCAAAACCTGGAATTCTCTCCCCACTCACCTCCGACTCACACAGAACCACCTCTCCTTCAGAAAACAACTAAAAACCTGGCTATTCGATAAGTAATGCACCCACCCTCCCTCAAGCGCCTTGAGACCCTCTGGGTGAGTAGCGCGCTATACAAATTCCTGAACTTGAACTTGAACTTAGCGCTCCTGCAGCTTCACTCTGGCCTCCCTGGAATTAATCGCCCGGCCCCCGCAGAGCAGCAGAGTGTTTGCAGACACTCTATGTCTCATGGTCCGCGGGCCGCCACGGAAAGCTTGCCGGGCCGCTGCCGGCCCGTGGGCCGTACTATGAGTACCTGTGGTGTAGACTCTGTGGTCAGTGGTGGCGGGCTCCCATGAGCTCGGTCTGCACCATTCCGAGAATTAGATATAACCTGCACCGGTAAAGGTAACATCCCTCATAGGCGAGAGCTACTGGCTATAATAACAATGCTTTTGTTCCCGAACGCTACTATGGAGGATGGTATAGCATAAAGTAGTTTAAACCACAAAGAGTGTTTGTTATGACCGTCCAATGAGCCCATCTGTCTCCCATAGGAAGGACAGGAATAGTTGAGGGTCAGGCATACTGAGATGTTCACTCTTCCTGTTCTCAATTCTGGGACAGATCCACAGACATTGATATAGCAGCCACCACAAACTTATTACTTTTAGCATGTAAATATAACATGAGGAGCCTGTGTCGTAAGCAGGCGTGTGATCAATAGCTACAGAGGAAATCACCTCAGCATTGTGTAGACTCTGCGGTCAGTGGTGGCGGGCTCCCAAGAGCTCGGTCTGCACCATTCCGAGAATGAGATATAGCCTGCTTTATGTCTGTCAGGAAAATACTCATTGTGTTCTGTTGCATTAATTGAAGCCCGCTTTTTCCTCGACTGCACTGCAACAGTATTTGTGAGAAGCCTCTCTCATGCTGTGCTACACTCCCCTCCCACACTCCCCTCTGCTCGCTAACACTGCATTTCGACTCTTACCCTGCAGAGCACCAGACAACACAGGTTGATGCACCTCAGCTGAAGTGTTTATATATAAAGTTCCTGTAACACTGCACTCCGCACGCTGACACTGCACTTCTTACTCTAATACTGCACTCTGCCCTCTCACCACACAGCTCAGGTCCAGTCCTCTTTTACACTCTGCACACCTCCCTCACACGCTGCTCCTTTGCCTCTAATGCAGCACTCATCCCTCTCATACTGCACACCTCCCTCACGCACTGCCTCCTGCCTATAATGCTGCACACTTCACTATTACACTGCACTCCTCCCTCAAACACTGCTTTCCTGCCTCCAGTGCTGCACACTCCACTATCACACTGCACAGCTGCTCACCAATCTAAAGCATCCAACAACAAAAAATGTATATTAATCAGAGAGAAACCAACTGCATTTACCAGTGCTTGCTTCATTTACTGCTGCAAGATTGGACTGATAAGCAAGTGACATTATAACCTCGTCAAAACTTGTGCAAGTCATTCCGCCTTTTTGCTCATTGCACCATCAGGATTCAAGCAAGCTGGGCCGACGACGGCTGAAATGCCATAAACCGGTCTCCGGAAGCTTGTTTCCTTCCCATGTAAGAATTGGCTTGGTAGTTTAGGCTGCCCTGTTCCCATGATGCACTGGGCCAGGGACAGACTGATTTGCATATAGCCAGGTTCTGAGCTGGGATGGTGCAGTGATATAAATAACGGTGATGGATCAAGCCCTGATCTTTGGACTGGGTAAGAGTGGTCTGCTTAATTCAGACACTCTGTTCATCACCACCCCCTTTTCTGAACTAGTAGATTGCAGCACCTATTGTGCCATCAACGACAGAGACAGTTTACAACATGGCTTCAGGCAGTAGCATGATTGTAGCCTGACTGTGACAGTTTAGATTCTGTAATTAGAACTTACGAAATAAACCCTTTTGACAGGTCAAAACCTCTCTTTTAGCGTGGTGCGGCCAAGATGGCAACCGAGTAGGACGTGCCTGCTCGTCGCTCCGACCCCTGGCCTGTGCCCAAGCCACATAGCAAGAAAACTGGATATTTACCTGAACCTCCAATTAATTGGTTATGTTACTCATACAAAACAATAAACGAAAATTAATACGTTTATCTTGGCAATCAATTTTGCCTGTTTTACTTTTAATTATTCTTCATGTTCAAATATAGTCACCGACAAGGACACATAATCTACTAAACAGACAATCTCATTATTACAACATATAACAATACATTAGAACTTAACATAAAAGTGTGAAGAAATCCATTTAGATAAATGAAAAATACACAAATTGTGGTGACAATAAATCAGTCGAAAAACAGTTGAAATGTGCAACTTCGAACCATATTTACACATTTAAACAACACATGATGTTCCCATTTTAGGAGGGTGAATATTTGCAATACTCTAAGTGTCCAAAGATCTAACTGGCACTTTTATAGTAGCCAACGCGTTTCGAGTCCCGGTTTTTTGAATTGCCGAACTCTCATCAGGGCTGGATGAATCCTTTCTTAAAAACCAACTGTTTGTGACAAAAAACAAACATACGGAAATGAATTGTAGTGTGCTTCCCACTATATCTACAATGCTCTTTTTATCATTAGCTAAAGGGCTACCCATATACCTGGCAGATGCCGGACGTGGTTAGTAAGCTTGTGTTGTATATTCATGCAGTGAGAGCCACTCTGCAACAAATATCAGAGTCTAAGTGATCTTGTAAACATGGCTTGTGCCGTATTTTGTTTGTGTGAATTACCTTTGTCTTGCTCATGTGTGGCGTGGTATGTTGCACTGGCGTTCGCTACTTCTCGGGTCGGGGTACTAGGGTCTCAAAATCTAAACAAAACGGGGAGGCGGGCAAAATTTAGCCAAATAATTTCAAACATTTAACCGAACAAGTTGTGAACGCGGTCGCGTTCTGGTGTACTTACTCATGGGCTGGTCACGAATCAGGAGCGGGGCCACGAGTTTAGTTTAAGTGGGTCTGTTCTGATTAAGGTCTGTGAAGGGTAGGGAGGTTGATTATATTAAAAGCATACGGGGAAGCTTGCGTTTTTTACAATTGCAGGAACGGGTTGCTTTCTGCAAATCAAAAAGCGGCTCACCTTTTTAGAAAACTTTGTGCTAGTTTCAAGTGTTCACTCGTACCGCATAGGTGGAAGAGCCACATAGCAGCACTCAGCGGATCCCTGGACAGCGTCCTGGACCCACTCCAGTCCGGTGCATACCTGCAGAGCCTGGACCCTGAGAGCAGTACGGCGCCAGCTCTTCATCTTGGCATACGCCGCTCCGACCGGTGCCGCTCACGGCCTCCTCTGTGGCTGCGGTGGAAGGTGCGCGGGAGGGGCCGTGAGTTCCGCACCAGAGGCCCTCCACGGAAAACCCGAGTTGTAGTGTTTAGCCCCAGGGGGAGACGCTGTGACCCCCGCTAGCGGCTGGAGGTGCCGCAGCGTCTGAGTGGCGGCTCTGGTGGCGGTAGGAAGCGTCTGCGTGGCCCTCCATCTGGGGGCTGCTAGAGGGGACTCCATCGTCGACGGGAGCAGATGAGCCTGTGTTTGGCGGCTGCAGGAACCTGAGAGTCTTCGAGACGCTGTGTCCCTCCTCCCACCCCCTACAGAGAGAGGACCAGACAGCCGTAGGCTCGGGGCCGCGAGCACCCGACGGCAGCTCTGCAGCAGCAGTGATTACACCGCTCACCCAACTCCTCAAGGATACCCTCTCCCCCAGCCAGTGGGTGGGGCACCTCCTGATTGCCCTGCGGAGTAGTGCGCTGCGCTTCCCTTGCGCATGAGGCCCTTATTAACATTACAAGAAGAGGTGTGGACCCCCTCAGACGTGCGAGACAGCGAGGGTGCAGGGCTGGCCAGAGAGCACAACCAGTGACACAGCCACGACTGCGGGGACTGGAGCACAAGGGGATCTCTCCGGGAGCAACTTTTGCAGCCCTTGGCAAGCGGCCAGAAGTGAATGCCACAGTGGTGCCGTGGTGCTGCTCCGTGGGGAGGACAGGCCGAGAGAGCTACATGCTGGAACCTATATGCCGCAGCACTGACTTTCGGACTTCTGAGAGCACGGCTGGGTGTGGCGATAGCTTGAGCAGTTTGGAGGAGAGCCTACCCAGTTCCTAGTGCTTTGGCTCTTCTATACTATATAGCATCGCTCCCCGCCAACAAGCAAGAGGAAGCCCGTCGCCCCACGTTGGCCACTACCCAGAAGTCCAGTAGAAATCGATCGGTAAAGGACCTATTCCTAAAATCTGTGGCTGGGGGGGCTGAAGTGTCGATGGCGCAGAGAGGACCCCTAGCGGGACAAGGCCATGGAGACCCAGAGGGGCAAGTCACGCGTAACGTCCTTGAATCTCTCTTTGAACCCTCTTCGGGAGAATTCCAAGCCATGAGAAATGACCTGACTGCTGAGATTCGGGAAATGCACAGGGACATAGACTCAGTGGGGGAAAGAGTCAACGAGCTGGAGACGCAAACGGCCGCGAGAGATGAAGAGGTGAAACCGCTTCAGCAAAAGGTCCTGTGCCTTCCTGACCAGAACTTGAATCTCCAAGCCCACGTGGAGGACCTTGAGAACCGTTCTCGCCGTAACAACATCAGAATCCGGGCGGTTGCTCAGGGGTTGGAGAGGCCTGATATTGAGGTTTTCGTTGTGGACCTGTTTCGTCATACCTTGGGAGGTCCATCGGACCAACGGATCAAACTGGACCGGAAACATCCTGTGGTACCCAAGTGACCAGCGACTGCCCCCCTCCCAATATCCTGACATGCGTGCACGAATTTCAGCTTAAAGAATGCATTCTATAGACTTCCGCTCCCGCAGGCCTCTCCCCTTTCAAGATCTGGCGGCCTCTACTTTTCAGAAAAGGCGGAAGTTCCGACCTCACCCGGATAATTTTCAAATGGGAGGGTAGGCTTCGCCAAGTCGTCTCTCTCCGAGAGGCCTCGTCACTTCTTCACTTGCCAGAGGATGACCATGACACTATGGAGAGGGAAGCACCCGTTCAACGTCGCAACGACTCAGCAAGATGGCACCTACTTGGGAAATCTCCATTGCATCTTCGCCCAGGCCTGGAGACAATGGCTAAGGAACATACGGCTGTGCTGAACTCTCTGTCAGAGGACTCCAATGACGCAGACTGAAGTATCCCGGATCTGGTAACAATGGCTGGAATTCTAATGGGATCCATTTTGTCTTAGCTGGCTGGGCCCTCAGCGGGGTGGGGGCGGCGGGTGGCTCCTGCTATCCATCTCACGACTCTCCACAGGGCAGTCAGCCTGGGACACTAGTGGACTTTGCAATTTGATGTCTTTAGTTGCATGTTCTTTGTTAAGGATTACTGGGTTTACTCCTCCTTCCTCTGGACACGATGGGTTGATGGTATTTACAATCTGCACCTTATATTCGCTTTTGCAGATGAAGGGGTGGTTCTTATTAGTACACCTTGGGGCTTCCACTCATGCCGACTAACATTAATATCCTGTTCCTCAACGTTAAGGGCCTAAATAACCTTGCCAAACAGCGGGCTGTCTTGTCCTCCCTTTAACATTCAGTTGTTTATATTTGCCTGCTCCAGGAGACACACCTCCTACCCGCTGACACACATAGGTTGAGGTCCAGGGCCTTTCCTCATCAGCTGTTCTCCTCCTAAAACTCTAAGACGACTGGGGTGGTGATTCTAGTCTCTGCTAAGTTTCCGGGTCAGATGGGCAGCAAACAGGCCGAGATTAAGAGTAGACTCCTGGGCACACACATCTTCATGGTAGCAGAGGATAGAGTTGCAGAGCAGTCTGAGGCTTACTCAAGGGAGGTGGTGTGGGCTAGTTATCGCCATTTGTAGGTGCGCAAAAATAACACTCAATAATTGATTGTCCAGTCTGTACTCTGCTTTATAAAAGTAAGAGTACATTTATTAAACACACACACCACTCAATACTATACACCAAATCACAAATACACAAAACTGATGGAATTACTTTGTGACACTGCATAACATCTCCACCAATCCCGCGGGGTGGGGGGGAGGGGTCTAGTACCACCACTCCCATGTATGCACATCATATTGCCCCCAATGCAGTGAATTGGTCTTAATCTGGAGTGAGGGCCCTGCGCACTGGCACCATCTCAGTGGCGACCCCTCTCCATTACCTCAACAAGAATTAAACAGGCTACACCTGCCTTGGTGACACATAACCCTGACTGAGCATCTCCTACTGACCATACAGTATGCACCTCTAAATCTTAAGGGCTAATAGTCGGGGGTTCTTCATGTTTACGCACACTTTAGAATGACAGTACTCATAACATTTGGATATCATTCGAATGCATTGCAATTAGAGCCCCTAAGGCATCACAGATAAAACCACAGGTTTAAGTACATACAGTCAGACATCCTAACAAGAATGTCTAGTCACTTAAATCCACTTTGCTTATGACATCGCCTTGCACCAGCACTACACATTAAACAGGTGAAATACATTCAGTCCCTCTAAATGAAATAACCATTAGTAAATGCATTTCAGTGCAATTACACCTCTTCACCCCCAGAGGATGCCCTTCTCCACACATCCCCAACTCAACCCTTCACTCCTTGATGCAATTAGCAAAACACCCTCAGCTGAAGAACAAAAGTTCCAGCCCAGAAGGTGTTAAATGCAGATTGAGCCTTGGAGGGGTTGATTCCTTTAAATCCCTAAGACACTTGGGGTGGGACTTGGCTCTTCGTGCAGGGGGGGAGACAGTGCTTCTCTAGCAGCTCCCCCCAGCACCCTTTTCACCATTGAGGGTGACCCCCCCCCCTCTTCCAGGGGGCCACCATGCACCAGAACAGCCGTCTTCTAAATGCCTGGCAAGGCATTATGGGGCAATTGTGCTCCTATTCCTGTATAATAGATGAGCGGCTCTCCCGCTGTGCCGGGGAGAGCCGCGCTGGTGCTACACTGCTTCTGGGGCCTCAGTGGGGCGTCCGGTCCAACTCGGACCCCAGGGTACACTTCACAGCTCGGGGAGCCCAACACCGGCTGCTCCTCTCCTGGTGAGCGCCTCCTCCTTTTCTTCGGGGGTTCCGGTCCCACCCGGGACCCCCGCATGGCCGCTTCGTTGCAGGGCAGCCCAGGAGCCCACCCCCGGCTGCCCCTGCCGGCTCCCTGATGGGCCAGCACTCTCTCGTTCGGCCACAGGAGCCGGCCGCTCTGACCAGGTCTACCTGGTCAACGCCAGGTTCCGCTGTTCGGGTGGGGCCACGGGGGAGTGTGCAGCACTCCCCCTCTTCTTCCTCGTGGGGTCCGGAGAAGGGGTCCCTGGCCCCCAGGCACTCCGTCCAGAGGTTCTTCTCGGGGGGGTTGCGACGGTGCTCCCCCTCACTCTGACAGTTTAGGGCCTGGAGATGGGGTCCCGGGCCCCTCCGCCTCCTCATGGGGAGGCACGACGGCGCGCCCCATCACCATTTTTGTCAGGGGCATTGTCATGGGGAGTGCAATGGCGCTCCCCGGCTTTCCTCCTCGCGGGAGGGCGCAACGGCGCTCCCCCGCCTCCATCTTTGGTAGGGGCCAGGGTGGGCTCCTGGCCCCCATGCATGGCACCTTTAATTAATAAAACGAATTTCGTAGCGTGCCCTGCATCCCAAAATGCGATGCAGGTTGCGCTACGAAATTTGTTTTATTAATTAAATTGTTTACTTACCTTCAATTATCCATACTCCAGTTTTTAGCACCCCCCACCCTGCCCTTCCCCGTCCCGCCTCTCCGCCCCACCGAAACTCCCTCCACGGGCCGTGGCTGTTCCAGTGTCTCTGACCTCATGGACTCTGAAACCCAACTCCTTCCCCCCTCACTGCCCTCACTGTGGTTAAGCTTGGTGCCTGGCACCCAGTGACAGCAGTTGATGGATTGGCTGGTAGCTCCACCTAACCTTTCTCCTAGAAGGGAAGATCTTCACTTTGGGAAGAAAAGTAATTAATCTAACCTGCCAGGGCCAGACCCCAGCCAGGGACTCAGAGAAATATGACATTTCTGGACAACCAAAAAGCAGAACAAATATGACTTTGGACTCTGCAGAATACTCATTTTCACATCCGCTAAACTGGACATTAGTGCGTGTCTGGAATCTGTAGGCTTTGTGGAAGTCATTTAAGCCATGGGCACCACATCCCCATAGGGGAATAATGAAGTGAAAACACAGTAAAACACACTGACTTTCCCTGGCATGTTCCTTCCCAGGGTATAAAGCCTATTCCATGTCACCACCCAATTCTGCATAAGTCCTGCCACACCATTCAATGTGTACCCGCTCCTGGACTGCGCACGCTAGGAATCTCCCCTGTGCAGCCGCTACACGTGTGCACACGCATGTACACCCGTGTCTGCATGTAACCAGCACGGTGTCCCATACTCCAGCTGCTGCTCAGTGGCCTAGTCAAGCCAGGGGGACACCAGTAAAATATCCATGCAGTCTCCCTGATTATGAGTTCACTGTGGGTGAGTCCCAGATAATGAGGCTCCCCCACAGCAAAAGCTCAACAATTATGTGCTCAAAAAGCGAAAAATCCGGGCGGCCCCTAGTGTCAGAACTACCTTCTAACAGCAAGATACTTCAATTTAAATCGGACATGTTATCTTCATATACATTCTTAAACAAGGCAAAGGCACAGTTATTCAATCCTTTCTAAAGATGTAATAGCTTATGCATGAATGTTATCAAACATAGACCCCAAAACTGAACTGAGATCACAGGAATGAGGAATACCTACTTATTTAGATGAAGAAATCGAGACTGTTAAGAATTTTGATCAGGAACGCTCTATTTTTCTGGGAATCTCTCAACCAATGCTTGAGCTGAGGATAAACATGAATGCCAATTGTCTTTCGGAATATCAAAACTGAAAAGAAGGACCGTGCAAATACACTAAGGGGTTGGCTTAGGCCCACTGGAAGCTTCCTAAATTGGGAATTATTTGTCTGTTGCAAATTTCTATGCTTCTTAAATCTAATTCACAACGTTTTTCATGCATAAGTGTGGCTATTGGGTGATAAAAATTGCAATGTATCATATGTGTAATGCACAAAATGTGAAATTCATGTTCATAAGCATGAGATGGGTACACGTTTGCATTGTGGATGTAACTAATGTGTACACTACGCAAAAACTGTTCGAAACTTAGACCGCGTTGTGTTTGTGGCAGAGGAATGATTAGGAAATTCTGGTGCAGCTGACATGAACACCAACACAACTGTAACTTCTTTGTGGGTTGCAAGGTTTTACAAGAGTTTATACATCTTAGTGAGTCTCTCCCCCTTGTTTCCTGAAAAGCTTGATTGCGAAAATGCACATTCCTTCATTTTTTAGACACTACAAAGTTAACCAAGTACAGCGGAATGACTATCCCCTAGATTCATCAAAGTCCCGTTTTGCGAGTCCTTAATAGCGATTATTAAGGAATCGCTATTAAGGACTTGCAAAACAGGATTCATGTAGGAATCGCTAAATAAATTGCGATTCCTACACATTCCTTATTTGCGATTAGCAAATTGCTAATCGCAAATAAGGAATAACTCCGAATTCTGCGATTCGCACCGTTTGCGCCCGCAAAAATACTTCATGAATCTAGCTATATATTCTTAAGACGACAATGCACAAATTCTTCCGAGTAATTATTTTGACCATCTGATTTCAGATCTAAAATAGGCAATATACCTTTTCATTATTTAGTTTTCATGCTATAAAATAACTGAAGAGGCACAATTTCCTCTTGAGGGAGCTGCAACTCCCCTCTGCAGACTGCCACCTTCTGCAGAAGAAGTCCTGAGTCTCCTACCCGCAAAATGTCTGATGAAACCATAATGTATATTGCTCCTTCTTGATCATTGAGAGGTGTTGTTCCCAAGCTGTAGAACATAGTCACAGTGAATGATGCTTTTCACCCATTCATCTGATGTTATTTCATCCAAGCAGAGACTAATAGAGGACAAAACTATTTCCCCTGATGATGTGGGTGAAGTAGTGGAATAAGGGAGTCATTTCCTTAAAATGTACTTCGCTAGGGGGCTTTGGGTCTCCTCTACTTCACGCCATCTCAGTGGTCTTCCCTAAGCTAACATATCTCTAACCAATGTGTATGGAAACTACTGGAAAGATGAGGGGTTTGGGAGGCACAAAAGATCTTTTGAATGGGCTATGTCTTTTAGATTCATAGTCCTCTGCGCATCCCTATCATACTTCACCAGAAATGATGTAGTAGTAGTAGTAGATTATTTTGAGACAATGCTCCTAAAACATAGAAGAGTAATTAAAAATCACAAACATAATTTTAAATACTGTTGCATGCCATTAATAAACTAGATTAAAAAAAATTAGAATATAAATATAAAACATGCAACATAAAAAGTGAGTTGTTTAAGGTTTCTCAAATGGGAGACTTTTTCAAAATTTCCAGGCACTGACTAAACTGCAGAAAAAGACAAACACCACCTTCGTTGAAGTGCACCTTTGTTGAAGTGCCTGACTTCATCAAGTGTACAGTTTTGACCACGTTACAGATACCCATATTTTTAAAATACTACTTAAGCTATTTTGCTCTGGGGCGGTTGTACATCTGACAAAAAAGTAAGAAATTGATTTTATCTTCAATACACCGAAGACATTTATAAAAAAAAAGATTGTTTTCTCTTGATCATTTTCATCGTTATAGATAAAATTGATTGAGGGAAAAATGTCAAGTCTTAGCATAACATACAGGGTCTCATTTAGGCAGCGATGCAACACTTCTCAATGCGCCCTCCTTGCAACATGATGGATGCGTCATATTTACTGTATGGCGCATCATGTCGCAAGGAATGACAGATACGTCAGTATTACTGACGTATCTGTCAGCGCAAAAGTGGTGCATTGCTGGATTGTGTCTAAAAACAGACGCAACTCCAGCAATGTGTCCTTTCACATGGGGTAAGCCCCATGTGAAAAGGCCTGCATCACCCTTACGCCTGCACTCATGGCAGGCGTAAGGTTTTGACGTATGGGCATCCTAGAAGTGGCACTGTGAAATCTTATAGATTTCAGTGCGCCATTCCTATAACCCTTCCTTGTAGGGAAACACCCACCCTGAATACATTGTACCTGACGTGGTGGGTGCATCGATGGAGCTGTGTGGTGGGTGCATCGGTGGAGCTGTGTCGGTGGAGCTCTGTGGTGGCTGCGTTGCTGGAGCTGTGTGGTGGGTGCATCGGTGGAGCTGTGTGGTGGGTGCATCGGTGGAGCTGTGTGGTGGGTGCATCGGTGGAGCTGTGTGGTGGGTGCATATGTGGAGCTGTGTGGTCGGTGCCTCTGTGTAGCGGTGTGGTGTGTGCATCGGTGGAGCTTAGTGGGTGCATTGGTGGAGCTGTTTGGTGGGTGCATTGGTGGAGCTTAGTTGGAGCATCGGTGGAGCTGTGTGGTTGGTGCATCGGTGGAGCTGTGTGGTGGGTGCCTCGGCGGAGCTGTGTGGTGGGTGCATCGGCAAAGCTGTGTGGTGGGTGCATCGGCGGAGCTGTGTGGTGGGTGCATCAGTGGAGCTGTGAGGTGGGTGCTTCGGTGGAGCTGTGTGGTGGGTGCATCTGTGGAGCTGTGCGGTGGGTGCATCTGTGGAGCTGTGTGGTGGGTGCATCTGTGGAGCTGTGTGGTGGGTGCCTCGGTGGAGCTGTGTGCTGGGTGCATTGGTGGAGCTTTGTGGTGGGTGCCTTGGTGGAGCTGTATGGTGGGTGCCTCGGTGAAGCTGTGTAGTGGGTGTATCAGTGGAGCTGTGTGGTGGGTGCATCGGTGGAGCTGTGTCGGTGGAGCTGTGTGGTGGGTGCATCGGTGGAGCTGGGTGGTGGGTGCATCGGTGGAGCTGCGTGGTGGGTGCATCGATGGAGCTGTGTGGTGGGTGCATCGGTGGAGCTGTGTCGGTGGAGCTGTGTGGTGGAGCTGTGTGTTGGTTGCATCAGTGGAGCTGTGTGGTGGGTGCATCGGTGGAGCTGTGTCGGTGGAGCTGTGTGGTGGGTGCATCAGTGGAGCTGGGTGGTGGGTGCGTGCATCTGTGGAGCTGTGTGGTGGGTGCATCTGTGGAGCTGTGTGGTGGGTGCATCGGTGGAGCTGGGTGGTGGGTGCATCTATGGAGGTGTGTGGTGGGTGCATCTGTGGAGCTGTGTGGTGGGTGCCTCAGTGGAGCTGTGTGGTGGGTGCCTCTGTGGAGCTGTGTGGTGGGTGCCTCGGTGGAGCTGTGTGGTGGGTGCCTCAGTGGAGCTGTGTGGTGGGTGCATCGGTGGAGCTGTGTTGGTGGAGCTGTGTGGTGGTTGCATCAGTGGCGCTGTGTGTTGGGTGCGTCGGGGGAGCTGTGTGGTGGTTGCATCAGTGGAGCTGTGTGGTGGGTGCATCGGTGGAGCTGTGTCAGTGGAGCTGTGTGGTGGGTGCATCGGTGGAGCTGGGTGGTGGGTGCATCAGTGGAGCTGTGTGGTGGGGCATCAGTGGAGCTGGTTGGTGGGTGCATCTGTGAAGCTGTGTGGTGGGTGCATCTGTGGAGCTGTGTGGTGGGTGCATCGGTGGAGCTGGGTGGTGGGTGCATCTGTGGAGGTGTGTGGTGGGTGCCTCGGTTGAGCTGTGTGGTGGGTGCATCGTTGGAGCTGTGTGGTGGGTGCATCGGTGGAGCTGTGTGGTGGGTGCATCGGTGGAGCGGTGTGGTGGGTGCCTCGGTGGAGCTGTGTGGTGGGTGCATCGGTGGAGCTGTGTGGTGGGTGCATTGGTGGAGCTGTGTGGTGGGTGCTTCGGTGGAACTGTGTGGTGGGTGCATCTGTGAAGCTGTGTGGTGGGTGCCTCTGTGGAGCTGTGTGGTGGGTGCATCTGTTGAGCTGTGTGGTGGGTGCCTCGGTGGAGCTGTGTGGTGGGTGCATCGGTGGAGCTGTGTGGTGGGTGCATCGGTGGAGCTGTGTGGTAGGAGCCTCGGTGGAGCTGTGTGGTGGGTGCCTCGGTGGAGCTGTGTGGTGGGTGCATTGGTGGAGTTGTGTGGTGGGGCATCGGTGGAGCTGTGTGGTGGGTGCATCGGTGGAGCTGTGTGGTGGTTGCATCAGTGGAGCTGTGTTGTGGGTGCATTGGTGGAGCTGTGTCGGTGGAGCTGTGTGGTGGTTGCATCAGTGGAGCTGTGTGGTGGGTGCATCGGTGGAGCTGTGTCGGTGGAGCTGTGTGGTGGGTGCCTTGGTGGAGCTGTGTGGTGGGTGCCTCGGTGGAGCTGTGTGGTGGGTGCATCGGTGGAGCTGTGTGGTGGGTGCATTGGTGGAGCTGTGTCGGTGGAGCTGTGTGGTGGCTGCATCGCTGGAGCTGTGTGGTGGGTGCATCGGTGAAGCTGTGTGGTGGGTGCATCGGTGGAGCGGTGTGGTGGGTGCCTCATGGAGCTGTGTGGTGGGTGCATCGGTGGAGCTGTGTGGTGGGTGCTTCGGTGGAGCTGTGTGGTGGGTGCTTCGGTGGAGCTGTGTGGTGGGTGCATCTGTGGAGCTGTGTGGTGGGTGCCTCGGTGGAGCTGTGTGGTGGGTGCATCTGTTGAGCTGTGTTGTAGCAGGGTTTCCGTTCTCCCACAGAACTGTGCACAGAGATCTAGAACCTGGGTGAGTTAGGGTGACCCAAAACTCACCTTTGTTTCAGAAATCCCCTTACCAAGCTAGCTACAGTGTCTCATCGGTAGTAATAACTTCCCAATGACTTAGACAATCCAGAACATGAACTTAGGGTACCTCAGGTATCGTGAAACACATGAACACTCTTTCGTTATATAATCATTACAAACCGAAACTGGGAGGCAAAGAACACATGTGCAAGTTTGAAATGTTTATTTTTCAATGCAAAGTTCTCAAACGCAGTATCTTGTATAATATCAACATACATATTTAACAGCATAGTCACTAGTCCATAGTAAGCGAACGGTGATAGCATATTATAATGCAAAATCTATAGAAATCTGTATCACCTATATTTCGCGCACCCTATTTAGAATATTATATTATATCTAAGAAGGTCTCATTTGGGTTCTAGCAGGGCGGGCCCATACCTCTAATTCTCAGTAGGAGGAGATCACATCAACAGCTACCAGCTCTCTGCATGCGAAGCATCAAGTGTGTTGATTCATTCCCTGTAACTCTATCTTAAACCCGAGTAGAGCCCAATGTTGGCAGCGACATTATTTGTGTTATGTCTAATGTGGTGCGAGGATCAGGCCTTCAGCAACCTTGTGTTAGGTTATTCTTAGAGGGTGCAGTTCTCAGTGTGCAGACATTTGTACCAAGTGTACCATGCGCGACTGATATCAGGGCAATAGCATATTATTCTCAAATAAATCACATCTTTCGTCTAGGTTGAAAGCTACAATAACAATTAGGTGTTGTGCGCAAACTAAAGCCGAAGGAAAATATGGTGTTTAAACATTTAATAAACTCATGCTAACTTAACACAATATATAGAAACGCAGTAACCATATGACACCCCCCCAATGATCTGAGGACGGTCAAAAAAAAGAAAAATTAAGCCAATACTACAAGAAAGGCAAAACATGAAAGCAGACTTCAATAATATTGAGCCAAGCTAAATGTATGTAAATGTATATAAAAACCAATAATACAAAATATGTATGAATGCCTATAGTGGCCACACAAAAATAAAAAACTTGAACTTGAGGCCATTCATAAGATCATAGGCCCAGAACATATCAAAGTCCAATGTTCGTAATAAAAAAGGGCACCATTCAGAATTACTAAAATGTCACGTGCCATAATAGTGAAAGTCTCCAAAGCCACTCATGGGTGGAAGAATATGCAAAGTAGGTAGCCACAGCTTCCAACATGAAATCACTGTCATCATCCGAAAACAGTTCAGCCATCCAATTAAGTAATGGGAAAGAACATACGTGCTCCTCCAGCACCGAATCCTCTAGCAACATCAGAGGACAACTCAGTGGGTTCTCGAGAACGCTATGTGCCAGAAAGTCATGCGCCGCTGCGAATATGTCCCACTGACCCATTAGTCCATGCATCGCTGCCACTGCCATAACCCTTTCGCCAGAACAAACCAACTCGTGAGCAACTACGGGGCTCATCAGCTGATCAAAATCGACGTCAGGAGAAGTCGGTAAGCAGAGACACAAATCAATGGCCCAGTCGAAATCACAGCTCAGGCAATGAAACACAGGCTGGACACATGTGAAAAAGGAAAATCGGAACGATAATCCAAAAGCCGTGCTTAAAGTCGCAAGCGGCAAGGAGCCATAGTAATCAAGCATCCGGTTGCGAAACAGCATCAGTAGGTGCTGAGCGTTTTCTTGCGCAGGATGGGCATCCATGTTTAATAAAGCAAAATATCACCAGTACGCCTGCAGCCAAAGCCAGCAAAACAGGAAATCCGCCAAACAGGCTTGCGCATATAGAATGAAAGAATGCAGGGATAATACCAAATACTTTTTCAAACGTAGTCACAAGACCACTGCTAACCAATTTAAAACAATGTGCCAGGCCAGTTGTGGAGGAGGCATTGAAGATCTGATGAACCAGCTCGCAGAAATGAAACGGCAAGTCGGTATTTAAAAGTGCCTGCACCTCTGTGAGTGTGTTAGCTATGTGAAGGACATAGGTTTCGCGGGCCGAGCTCAGTGCCACCTGTTTTTGAGACAATAGTGCTCTTATTCGGCTCAACCCATTGAAGTCCGCTCTCAAGGTTGGAATTCTTGGCCAAATGGAAACATCTGAATTCCCATGCGTGGGTGGATATAACACGTTTTTGCAACACACCACACGTTCTGATACAGTAACCACATATGCGATACCGACCATTAACCCACAACATAGTTCGTTGTTCACAAGTAAATAACTACCGTTAGACAACAAAGTGAATGTGGGAACTATTGCAGGAACCGGTGTGCCCTTTAAAACACAGGCTAAATTTGGTCTGTCCTGATTACAAGAACCATGTAATTGGATGTGTCTGCATATCAGTGAACGGTCAGGCGACTGTGTGCATTCTTCACCATTCAGATTCACTTCCTTTCCCTCTTTCAGACATCTGTATGTATATGGTAAAGACCATGTCTCATGTAGGAAAGCACTTCCTAATGGTTCATATCGCCCTATAGCAATATATCTCATACAATTTGTAAATTTATTCAGAGCAAATGGCAAAGTTATAATACCATGGATAAGCCATGTAGCAGCAGCAGCCTCAGCCACAGAGAAAGGCAAAGATTCTAACTTCTCAATGTGTAACATAGGAAATGTTGCATCTCGCATGGAAAGCATGCGCTGCTTGTCAGTCAAATTAAACGGGGCAAACAATGATGAAACGTTCATATAACTCCAAGGCACTCGACCAGACTTCAGAGTCTGTAGTGTCCAGGCAAACTGCATAACAGAACGCAATTGATTTTGACCATGGAACAAAACGGACACTTCATCATGTACAATGTCAACAACAGAAGAAACAATATTGTTTAACGTGTAAATTCGGGAAGAAAGCGTGTTAATACTGTTATCGACCACTGCAAGTACCTTTTCCAAATTTGCTTGGTCAATTGCCCTTAGGCGCTTAGCAGCCTCAATTTGAGACACTTTCCAAATTTCATTGTAAACAGCATAAATCCACCGTTTAGACCTACCCTTAACTGGGCCTTTTATAAAATCATTTAAATCCACATTTTCAGTCAACTGAGATAGATGTAGTTTAACTGCAGCTAACGTGGAATGTTGTAACCAATTCTGACACAGTTTCCCTACAGAGTAAGTGGTGACAGTATAATCAGTTTCAAAACGGGGATCTGGTCGCACTTGTGTGAACCCTTCAGCCAACCCTAGAAATCGACGTTGGCAAGAGTCAGAACTCTTTTGCCACAATAGCCAACCTTTAGGATCCAAGCTGGACACATTAAAGGACGAATTGCATAGTAGAGATTGTATCTCATGAATAGACAATTCGGAAAAATTACCCCAACCTGAATATTCTTGTAATTCGGGGATAGTTGGTGTATTTAATCTTTTAGAAGTAGCCAATCCAAAGCATGTTGTTTGGGAAATGGTTGAATTTAGAAACAACATGTGATTTGGGATGAGACATGCGCGGTGCAAAGCCTCAGTGCCTTGTACCTGCCAATCTTTGGTACCCCAAACCGATTTAAGGTCAATTATTCCCTTCCAGAACTCGTAGCCATCTACAGCCAACTTGTCTAGAAAGGACTTCGAATACAGCAACTTTGTATCGGTAAGTCTAACTTTGGACATGGATTTTTCTGTCATTCTGAAGTAAAACGACTCAGGATTTGATTGATTAAAATCTGTAAAATAACTGTATTTTTTCAGAAATGTACTGGAGCTTCCTATGAAAGGAGCTGGGCAGTGCTCCCACTGCGTGTAATTCACAGCAACCCTCCTGGAGTTCGTCTTATGGAGAAAATGATTACCATAATGTTGGAAGCAAAACAAATCACCATAATTAATAGAATCTAAATATAAGTCTTCAGCATCAAAAGCCGCATAGTATTTTAAATCAGAAAACAATGCTTCTACGGCCTGAATATCCCAATCATCAGAACGTACATTTTGTTTAATCACATCTCCCATGTTTACTCTAAGCACATTCGGAACATTAATCACTTCAGTGGGCCCATGTATTTGAAATCTAACCGCATCCCACACAATCCCATCAAGGACAGGCCAAGCAGTAATGTTAACTGTATTTAAGTTTCGTTTCAGTCTGTGCGCTGAATGTGAAGAGGAAAGAGGGGCCAATGTTCCATTAAGGTACCGAATTCCTGTTCTTTCTTTAACGTAGTGACCATCGATCAGGCGGAAAAAATAAAACATAAAACCAATTGACATAAAAAGGTAAAATGAAAATAGGATCAACCAAATGTATGTCCAAGGGGGAATTAAAAAATGTTTTTTAAACAACGTGGCATATTTTGCAATAGTTGAGGGTTTCTTTGAAGGTTCCGAAACAGAGTCAAAAGAGAATCTGGACTGGTCGGCCAAACGAGTCTGTAAATCAGGCATCGATAAATCAGCAGGATAGGTGTAGTTCAACTCATCAATGTTAGTGACAGGAATAGTATTTAATAAAGGACTGGATATGGCAGGCATCTCGAGGGACACCTCCTGTTCTGCACCAGATGTAATAGCCAGCACAGAGTGCCTCACCATGGAAGGACAGGATACAGCCGGTGTCATGCTATGGAGAATCGGCCACCCTGTGTGTCTTGACATTGTCAATATAAATAAATCTGTTTTCCTTACGACCTGGAAGTGGTGGTAAAATGACTGTTCTTGTGCCCTTCACTCCAAGAACTCGAACCGGTGCACGATATGAGGGACCAAACTCTTTCTTGTTATCGATCTTCTCTCGAACCAGTTCTCCAACTTGGGGTAGCCAGCCAACTACTGGGATCTGCAACGCATCATCCGATGTGGAGGGCAAATGTTCCTTTACTAGACTGTCTCTGGTCTTTTGTAGATCCTGTAAAACATTGCAATGTTCATCTACGTCAAAGGCCGAGGCCTGGGCCTTGCAGTCTAAACCATCGAGGTCAGGGACGTACATCTTGATACCAAAGAGCATTTCGTACGGGTCCGCCCACCCAGAGACCTTCTAGGGAGATTATTAAGCGCACGCTGCACGCCCATGAGGTGGGCTAACCAGTTTCTGCCAGTGCCTATAACTCGAGCTGTCAAAGATTGCTTTAAGTCGCGGTTCATTCGTTCAACTACACTATTGCCCTCGGGCCTGTAGGGACTCGAAAACTTGACTTGGACCCCCAACGAAACCATAGCATCCTTATACGCCTTAGAGGCGAAAGCCGGACCCTGATCCGAATGGAAGGTACCACAGGCAAAAATTCCCACAAAGACTCGCAAATCCTTAATGACAGTACGTGAATCAGCGCTCCGATGTGGCAATACCCACACAAAGCGTGTGCATGAATCAACTGCTACTAAGATGTATTTGTATGCAGTATCAGAAGAAAATGGACCGCAGTGATCCAAATAAACGCATCCAAGCGCTTTATTCGAGACGTACAACTGTGTCTGAGGCGGACGCGCAGCAGTTGAAGGTTTAATCTGCTGGCAAATGTCACATTGAAGGACATAATCGCGCGTCTGTTTGTACAGTCCCCGCCACCAGAACCTTTGTTGTAGCTGAGTTACAGTGGCTGAGACGCCCGCATGCGCAGACGCCACACCTTCATGAGCCGCTGTAATCAAATTAGCCCTGCGATCCGAGTTGGGAACTAGACGTTCACCAACATCAGGAATTTTCACATAAGGAACCTTATCGGGACTTAAGTGGTATGTGTATTTAGAAGGGAACCCCGCAGGATATTTACTTCCCTTCTCTGTTGCAGCAACAGCTGCCAAGATGTCATCATCTATTTTGCTTTTGGACCTCGTGACTGCTGCAACTAAGTATTTTGATACCGCTGACTTCGCTGCTTCATCAGCAAGCGAATTGCCAACAGCGTGGACCCCCACCCGCTGATGACCGAGAGTATGAATCACAAACACGAGTGGCAACTTCTCTTTAAGTTCCGCCACTCGGACCCAGATCATTTTATGTTTTATTGTGCTACCCTTGGAATCATGAAATTCATTCTGAATCCAAAAGAACAAGTTTTCATTGTAAGACTGGACACAGTAGTAAGAGTCACTTACGATCAAAGTCGTCACACTAGGATCAGCGTACTCCAATGCAAGCATCAGAGCACGAAGCTCTGCTAATTGTGCGGTGCAGTCCCCAAGCGTCTGCGTGTGCACAACACTGGACTTGAACTCCTCGTTCACCATGGCACCGACCACAATGGTGCATGCGGAAACGTAGGCATGTTTAGAGCCGTGCGCAACCTGCGCCGAACCATCAGTGTAAATAATGCAATGGAAATCCTCCAACGGCCGCATTGCTAAAAGAGCAGGATGAACAAATTCATACTGTAAATACTCCTGCGACCGTAATGTGGCGTCAAAAATAAACGTGACATCCTGGGACGTCAAGGATGCAGCCCACTGAATCCACCGTGGGTGCAAAGCTTTGGAATTAGGTACACTGGCTTTAGTAACTGCCTCCAAGGCAGGACACGGGGTAACAACCAATATGCGTTTTCCTTGTGACAGGGCACGTTCCGTAAGAATTGCCATCTGCACAGCCGTTAAAACTTTCTCCACAGTGGAAAAACGCAGTTCAGCCGAAGTGTACAAGTGTGACTTGTAAGCAATAGGTACTGTATCTCCTTCATTAAAGGTCAGGTACGTGAAACCCACCGCCCCAGGGATAATTCTTATCACCAGGTTGGTCTGGTTATCACGAGTCTGTAAGTATTCAGAAGCGAGCAAATCAGCCTGCAAAGACTGCAGAATGGCTGAATGCTCAGGCAGCCAGCATGATTTGGAAAAAGATGGTTGTATCAAAGCATACAAAGGCTTGATACGCTGGGCATATTCCGGAATGTAAGTCCTTCCGAAATTCAAGAAGCCCAGTAGAGATTGTAATTTTTTCAGTGTTGTCGGAGAGCGCAACTGTGCGCACTTCTCCAGGAAGTGAGGTGCTAAACCCTTCCCCTCGTTGTTAAGCTCGTAGCCTAGAAACAACACTGTGTACTCTGCAATGTGCGACTTTGCAAAGTTAAACTTGTAACCAATGTCAGCAAAGTTACAAATTATGCTATTTACTCGACACAGATGCTCCCAAAGATCGTCGTCTGTGAGATAAATATCATCCACATACGAACAAGCAACTGGGTCGATGACCTCCAGAAGAGAGACAATGCGGGCGGAGAATACTCCAGGACTGTTCTTATAGCCCATTGGGAGACGCCGAAACATTTTTTGCACACCGCCGCATGTAAAACTGGTCCATTGGGAACTTAGACCGTCTAATCTATGGGCATAAAAACCATTGGAAATGTCAAGCGTGGTTTTGAACCGTTTACGCTCAAGACTATTCACTAACGCAGAGCCATGAGTATTATGTACTGCGCAGTTACGGCAATGCGAGTTCAAATGCCTATAATCTAAAACCAAACGATATGAGCCGTCCGGCTTGTTTACAGTAAAAAGGGGGTTATTCATCGGTGACACACACGTTTCAATTACACCTTGATATTCCAATTGTTCAAGGATAGCTGCGACTGAAGCTTTGGCTTCACGCCGTATGGGATATTGAGGTTGAGGCTGCGACTGAGACCGTAAAGGAATCTCGTGGCTTGGAGACAATTTATCCCAGCCACACTGATTGCGGTACACAGCCGGCGCAAGCGCCAGAGCCCACTCTTCTGCAAAATGCAGCGCTTCCACTCTCGATACAGTGTGCGCGAAACTGGGGAGGATCACCTCCTCCCCTCGCGGAGCTGCGAGAACAAAAGGTGGGGGCCAGTCAGCCTCCGAAAGCAAAATGTCATAAGTAGACGAAAGATTTTCCCAAAATACCCCTTTTACAGTTCGCTGCATGTCACCTTCGATTAACAGGACAATTTCAAAAAGACGTTCAGGGGGAGCAACATGCGTATCAGCAGTTTCAATTACAACATAAGTGTCAGTCGCTGTCACCTTCAACAGTGGACGGAGGGCCTCTCTCACTATGGTAATCTCTGCCGCGCTGTCCAGCAAGGTCAGAGCCCACGTCAGATTCCGAAGCCGCGTTCTCACTATCTGGGGCATATTGATGCGCTGTCAGGGCGGCGACTTTCTTCGTGGCAAACTGTGGTCTCTTGGGCGTAGCGCCTTCCTGCTGCTCTCCACCGTTACGTGGGCGGGGCTGACCACGTCCTTGCTGGCCACCCCGGCCCCTGCCGCCCCCTCCACCACCGGTTGACGGAGCCGATGAGTCCTGAAAGGAACGAGGAGAGCGTTGGTCAGAAGCCTGAAACCTTTCAGGTGATTTAATCATCGCGCAATCGCGCAAATCATAAACTCGATCCGACTGCGCAGGCAACGGAGACGCAGGAGCAGAAACCTGTGTTTGTTGTTGTTGTTGCTTACCCTGATTCTGCTTTTTAGGCCAATTCTGTTTCTTGGACTTAGGTTGACCACTAGTTTCCGAAGACTGACCCTGGGGCTGCTTTTTCTCTTTATCAGGAAAAGCCTTAAGCCCCTTTGCATTGCGGCCAACCGTCTTATAAGCAGCCACAATAATCCTTGCCAACTGACGGGGTCTCTCGGCCTCGGGAATCAACGCTAAAGCGTTAGCAACCTGAAAGTTCACTGCATCCCCCTTGACATTTGCAAGGATCAGATCGCAAACTACATCAAAGGTGCCACACAGGCGCATACCCAATTCAACCGCCGACTCCGGTCCGTGTTCGTCCTGAACACGTTTAAGGACTGCACCCAGATTGGTCACAGACGGGGTGCCATAGCACCTCGAATAGACCGCTGCAAAAGTCTTACCCCAGGTCTCACAGTCAACAAGTTCAGGTGCCAAATCTTTCGGGAAACTTAAGTGTAAGAATCCGGTGCTTATCACCGGGATTCGTATTAGGAAACACAGCTTCTAGCTGGCCGAATTTCTCTGCAAGCCAGAACAGAAAATCATCCTTGTCCTGGGGCTTTTTGCCCATCACGGAATTCACCATGACAGGATTGATTTTCAAACCAGCCTGTTCTGCACGAAGCTGCGCACCCCTAGGGGCTACGTCTTGAACATTATGGCTAGTGTAATGAACAAGCGCTCTAATAACAGACACCGCGACTTCATGAAGTTGCCGCAGATCAGCCACGCCACAAGTGGCTCGATTAGGGTGAGGAGTGAATCCAGCCAAAGCGGGCGAAGGTGTGCCCGGAATGGACAAAGGACCCAACCTCGGAGCGGTTAAAGCGTGTGGTAGGGCGCCACCAAACCAAACTCCATGCTGCCAAGCATCAATAGGAACATCCAGTGTTCTGTACGGAGCATACGCAGCCGGTACAGCCGTAGCAGTGTAGGAATGGAAAACACCAGAATTAGCGTTCACCGCCGGAAATGTCACTCACGAATAAAACAGTTCGTACGGGTAAGCATGTTCCGCACTCACCACCAGAACCACAGCCAAGCCTTCCACAGGGACATTATACGCCCGCAAATGGTAACGCACCGCAATGCGACTATGCTGCGGGATGTCCACGGCTTGTGCCATGTCAGCACAGGAAAGTGAAAAAACAAAGATTACTTTGTAGCACAACTGGGTAGTAATTCAAGGAAACCGTTTTAGATATATTCAAGCTTGAAAAGACCTATTTCAAAAATAGGTAGGTTTTTCCGACACTGCCGTTCACCGGAAACGGGAATGAAGGTGTTAAGGTTTGAATGATATACTACTCGAGTGTCATGATATAAGGCCAACAACGTTGGGCGCCATGTAGCAGGGTTTCCGTTCTCCCACAGAACTGTGCACAGAGATCTAGAACCTGGGTGAGTTAGGGTGACCCAAAACTCACCTTTGTTTCAGAAATCCCCTTACCAAGCTAGCTACAGTGTCTCATCGGTAGTAATAACTTCCCAATGACTTAGACAATCCAGAACATGAACTTAGGGTACCTCAGGTATCGTGGAACACATGAACACTCTTTCGTTATATAATCATTAGAAACCGAAACTGGGAGGCAAAGAACACAATTGCAAGTTTGAAATGTTTATTTTTCAATGCAAAGTTCTCAAACGCAGTATCTTGTATAATATCAACATACATATTATAAAAATCAGAGTTAACAGCATAGTCACTGGTCCATTAAAGCGAACGGTGATAGCATATTATAATGCAAAATCTATAGAAATCTGTATCACCTATATTTCGCGCACCCTATTTAGAATATTATATTATATCTAAGAAGGTCTCATTTGGGTTCTAGCAGGGCGGGCCCATACCTCTAATTCTCAGTAGGAGGAGATCACATCAACAGCTACCAGCTCTCTGCGTGCGAAGCATCAAGTGTGTTGATTCATTCCCTGTAACTCTATCTTAAACCCGAGTAGGGCCCAATGTTGGCAGCGACATTATTTGTGTTATGTCTAATGTGGTGCGAGGATCAGGCCTTCAGCAACCTTGTGTTAGGTTATTCTTAGAGGGTGCAGTTCTCAGTGTGCAGACATTTGTACCAAGTGTACCAGGCACGACTGATATCAGGGCAATAACATATTATTCTCAAATAAATCACATCTTTCGTCTAGGTTGAAAGCTACAATAACAATTAGGTGTAGTGCGCAAACTAAAGCCGAAGGAAAATATGGTGTTTAAACATTTAATAAACTCATGCTAACTTAACACAATATATAGAAACGCAGTAACCATATGACAGTGTGGTGGGTGCCTAGCTGGAGCTGTGTGGTGGGTGCATCGGTGGAGCTGTGTGGTGGGTGCATCGGTGGAACTGTGTGGTGGGTGCATCGGTTGAGCTGTGTGGTGGGTGCATCGGTGGAGCTGTGTAGGTGGAGCTGTGTGGTGGGTGGCACGTTTTATAAATCATTAGTAAAAGAGATCAATGAAATTCAACTAAAACACATATATAGCAGAAGAGGGGAAAGCTCTAGTAACGGGATTCAGGATGAATGTATTCCTTTGAAGCAAATCGCCAGCATGTGAAAGGTCTAAAATAGAAATCAGCATAAAACGAAAATGCCAGCAAAAGACTTTATAAAATTCTGTGTGGCCCTGATAAAATAATTAGAGCGTTTAATTATATCATGACGAACAACGGTTATTGTTTCAAGAGCAGCGTGCGAGATGGTTAGGCTGCAATATAAACAAGCCCTCGGCATTGCTGTGGTGGGAAGGGGGGCGAAGGAAAGAATAGGGGCCGGGAGCAGAAGCCTTTGATGTGGTGGCCGGCCGGCCGGGCAGTGAATAATTAGGGGAGAGAAATGCCGGCTGGGGGAAGCTTGAGATGCCTGAGGAGGCTGGTGGCTTTGATGTGCACGCGCTCTCGGGCACTGCAACAAATCGCCGAGATGGTTAAGCACTGTTTAAGCTGCAATATAGCTCGCCAGCTATGCGCAAGCGCATCAGCAGGCGAGCCCTAAAAATTGGTATATTGTCTAAAAGGTTTATTGGGCGTCAATTCTCTGGGCAATTTCAGTCTCCTTTATTATATAAAAGCACACTTTACCGAGCCATGTTGGAGGATAGGAGCTCCTCTTAAAATGTCAATTCTCAGACATGCAATATATCACCCCATAACACAGAACTTACGTGTATATACATGCGCTGAAATATTGCCCTGCCCAGGTACTTTGCCCCTTATTTACTTATTAATGGCCTGTATAACTTCATGTAATGTACATTGTTCTATCTTCTTACTGTCACTTACTGCAGCTAAAGGATGTGTGTCCCCCGCCAGTGTGCATACATTTCACTGATTAGAGTAGAATAGCGAAAAAGTGAGCTTACCAAACATCTTCTGGGATATGAACATCTGGCCTGGGGGTCGTTCGAGAGCTGCCATGGGATATGATACACCAGAACATTTTGGTATTTTTAAATCTTACTGCTCTCAACAGGTTCTGCCACCCATTATATTCCCACATCGCCCTTTTCTCTTTTAATATGGTTTTGTACGAATGCCTTTTTCTTTAGCTGCCCTCCCTATCATTATTTCTAATACTGGGTGCTGTCTTTGCTAGTTTGCAGTCTTTATGAAACCACTGGAGCGAGAAACGGTCCAATATCTTCTTAGAAGACACTCGTTTTGTTAAAAACAATCCCGAACGTGCTGACACGCAGTGTCGTGATAAAACGAATTGTTGTGGTTCTAACATTTGACATATTTTCTGATTGCAGGATGGAGTTCATAAAACGTCCATCCCTGGCAGAAGTGTACTCAGATCCATCTCATCCCAGTTTATACTCCTCTGGGTTGTGCAGTGTGGTGTACATGGAAGCTTTTTGGTACTTTGATTGGCACATGGCACTCTGATCCTGAGTGAAGTCGCAGTGCATAAGCATGTAGTGAGGGATAGTGCACTTGGCAAAGCCCTTCATCACACAGGCAGCCTTTGCCCTGTCCCTAACAGAACCATAGAAGTATAAAATATTTCATAATGAGTGCCCTTTCAGAGTTTAGGGGTTTTTAACCACTTTTAATGAAAATCGGGATTTAAATTGGGGTAGTTTACCCTATTTTTTCCCAAAAATTTCTGGTGGCGGGGAGTGGGCCTCCCTGCCAAGCCCTCCTTTAAGAAAGGCAGGCTCACTCACTTCGCTCTCGCTGCACTTCAACTTTGTGCCCTTATATGTAAGAAATGAAGCCTTATTTTTAGAAAGCTAAGCACTGTTAGCTGCCGCCCTGTGCCAGTAAATGTTCAGAGCCTTTGATTAATTTTAAATTCTAGCACCCTGCGGTAGAGAGTGTAATGGATTCTGACGGGTTCATTAATGGAAAAGAGGCGCATGTTACCTTGGAGGAAAGTTCATCAAAAGCAATGGTACTTTCTCGTTTGAATCAAAAGGGCCCTATATCGCCGTCCAATTTCAAGAACTAACCATTCGGCAGTGGATGACTTGCAACTTTTTGAAGATGCCAATAAAACTCTCGTCTTACTAACATGCAAGAATTAACAGCGCAATGCCAACCAGATCAGGTCTCTAAGCACCTTACTAGATGGAGACCTCGCATTAGGTGTGTCTCCAACTCAAGTTGTCATGCTTTTAACCTACTAGAAAAACTTCTCCCACCTTTCCAGTCAACTCCTGATGGCGCCATCTTGGCCTGCTGCTCCAAAGGCTGGTGCGGCCTGGCGCCCGTGGCATGGGGCAGCTTTTCCCTGAGCACTTAGCCTGCAGTGCTGCCTCAAGCGACATGGGAGAAGCCCCACGCGCCAAAGGGACAGGGCGTAACAAGACAGCCTTTGAGAAGGCCGGACGTACAGACGCCGGAAGTTACAAAAGATTTAGTAAATAGAAGCTCCCGAGAGATTGATGGTCCCGTCACTGGAGTGATTTGGATCTTATCCACTAGGGGGGATAGTACAGACACGCCCATTCCTACCCACTGCACGACATTAAACGAACACATACAATTGGACCCTCCAATTAGGGTGATGGAGCAGTATTGCTGAGCGAAGGATTTATTTACCCATAAGGATTCCATATTTCATTGGGACAATCGTATGAGTCAAGAGGGACATAGAAAGTGTGTCTTGATAAAGGTGGTTATTATTCATAGAATACCGCCAGTACGCGTCGCATTAGATAAACTAAATCCACTTCACAGGCTGGCATATTTGACAAGAGTCTATACCGAGCCCATGCCTGGTTCTGGATCCTCTCCATTGGATTAGTTTACGAACCACTAAGAAGTGCATTTTCGTATGTGTTTTATGTCTCTCTCTCTTTTTGTCTCTATTCCTTGTTTCTATTATTTTTGGTTGTTTTAAAGTGTATTTTATTGTGTAAAATTATATATGTGAGGCTATCTTTGCATCAGAATATGTTGATTCTTTTTATAATTTTACCTCTACAATGAAGTGTTATTTGGGAAATATGTCATATTGATGAAATGTGTTTATGTATAGAATGGTATTTTAATTTATGAGCTATTGTTTACATTGTATATAATGTTTTACTGTCTAAATAAATACATTATATATTTTTCACCATTCGGGAGTTTTCTTGCGGCATTGCAATTATAGACTCACTCGCCTTTGGTATGCTTGATATATAAGTGTATGAAGGCTCTCAAATAAGAGTATTATATGATTTAGATACCGAAGAGAATATAACTTATTTTGTTTCGTTGTCACGTTTGTTTTACCAGTGTTATGTGAAATTCACAAAATAACGCTACATCACACAATTACACGCGGTTTTCAGCAAACATTTAGAACGAACACAGGCGAAAAGCACAAACGCCCAAAACGCAAGTAGCTTCTATTTGCGGCACTTGAGTTCTTTGGATTATTTTTTTTAGTACCAAATACATGCTTGCATGCCCAATGGCATGAGGATTAATTTCACACTTATACATAAAACCACATAATTAGGCATAATTCCATGTAATTTCTGACAATTGTGCAAAACGATGCAAAAGCAAACTACGCACATTTCTCACAAACCCCCCCAAAGGAAACCTTATATAAGAGAAAACTGAGAAGACTTACAGTAGCTCCTGTGGACTGGATAGGAAGAGGAAAACCTGATGAAAAAAAGAGAACAAACAAAGTTATTGGCAGGGGGTCCTAACAAAATGCACTGAAAGAACTGCACTGTAAGAAGGCGGTGACCTAGTGTTCCTTGCTGGCAAGGGGAGGCTCTTTGGACAGTAATAAGAAAGCAGTCATGAAAGCTGACTCGAGAAGTGTGCAGGGCAATGCACTCACCTGTCTGAGAGTTGCTCTGGAAGCAGCCACTGGCAATGATGGCGCATACATGGGCGTCATTTAGGGATTGCCTGGGGTTTCAGCTGAGGTCCCTTGTTTGCCCCTTGCAACCCCGGGCACTAGCTTTGTGGCTGCTGACATCAGATCAGGGGTCACAAAACCAGTGCCAAGAACACAATGTTGGCCCACTCTCATGAGTGTCTGGGCTCTGCTGTACTTGTTTTCAGTCCATTTTTTTTATTAGACTAATAGCGAGTGTAAGTCTGTAATTCACTATTAGTACAATAAAAATGAAGAACCAGTAACTGGAAAAGGAATTTCACTGAAAACTGAGATAAGTAAAAAAAATGCTTTTAAATATATGGTGTGTGCATGCTTGAAAGGAAGAGTGTGTTTGTGTGAGAAAGAGTGTGTGAAATATGGAATGGGCAAGCACGACAAAATACTGGCCCCGGACATACTAGAGATTGTTTTTACATTCTGACATTGACATATTGTTTTTTTGGTATAGGAGGGCACCTAAAGCGCACCATGACCAAACGATAGCCCGGGCACAATGGAAGTAATGTTTGACATATGGGGTACTCATAACACATTTTGAAAAAATGTGGGCAACTCCTGGGGAGAGTCAGGTTTTATTGGCTTGGCACATTATGAAATTATTTGAATATTTAATAAGTGCCCTTTAGGAGCCTATGGCTTTTTTAGAAAAGTTATGCAAAAATTGTGCTTTAAAATAAACTATTTGACTCAATTTTTTCTAAATGTTTTCTAGAGGAAAAATCTCCGACTCCACTCAAAGAGGTTTGTGGAGAAGAGACTACTGACTTTCAGTCTTGGGATGGGTAAGTTGTAGATGTTTATGGATGGGTTGTTATATGGGTCTTTCCCGGCTGAGTTGGGGGGGGGTCCCACAATGTGGGTGTCTACACAGTGACAGAGGATGTGGTCCATTTGTGAAGTGCTACTCATTTCTTTTTAAACCACAAGATGTGGTGCCTGAACCTGAGCTGTGGAATTTTACTGGGAGGAAGGTAGATTCAATCCTACCAGAAATGGCGGAAGGCCTTGGGGTGGAGATATTGGAAACTGAGATCAAAGCTGCAGTTAATGGCCAGGGCTAAAATCCTAAGCTTGGAGGGTCTTCTGATTGTATCCTACACTATGTTTATAGACGTACTGCACCGCGGAAGTCTGTGATGTACCACATGGCCCTCAGAAAGTACTCCCTGCCATCCATGAAGAAATGATGGTGCACTTTCCTAAACTGTGACCGGACTTAACAGGCAAGATTTTGTCCAGGCCCTTGTTGATGCTCAACTCACACTTTGAATTCTGAGCAAACTGTTGGCCAGCACACTAGACCCATTGATTCAAAGAAGGATACAGCCAGGCCAGAGCAGGTTCATCCCATGCTGTAATACAGAGATGAACATAGGAATACTGATTCAGGTGCTCGAAGAGTCTGCAGCTCTTTCTCTGAGGGCCACAGTGTGGTCTACAGAGGTTGAAGTCATTTGATACATTGTATTGGGAGATACTTGCAGTAGTGGAGACGCTGCACCTAGGAACGGGTTTCAATAATTTGGCCTCCCTGCTGTATGCGACCCTCTCAGTGAACGTTACAACTGCTCCTATTAGCTTGTCAGCATACCCCATCAAAATGGATTCAAAAATGCAGTGCCTCCTCTACTGCCTTATATTTATGCTGACAGTGGAACAGTTTGCGAAAGTGCTCGGACAAAGGGGCGGAAAGAGAGGCATAAACATATGGTGTGACCCATATAATTATATGCTACCCGGATTATATATTGTTGCTCTTCAATCATATCTGGAGTGAATGAAGGCACTTGAAGAATTTGGACGAAAATCAGGACTCCTAGTTAACTGGAGGATGTCCAGCACATTCTCTATCCATCAACACCAAAACAAAGAAAACACTTCCTGAAATTTACCAGGGTGTGAGATGGGAGGCCACCATATTTCACTATCCTGGGGTGAGTATATACCACAATTATTCAGGTATCTTAGATGGAAATATTAGAGCCAAACCAGCAGTGACAAGAGGGAATGTGTAATTTGAGAGAACCCGCCCACTGTCTGTAGCAGGTAGGTTGGCAATGTTGAAAATGGTGGCCTCCCACAGCCAGTGTACTAGTTTCTGGCCTTAGTAATGGGTATCCCATTGGGGTTCTCATGAGTCCTGGAAGCTGCACTGGCAGTCATGGTGTGGAGTGTGGCAAGATGCGGAGTGACACTTTGGAGACTACAGTTAGCAACAACAGCGAGGAAGTTAATAATTGCCACATCTCTGTTGCATTTTCTCCCAGTGAAATTTGTTAGGTTTCACCAGCCAACATTTACCTGGGAAAAATGATGGGGGGTGGTGGTAATTTCCATAAGACTTGTAATTACTTTCGTAGTGCCAGTCGTAGTTTCCACAGAGATAAAAAAGTTAATGGGTCACCTGTAATGTAATGAGGACCATAATGTGCTACTATGACCTTCCCGGGAAACAATCCGTTCAACATTGATGGATCCCTAGTAGCGACACAGAACTGCATGCAGAGGCAGAGAGATGAGCGCCCTCCCTCTCACAAAGGACTGCATCAATTTTGTGTTGTAAACAGGCCTCATATTGCACCCCGGAAGACTCATAGGTTCTCTTTTCGCACAGCTGCCCTCTGCTGCAGGTGCAGATAGTAGGAGGCATATTTTCACTATATATTCTAGAACTGCTCTGGAATAGGCAGGTACTGGAAAACTGAGCCACTGACAGAGAAACTTCTGGTCTGTCTGTTGAGCCTATTCTCCTGCACTCACAACATGTAAGCCTCTAGCTGGTTTACTGACCTAGCCATGGGGATGGTGACAAGTCAAACAGTAACATATGGTGCCCTGAATCCTAACATCTGTTAAATGCAGAAACGAGTAACTAATGTCATTGATGCAAGGGGATCGCTTTTGGACCTTCAGATATTCGGAGGGCACTAGCAGAGCCACCAGGCGCCAGCTGCAATCTACTGCTCCAATAAAAAAAACTGGATCCAGTCTGACATGTAAAGATTCAAACTTGAGAAAACTCTTGGAGAAGTAGCCACTAGAAAGGTAACGTTGTATTCCTTTAGCTTTTGTGGGGCCTGCTTTTAAGAGTCCTAGTAAATTTACCTATGGATTATGAAAACCATATATATTTCAGCATGACAAAGGATTTGCTTCAGATATTGTAAGTTGACAAAATTGGGGGGTTCTGTGTGATCACGGAGCTAAAATAAAGCCAGAAAAAAATTGGCACTGGAGGTGCACTGAAAACTAGAAACACTAAAAAAGCATGTGCATTCGAGGTTATCATCATTTTATTTTTTCCTGCTGCGGCAGCTTTGCAGGTGGGCGGGGCTGCTCTGGTGACAGAGGAGCATGCGGAGGAGAGGTGGCACACTGTGCCAGGACTGTTTGGCTGGCCGTCTGGGGCCGGCCAAACAGTCATGCGCACTTTGCATGTTCTCCACCCAGGCTGCATTGCAGCCTGGGTGGAGAACATGCCCAGGCTCCTACTCCCTGGCTGAACGCTGCACCACAGCGTTAAGACCAATCACAATGCTGCATTGCATCATTTTGATTGGCTCAGGGGAGCCTGGGTGCTTCCTGTTCCGTTACAGCCGGTGGGACACGACGGAGGGTCGATGGAAAAGAGATGCAGCGAGGAGGTTTTTTTTCTCTTTACACCCTCTAGCCCCCCACCGAGCCACCCCTGATCCATGCCAGCCGCAACTGGACCTGACCTGGCAGTTTGGCTGAACTGTTTCTACTGAAACAGGATCAATGATGGTTTACATATGACTGGTTCCTGCCTGAGGTGGGATGAGGTGCAAAAAAATATTGGATTGGGCTATGGCCACAAGTAGTTGCGAGCAGCTGAGATTAATTCAAGAACTCTACCTATTTTTTTATTCTCCTCTACTGTGTGAGGTGGCAGTGTATTCAGTCGACGAGGCACACTATGGAACTACCTGACAATCAATACTAGTCTGGAATCTTTTTAAATGATTGCAATACTCCTCGAAATAGTTTTGAGATGGAAAACAAGAACTGTGTAGAAGTCTCACAAAGTAAACTATAAGGCCCTACTAATGGCACACTGTGTCATACATAAATGTCAATAATGATACATTAGGTAAAAAAGGACTTCTGCAAAGAGCCCGTTAACTTAAACCATGCACCTAACAAGGAATGTCTCTTTAACCCTATGGGGCCATTTAATTCCTGGTGGTAGTGAAAGAACAGATTAGAATAGTATTGTGCCCATTTTGCACCAACCATGAATAGGTCCGGAGTGCAAGTTGTGCTCGAGTATGGTTTTGCCTTATAGTTGCCAAAAACTGGAGGGCATAGTTCTGAAAATACAGAAATAATATTTGAAAATGCGCACATGTACTGCTTATATGCGTCGTTGTTTTGCAGAGATTTGTACGCTGGGTGCAAAAATACACCTCACACTCAGCCCAAACCAACTCACCAGGTCTTTTGTCCTCCTTTTTAGATCATCTGAAAATGATTAATAAGTAATATACAATCAAGGCACAACTGCAATCCTCGTACCTGGTCGCAGGCACTTGTTGAACTACATCCAAACAAATATACTGCTAGTCATGAATTCCTACTCCTTTGATATTGCCACTCTGTAGAGTGGCAATGTCAGTGGTATTGATACTCCATTTTACCGCCAGTGGAGTGAATCTAAAGACATATATGTTCCAGCTTTTGATAAGCGGACTTCGTCCAGTGGTCAGTTACATTGTAATTCACATTTTGCTTCTGTCAAGCACATTATATAGGGTGAGTTCCATTCACTTTGAGCAGGGACACTGGAATTGTGTAATTGTGCGGTCGCAGTGATTTTCACATGATTATAGATTTGCCACATAATCCATCATCTGCCACAAAATCTGCAGATTTTAACAAACAAAACATTTTTCTAGCTCAAACGGTTCAAACATTACAAAAATTAAACAACAAGTAATGCCGCACATTGCAAGGCCCTCTGCAAAGCTGTATTGGTCACCTTTCTGTTGCTTATTTCTATATTTGGCTATTAAACTGATACAAATGAGGTGCAACCAATGCTCTCAGAGTGTTACTTAATTTTAAAATGATCAAACTATTAATACTATTACAAAATGTGCCACGTTATGCAGCATAAGTTGCCTTTTCTTACCACATAATATCCTCAACCCTGCCGCATAATTTGGCCCTTTCTTGCCGCTTATTTCCTGTGGGCCTTACTTTAAGTGACTGCATAAAGTATATGCACAATGTTCACATCCACCTAAAAGTAGTTCCTTTCTCTGCATTGAAACCTATTCCAAAGAGGGCTTTACTTTATTTGTGCATGAATATTTACATGAATAACAATTTAGCACTTAGTATTTTTTTAATTATATGTTCATTCTTTATTAGCACTACTCATCCCAATGTAAGGTGCCAGAGCACTTTATATTACATGCACACATTATACACTGACAATAAATTACACAAGTGTGTACATAAAGGTACCAAGAGAGACAAGGTGTAGAAGTCATGAATCGTCCTGACTTGAGGGCATGTCAGGACGCATATGTTAACAATGCAGAAACTTAAAATGAGATTTTAAAATGTAAGACAGTGTTTTGGTTGTCTGTAATATTAAGACCTTATCACTTCCCAAACTAACATTTTTGGGCAACCTCATAATATTGTCAGATTAAGAAGAAAGACAAGAAAGTTCTTAAACCCATGCCTTGCAGTTTGCATGCAGCTCCTTGATGCCAGTTCATAGCTCACTTTGCTATATTAAGATTGCAATTTATGAACTGCAAGTAACAAAGGGATCTCTGTGTCAAAAGCAGTAACCCACTTACACATCTACATAAACAAAAATGTGTGATCGGCATGTTATGCAATGTGCTTTTCAGGAGCTATATTAAGCCTTTATGCTATTTTATGAGTCAAAACTGTGATGGGACAAAACACAGATATCTCCAACAAGGGCATCCACTGCCCACATCAAACTACTACTTTGGAAAGTAATTTGTGTGTTTGCATGAAGTGGGCTGAGTGATAATTTTCAGTGCTCCAGGAGCTTTTTTCTACATTAGGCTTTTGTAGACCTAACTTCCCCGCTGACCCCCTGCAACTCCGACAAGTACCAAGCATCTGGGGTTAAGATGACGCATTAAAAAGATATCTGCATCATTAAGGCCCCTCGTTCCTCTGGCAAATCAGATGATATTAGATGGCATCTTGTTTTTACTAAACAATTTCAGTCTCTCTCTGCCCTGCTGACACTAGCTATACCCAGCCAATGAGAAGACAGCCCGGCCCTACCCTTTGCAGAGTGTCTGGTGGTCATTGCTCGATACCTTGTTTTGCCCACCTCCCCGGCAATTGGATGGGTGGAACTGCACTTCCATGAATGTACTTCCAGGAGTGTACAAGTCTGTCACACCTGCGTAGTCCATTCAAGCCTATGTGCGTGCAGAACACTGAGGCACTGGCGAGAAGTACTGCGCCCCGGGGCGAGAGGAGAATTTCTGCAGTCAGTCCTCCAGCCTGCTGTCCCTGCATATGAACCCCGCGCACACCAGAGGCTGTTGGACTCATGTTCCCAACACATTCCTAGGTCAGAGCTCCTCGCCTGGCTCGAGTGACTGAGCCATTGTAACTCATTAAGGAGCTCCTCTTCGAGGTCTCTAGAAAGCAGGTACTAGTCTCAAATGATATGACCGGTGAGTGAAGGAAAGAAATCTGACCCTGAGTTGTGAAAACAAATTGAGCTATAGCTCTAGGCAAGTGCAGGTCGACACTGGCCTCAAGCTGCTATGTTGGAATTTGTTTTTTGTGACTCAGGTATTAACCTGGGTGCATATTATTGCTGGAAACATCAATTACCCAGTATCCACGGAGAGACAGGCAGGTCATATTTTTGACTGATGTCCACTTCCTGTTCACAAAGTTTTAGGATGATGGTCCACTTCATATGTCAGATCAAGTAACACATCAAATTAGATATTTTCCTGGATTGTGTAGTTGCACAAACACAAGGGTGGAGGCCAGACACTATACAGCGTGGGATTGAATTGGTGCAGCCTGAACACTGTTCAGGCTGTGAACAGTGTGAGTCTACATGACTGTTTGGCAGTAGATGCCCAAGCCCTTGCTGTTGTCCCAGTTTCATGGGATGCAGCGTGACTGTCCCCTTTCAAAAAACGCTAGCCCCCGGGCAGGTGGCTGTACAACAAATCCCAGCAGGGGGCAGGGGGCAGGGGAGTGGAGGGTGGTCGCCCCTTGTCAGATAGCTTTTACGGCTTGCTCAGACTTCGTTTCGTCATTGTGCCACTGATATTCGCTTCAGCCTGGGCCATTGCGGTTCCTTACTAAGCATGGGCGGAAAATCCGTTTCGCTCGCGGATTTTGCGGATTTTCGGTAAATTCGCAATCCGCGAGATTCGCGAATCTCCCGCAAAATCCGCGAGCAGCGGATTTTATGGCTTGCTCGCACTGTTCGCGTGAGTTCGCGGCTTCCCAGTACAACTTCGCGCCCCGCGAATAAGCGCTAAATTGCAGAAATACGATCTTAGCAAAACTGAAACTACTTACCAGGTTCAAAAGTTCAGGCTCATCATTAGTAGCCATTTCCTGTAGTGCTTCCTGAGGGGCCCCTCCAGAGTTCAGTTGCCTACTTGCAACTATTATGTGACCCTGCTCTGAACCTCAGAATAGTTACACATATGCCACAAAGGTCCTGAATTACAGCTAAGGGAGACAAGCAGGAGCCAGGCTGGAAGTTCAAATCCATTAATCAGCCCCTAATTCATTATTGTCAGTTGGGGCAGGGCAGGTGTTGTAACTAATTTTGCAACAATGAAAGCACTTAGCAAGTGCAAAAGATCACTAATCAGGAAGCACTAAGGAAGCAGGTGCCAGCTAAAAAAATATTCTGTGACACATTAATCAGCCCCAAATTAATTCAGGTCACTTGAGGCAGGGAAGGTGTGCTTTGCTTTGCCACAATAATGTACACTGACTGGACAACCAGAGGGTGCTGTGATGAAACAGAGGGTGGCATGGGTGGGCCAGAGGGTGGCAAGAGTAGTCAGAGAGAGGCAGTGGTGACAGAGAGTGGCAGTGATGAAGAAGAGTGTCCCAAACAGGCTGGACACGTAGAAACAACAAGTTCGCAAAACTTGCGACCCGACAGGTAAGTTCGCGTTTACGAAATTGTACAAAACCCTCGCGAACTGGCAGAAACCCGCGCGAACACAAAAAAAATCCGCAAATTCGCGAGAATTTGCGGATTTTGCGAATTGCGAGTTTGCAAATCCGCAAAATTCGCGAACGCGAGATTCGCAAAATTCGCCCATGCTTATTCCATACGGGCTGGGTCATTGGTGGTCTTTATTGACAGCCAGCCAATGGGTGTTCATTACAGCCTGAGCCACTGGTGTTCATCACTGACTTGACCTCTTATGCTTATGTTTTGAGGTTCAGCAACAAGTAGACCACTAACGTTCAATAGCGAATGTGCCTGTGATAAATATTTTAATGTATTTACAGCCTAGGCCCCTTGGTGTATATTGCTTCCTGTAGTCATTCATACTCTTTGCTCCATGCACTGTTAAATTTTACTAAAGTATTTAATCTATTCCACCATCCATGTTCTTCCACCTCTGGACTGATTTTTAGCTGGTGGGAAGGGATATTATCCTCTTTTAAATACTTGCGATAAACTCTCACACTCGGAGCGTGAAAATGCCAAGCACACAGGCACAATACAAACAGAAATGTCAGACATATGCTGAACGAAACCTTTGCCACTATGATTATAGCCCCTCTGCGACCATAAACTGTTCATGGCTACATGGATGAATTTCACAAAATTAGACAGTTCGCTTTGGCTTGTAATGCTGGCCTGCAGCTGCGCTGTGAAGTACTGGGCTACTGCCCAGCCGCTCCGACAAATGATGCCTCATTTGAACCGTGCTTGGCTGTTAGGATAATCGGTTAGTTACCTTCCGTTTCAGGGGTTTGCAGAAGTTTCAAGATCTTTTTAGAGATTCTCGTTGCTTAACAGGGCGTACTTTATGATATTTATACGTTACCTTGCACTTAATTGCTTGATTTTATTCACAAGAAAGTTTCATTCGAAGTGTCACACATTTGGTAAGTTAATGTAAGTCATAAGGACATAGAAACCATGGAAATGTCGCACATAAACAATCCGAAGACTTTGCTTTTGTGTCGTTACCTATTGGAGCGTACCTAATGTTGCACGATTTTGTGTGGCTGAGACTCACTCGATGGTAAATCACTCACAGGGGCACAGAAATACTCCCGCGTGCGATGACTGAGTCTGCGCCGAGCAGCCGGCGGCTGGGTTATGCCTCGCGCGCGGGCAGCCTCAAGGGCTCGCGCTCTCTCGCTCTCTGCGCGTCGCGCGCTCTCCCCAGACGCCGCCACTTCTGTGCAGACCGCGCAGCCAGTCGCCTCCTGGCAGGGCACACCTGCCGATCTTTCCGTAGCCGGCCCGCCTCGGGCCCACAGCCAGGGTGTAGCCCTGCAAGGGCACCTGTCTGCGGCTAGAGGTGACGTGCCAGCAGCATCCCAAAGCAGGAGCTAGTGGCATCGCCGCGCCCAATCTGCACGTGCCATCATGCCATCTATCGAGCGGCGCGAGGGCGGCGACAGCGCTCTCTCGGATTACAAGGACGTACAAGAGCAACCAAGTCATGTACGGGTGGAGTCTTCATGCTGCCACGTTAGAAAAAACCCCACAAACGTGCTGTCTACTTACACTGACGCCTCAAGGCAGTTATTCGGATATCAATGCATTCTTGTGCAGGTGCCCCTAGGACGCTCGGGGCTGCGCTGACGACGTTTATATGTGTTTGTTATAGTGCTCGTGCCCCCAAAGTTCTCGCAGGGATGGTGATGGTGGAGGAGGCAGTATCCTTCCCTCCTTACCTGGGATGGAGGGGACAGGTCCCGCGGCTTCGCTCAGGGCCCGCAGCCGCTGCCAGATTCCGAGGCCCGGGAAGGCGGCTCCGGCTCTGCGCGTCTCTTAGTAACAGGACTAAATGGTGGGGAAGTGAGAGAGAGAGTGCCGCAGCCATCTGCACAATTAACAAAGCTATTAAAAAGAGCGAGGAATCTTTCTTTATGGTTTCGTGACGGCCCCTGGGAATAACAGCTCTTTCCATTCAGGTCTGTTTTCCTTCCAGGGCTTCGAGCAGGAGTCCCGGGCACTTTCCACCCCCTGCTGCCTCGTGGAAACGTTCCGATTATTAACAAGAACACATACACTTGGTTAAGTAAATGCATAGCGTATCGTTAAATACCAATGCATATTGAGTCATTAAACTAGCATGTTTCTAGTATATATTAACCAACTCACCCGTAATACCGAGGCGATATCTGAAAGTTTACCTATGGAGCCATCGCTCACCAACAGTTTCCCCAAAGGCGTTAACCCTGGAAGCACCAAACATGTAAAGTATTATGTCTCACGTGTTTGCCGTACTTGTGCTTTCGGCCGAGGAAGAAGGAAAGACTCAACTCTTCCCATCGGGGTTTGAGCCAGCGACCTTCGGATTGCACACTTCTCTCCAAAAAGGAGTGAACGCTCGATCCACTGAGCTACCCGATTCACTCTTGATCTCTGGTTTTTACGTTGCACGCGCCTCTTGCACAGTCTCCACTTCCCTTCCTTGACCCTTTTCTCAGACTTTGTCTCTTTCCCGATCTTTTTAGCCGTCTCACATTTTCTCTACTTTTTGCCCTATTCTCCCCTTTTCTGTCTCTCACTCTGCCGTTCTCTGCCTACTGGCTATCTCTAGCCCCCTTTTCTATGCATCCCTCCTTTTAGCGTCTCTCACACACACATATACTGTCTCTCACACACATAAACACACTTCCGCTAAGCGACCAGATGCACGCTTTAGAGATGCGATAAAAATAACATGCCTCCCCAGAAATATATCAATGTGGCAGAACCATATCCAGCACCAGAAAGCAGTGAACATATAATGTGTGGCGGAATGGAGCGGCGCAGAGGGCAGCGGTGCCATACACAACGAGATGGAAATGCCGGGGCATAGAAGGAAGACGCAAGACACCTCCCGACGGAGCCAAAGTAGGGAGCGACCTTACCTGTGCTGGTAGAGGTGCTCGGGTGAGCGCTCAGATGTCTTCCCTGTGGAGACCTGGGGGTTTGGGGTGTATGAATGAGTGCTCGACCCCTT
The DNA here is from genome assembly GCF_964263255.1 of Lissotriton vulgaris. Classification (NCBI taxonomy): domain Eukaryota; kingdom Metazoa; phylum Chordata; class Amphibia; order Caudata; family Salamandridae; genus Lissotriton; species Lissotriton vulgaris. The sequence continues at coordinate 1,584,678,950 of NC_141693.1, forward strand.
CAGTGGGAAGACCGCAGGATGCTTGTGGAAGGCGACCTCCGTCTTTTCCACTGTTGAGCGCTCAGAGTCTTTTAGAGTGGAGACGAGATCTCAGACCTTTTCAATGCAAACCTCCTCAGTGGTGAAGCCCCGGGCCACTCCTGTGTGTGGTAACAGACTGCTGCAGCGTTATGAACTCGGAACCCTTCAGATGAATTCCTGGGAGACCTGCAATACTAACATTCCATCGGCAGTGAGATGGCAGACTCCTTAGAGCGCGGAGGAGCTCCCGGGGTCCATCGGTGGATACCTCTGATCCTTGGAAGTGGCAGCGCAGACTTCGTCAATGTGGAGACCCGCAGTCCCTTCAGCCTGGAGATGCCGGCTCCTTAGAGTGTGAAGAGAACGGGTTCTCGGCGCGCCCCCCTGCCAACTGGAAAAGCTGCCAATGAGTCTGTGCCTCCCTAGTTTCGCCGTCCTAGCGCTCTCTGTCCCCTCCCTTCCCTCTCGGGCTCGAACAGTCACTTCGCGGTGATGAACGGATGACGCGGATCCCGTGTCCTGAGAAAAGCTTTTAGTCCGTCCGTGCTCCGGAGGGGAGCTCTTAGTGCGCGCGAGATGGAAGAGGGCAGCTCTTATGGGAGGGAGGGAGGGAGCCCGCTCCTGTCGCCCTCCCCGTGGGAGGGTCCAGGCTCTGCAGGGGCCGCCGGAGTGCTTACGCTGGAGCGGGGCATGCGGGCAGATACGCTCTGTCACTGCGCAGGGACGCGCTGCCACGGGGGCCAAACAACGCGAGCTGCTCATCCGCTGAGTGGCGGCGTCATTTGGGTGAATCTGAGTGGGTATTGGTCCTGGTGAGGATTGCTGCACTGTCTGCAGACACAGCTCCTCTCATCCTTTGACCCTGGATCTAGGGGCCAGCGGGGGCCCACCTGTATGTACTCAGGTTATCATGGTGTGTGATGTACTCTCTGCGCAAAGGAACAATGCCTGTATGGGCCAAACTTCTGCTGTATTCCAAAAGACCCCTTGCCTGCCAGCGCAGAGACCGTATGCCACCAGCTGCCAGAACACCAGCAGCCTGGAGATGAACAAGAGCACAACAGGCCTCCTTCAGTAATGCACCAATACTATGGAACATCCCCGTATCCATCAGACTGCCCCAACCCTTCTCTAATCTAGTAAAGAACTGAATACACAGAAGGTGTTCTTTAAAGAGACGTCTCTAAAGAACAGTATCTCAGAATGAGATACTGGTTCAAATCCACTCTCTCGTCCAGTAGCGGCTCCTGGAGGGAGTGGTGCGGGCAGTGGGATGGGGGAGGGGCAGGGTGGGGGTAGTAAACTACAGCGTAGGCCGCACAGAGATAAGTAACTAAATAAATAGAACAAATTACATTGCACGCGCTAAAACGCCCCATCCTGCCCCCTTTCCCGCACCACTTCCTCCAGGTGCAGCTACTGCGCGATGGTGAGTGTGTGGGGTAAGTGGAAATTGTGAATAAAAACCAACAAAGGGGTACCCAAGGTGCAAATCCTCCTTGATTGTAGGGTAAGATTATATCCCAACCCTTACCTTGGTTCACCTTATAAGTGTTGTGTGTCTGTGTGTTTTTAAAAGCCGTTTTTAATTGCCAATCTACATAGAACGCCACTTGCCAAAAATAACTGGGATGTGTCACGCCACAATATGTACCACAGGAGCTATGCATTGCGCTCCTAGCATGTTTTCATTTCTGCATTATATATCTGTGCCGTTGAACACTCTTTGAGAATGCATCACAGGGAATGTGCAAACTCACAGAATGGAACATGAGATGATCATGCTTGCCTTATTTAACATTTTATTTTTCAGGTTGGACTGGGACCCCACTTGGGGTATACAATAGAGACACCTGCCTGACCTGTTAATATATTTGCTTAGTTCACCTCCTTATTTAAGCGTCTTTAGGGAAATAATTTGATACCACAAAACTACGCACCCAGCGCTGACTAAGGGTAGGGATACCTGCTACTTATATTTTATGGTCCTGAAGAAATGCCACAGATCACTCCTGTTACCCTTGAGGCGTGAACCATGTCGACCTACACATATTACAAGGTTGTCATTCTTCATAGTTAGAAGCACAATCTACATACATTTTTAATCTATTGGTGACCCCTAATCAAACGTGTCTTACGGTACCCATTGGGTAGTTTTAATTCACCATTACCACTTACCCCACACACTCGCACTCACCATCACAGGTATATTCAAAAGGTCTCCTTCAAAGAGCCCTCTCACAGGGCCCCTGGCGTATTGCAACGCCCACCCCAGGAGGAGCAAAGCCCAACGTTGAAGTATGACACCCTCACAGGTGTGTGAGGGTACAACTGCCTAAGAAGGAAGTTGCCCCCTCGCCATTATCCACCCTGGCACACATTTTCCTATGAAGAGCTACCCTCCTAGTGTTTTCTTACTTGGTCTTGGGAGCAAGGGTACTGGACCTTTTAACCCCTTTGCTGCGGCGGTTATTCCGACGCAGCGCTAAGGGTAGGCGGGGCCGTGCGGCGCTCCCGTGCTCATGACGGAACCGCTCCGTCACGGCCCGCCGGTGAGCTGTGCTTGTGACGAAACGGTTCTGTCACGGCCCCGCCCACTCATTAGAACGTCAGCGCAGGCGAGCGGGCCATGACGGAACCGTTCCGTCACCAGCACAGCCCACCCGAGGCTCGTGGCGGAACGGTTCCGTCACCAGCATGAGAGGGATTAATAGCTTACTGTCCCCCTTCTCTTGTGATATATATATATATATATATATATATATATATATATATATATATATATATATATATATCACAAGAGAAGGGGGACAGTAAGCTATTAAAAGGTCCAGTACCCTTGCTATATATATATATATATATATATATATATATATATATATATATATTCCAGTACTCTATCTTTAGAATCCACTCGACAGACAGGACTCGGATAGATAAGCGCGGACCCAGTATTTCGTGCTTTCTTAAAGTTTATTTAAAGAAAAAGTTCCGCCTGCATCAGTATGCCGCCATGACGCGTTTCGGTCCGACCTGGACCTTGATCACATGACGCGTTACTCATGGACCCATGCCTCATTTAAAGTGACAAGCAATTAATGATTAGAAACAGCTGTTACGTTTGCACTATAAAACTGGAAAACAGACTGTGCAATAATGTAGATGTAGCCAAGACCGCTAGTAGGATACATATGTACACTCATATAGATATTATGTACAATTAAAATAGATAGTATTTACAAAAGATTTCATAAATATACACCTATACATTGATACAAAAATATATATAAATACATCTCAGTAGAAAATCATGTATATAAAAATATATAAATATACATATTCAAAAAAATAGAGATATATTAAAAGATGATTCCCAAATGAATAAGGAGATCATCAACAGTTATATATATGTATCTATTCACTTCAAAAAGCAGTCTTGAAATAGCTGTTCACGTTGATATAGCCCAAGTGGGCAAGCACTTCAAAATGGGCCAAAGGGTCCTGGGATATAAAAGGATCGATGTTATCAGCCGCCTAAAAATGTCTAGGCGAAAAAATGATAAAGTGATAACAAGTGCAACAGTGAAAGGAATAATTAACAAACATGTAAGACTCTGTACAAATAACAGAGATATCCCGCAATATGTATGGGTGATTTAAAAATGAGTAAATACTCAAATATGTATTATAGCGCAAAGATGTAAACTAGCGAGAGACATTTAAAAAAAGAGAGGCGACTTAAGAGATTCTGGGACATGTTAAAAAGCAAAAGATACTTTTCAAACTAAAGTTATACAGTAAATCCAATCATAAAGTGACCCAAAGACCTGTAAAATACATTGTTCAGTACAGAGACAGGAGAGTTGTAATATTGACAGTTTATATACAGGTATATAAGTCCTCCGTGGTATGAAGGCCATTTGGGACCTTGGAATTAAATTCCAAAATATATCTGGTTTCTAGTACTCTCAAAGCACTGTCCCTATTGCCTCCCTTACGTGAAGGAGGTATGCAATCCACAGCAAAATACTGAAGCAAAGTATTGTCACTATCATGCTTAACTTGAAAATGTCTTGCTACAGGATAGGCCTGATCCTTGTTATTAATAGCCCTAAGATGTTGCAGGATTCTCATGTGCACGGGTAATTTCGTACTGCCCACATAGCGTAATGCGCAAGGGCATTCCAACACATATACGACATATTCACTTTTGCACGTAATACGTCGCTTGATTTTAACAGGGTCAGGCAAGAATGGAACACTGTATTCTTTGACATTCTTTGCATGTTTACAGGCTTTACATAGGAGACATTTGAAAAAACCTTTTTGCTTGGACAGCCAATTGGATGGAGGTCTAATTTCAGGATTACATTTGTTTAAGCAGTTTCCCATGGATCTGGCTTTCCGAAAGGTTATCAAGGGAGTAGAATTGTCTTTAAGCAAGTCATTGCCTATGACAGGATCCTTCAACAGCAAATCCCAATGTTTCCTGAGAATCTTTCTAATGGCCGCTTGTTGTTTGTTGTAAGTAATGATGACTCGTAATTTACTGTTAGAGTCATCGGCCATAGCAGGAATTTTGGGGGCTAAGATGTTGTCACGGATCAAAGTTTCAGTTTTCCGAATAGCCTTATCAATGATTCCGGGTTTATATCCCCTTTGAAGGAACCTTTCCTTGCAACTTTCCTGAGCCAGTTTACATTCCTTGTTGTCACTACAGATGCGTTTGATCCGCAGCATCTCCCCGTAGGGGATGCTGTTGATCAAGTGCTGGGGGTGATGGCTAGAGGCGTGGAGAACAGAGTTTCCAGCTGTAGGCTTACGATGGAGTCTAGTGCATAGGTTGTTATTATTGATATACACTTCCACATCTAGGAAGACTACAGAGGTTTTACTCATATTTGCAGTGAATTGCAAATTCAGAAGGTTGTCATTTAGCATTTGTATGAACTCCCTAGCTTTAACCTCCGACCCCTTCCATAGGATAAAGAGGTCGTCAATATACCTCAGCCATAAAGGGACATGTGTCTTCAAAGTATTTTCGTATTCCCTTTTCAAGACCTGCTCCTCCCACCAGCCCATATGCAGGCAGGCATAGCTGGGGGAGAAGCAGGCCCCCATAGCAACTCCCCTTATTTGCTGAAAAATGGTGTTGTCAAAGCAAAAGTAGTTATGTTCTAAACATACTTTAACCATTTCTACTAGCATTTTATTGTGGAGGGTGAAACATGCAGGTCTGCGATTGAGGTAATATTCAATCGCTCTAATTCCATCCTTGTGACCAATAGACGTATAAAGGGATGTAACATCCATGGTGATTAGAATAAGATCATCAGACCAAGTGATGTCACTGATTTTTCTCAAAAAATCAGAGGTGTCTCTAACATACGATGGAAGGTTGAGCACCCATTCTTGTAAGAAAAAATCGACATACTTAGAAGTGTTTTCCGTAAGACTGCCTATGCCCGATATAATGGGCCTACCTGGTGGTTTTGTCATACTCTTGTGCACCTTAGGAAGAAAGTAAATCGATGGTACAGCTGGATATTCATTGTACAAAAATAAATATTCATCATTACTAATTAGACCACTGCTTTTCCATGCCAATAATTTGCCATAATAGACTACCCATGATGCCTTCATGATTTGAATATTACTACGTTTGTAGCATGCCACATCATTGAGTTGGCTATAAGCCTCGTCCATGTACATCAGTCTGGGCCAAAGGACAATGTTGCCCCCCTTGTCTGAATGTTTAATAACCAAATCATCATTGCCCTGAAGTTTTTTCATCAGTTCTATGTAGCACCTTTGTTTGCAGTTCATATTAGTACTACCATGATTCGTGACTCTGTACAAATCCTTTAAATCTGAGGCAACCAATTCATGAAAACGATCTAAGCTATCATGCATCATAATTGGCAGGAAAACTGATTTAGGTTTAAATGGGGTTTTAATAGTGCAACCAAAATCCATACCTTCTAACCCCAAGGCATTGGTGGGTTCAGTCTGTTCTTCCTGAAGTTGTTGCAAATCAAAGAATAGATTAACATCACCAGCTGAAATGAGAGGTGGACTCGTAGCATATTGAGGTGTAACATCACTTGATTTATTCCCTTTTGTTTTATGAAATTTCTTCAACTTTAACTTACGAATGAAGCGGAACACATCCATTCGGGTTTCTGAGTAGTTAAAATTACTTTCGGGACTGAAAGAGAGACCCAGAGACAAAATTTGGCACTCCGCTTTATTTAGTGCTATATCCGACAGATTAATCACTGTGTTAGCCATCTTATCCACATTCATTTTCGGTTCCATCTGCCCTTCGTGGTTTTCTTCTTTTGAGACTTGTTCTCGTTTGCGTTGCCGGTTGCATTGACGCCTGGCCCCTCGCTTGGCATTGGCGCGCCTTTTTGCTGCTGCTGTTTCTTCCGGGGTCTTAGCTTGCCTCTCCAATCCTGGCAGAGCACATTTATTTCTTCTGCTCGAGACATTATTAAAACTCCCTCTTTTGGTTGATTCGAAGGGCCGGCTTCCTCCTCATTTTCGCTCCCACTAGCAGCGCTTTGTTCCGAAGTGGATGTGAGCGAAGGTGTGCTATCGCTGGTATTACCCTGTTTTTTCCGTTGGGAGGCAATATTGCTTTTTTTCTTGGCAGCGCCATATCTTCGGGCAAATGTGAAAACGTTCCCGTTTTGATAATCCAGTTTGTCTCTGTTAAATTTGAAGGCTTTGCGCTTTTTAATGGCATCTTCATCTTTGCGCAATCTGGTTAGCATATCTTCTCTTAATTTTTTGATGCTATCATTTATGGCGTTCGCCAGTAGGTATATACATTTAGGACCTAGTTACCATAGGAAATTCCGAACATTCGATTGGGAATGACTTTGGCGCCGATTGAGGGACCTGCCTGTAATTTTCCTTAAATTTGCCTCGCTGCGCTTCGCTCCTTCACTGAAAGTTTCGGGGGGATTCGTCAAGCGGGGGCCGAGAAAAAAGGGGGTCCCAAAACGTGTTTTCCCCATGTTAATTTCCATAGGGACATTCTGACAAGGCTACAGCTCGAACGGCTGAACGGAATTATACCAGATTTGGCAAAATGGTAGGAACTGGTATGCAGCAGTGCCTTTTGTATGTTTGGTGTAAATCCCTCCAGTAGTTCTTGAGAAAATTGAATTTGAAATTTTTCAAATGGCATTTTCTATGGGACCTTTAAACACTGCTACAGCCCGAACGGCTGAACGGAATTACACCAAACTTGGCAAAATGGTAGGGACAGGTATGCAGTAGTGCCTTTTCTATATTTGGTGAAAATCCCTTCAGTACTTGATGAGAAAATGAATTTTAGCAAATTATATATCTATATGCGCTCAACATTCTATTGAGAATAACTTTGGCGCCGATTGAGGAATCTGTGTGTAATTTTCCAGAATTTTGGCCAGCTCAGCTCCGCTCCTTCCCTGAAAGTTTTGGGGGGATTCGGCAAGCGGGGGCCGAAAGGGGGGTCCCAAAATGTGTTTTTCCCCATGTTAATTTCCATAGGGACATTTAGACACGGCTACAGCCCGAACGGCTGAATGGAATTACACCAACTTGGCAAAATGGTAGGGCCTGGTATGCAGATGTGCCTTTGCTATGTTTGGTGAAAATCCCTATAGTAGTTCTTGAGAAAATTGAATTTGAAATTTTTCAAATGGCATTTTCCATGGGAGCTTTAGATACGGCTAGAGCCCGAATGGCTGAACGGAATTACACCAAACTTGGCAAAATGGTAGGGACAGGTATGCAGTACTGCCTTTTCTATATTTGGTGAAAATCCCTCCAGTAGTTGTTGAGAAAATTGAATTTGATCAAATTATATATCTATATGCGCTCACCGTACGCGTACATGCGCGTACCCTTACTTGCGCGAGCGAGTTTCTGATTGGCTGGCAGTCGACTGTCAACATTCCAAACTGTCCAAACCAGGAAGTGTTGGCCACCATCTTGTTTTTTAGGAGAACTGAGGCACAAGAGAGCGAAAAACACGAAAAGGTGGCAGGGTAGAAACCCCTCAACTCTCTAGCCCTTCTCAGGGGGTCCCAAAAAGACCCCCAAGGGCAAAAAAAAAAAAATCACGGGGTACGCGCACTGTACACGTACCTCGCGATTTAAAAAAAAATAATAATTTGTTGCACTTAGTGGTTCTTCTGGGACCCCCTGAGAAGGGCTGGGGGATCAGAGGGTCTCAACCCTGCCCCCTTTTCGCGTTTTCCACTCTTGTTTTGTGCTCTCTTGTGCCTCACTTCTCCTGAGAAACAAGATGGCTGCTCAGGTGGTCCCAGAAGGATAATAACATATACAAACGTTATCCGCTAATAGAATTAGCATTTACAAAACCTTTGAAATTTATTGAAAAAATATATAGGTTTCACGCCTGATATAGTTAGGAATTAGCATTTAAAAAACCTTGCAAATTCACTGAAAAAACCATAGGTTTCAAGCCTTATATAGTTAGGAATTAGCACTTAAAAAACCTTGCAAATTCACTTAAAAAACCATAGGTTTCAGGCCTTATATAGTTAGGAATTAGCATTTAAAAAACCATTGAAATTGCTCCTATTTAGTTAGTTGTACTAACTATATTTCGCGCACCCGCAATCCACTGCTGATGATGTCACATATTACATCATTCATGACATGGTCAGTGACATCACTGATGTCATCACTGATGATATCTCAAATGACATTACTGATGACATCACTGATGACATCTCATTTGACATCACTGATCATATCACTGATGATATAATTCATGTGATAATACGATGCACCTCCTCACACTCTAATATAACCTTTGATACACCCAGTGTTAAATACAGACTACCATTCTTGAAACCATTGACACACCAATACCAGTTACTACATACGCACTCACTGATTCCTAGGTCTACACACACATTCACTCATTCACCCATAGAATCATTCATACATACAGTCACTCATCAATACAACACTATCATATGCACTCATACACCTATACAGACACTCACACACTGCCACTCATCCATGGAGTTACTCACACACCTAGTCAGTCATGCAAAGAATCAATCACACTTCCATTTCCTAAACTATACAGTTATACACACAACACCTTACTTATTCAAACACATACTAACACATACTTACTCTCTTATACAATCACTGATAAAAGTACACAATGATCCATATAGCCACTCGCACATTCACTGGCTCTCATGTATAGTCATTTATATATGCCAACTCTCACATGCACTGTGTTTTATATATGTACTTACTTGCACATGTAGCACTGAGATATCCATTCACTCACCAACACACCCTTGCACGCAGTCAACCGCCCATATAGCTGTTTCCACATGCACTCTTGAACTCATACACCTAGTGAATCAACTGCTCACACATCTATGCAGAGTCACACACCTCCCAGCCACCCACACACACACTCAGTCTCCCATTCAAATACTTGGGCAACCAATCAATAACCCATATAGCCACTCATATAACTACTGATCAATACATGCAGCAGCTTACACAACAACAGACATACTGATGCACACATTCAGACCGTTTAGTCACTAACCCATGCATTTAGTAAGACACATTTAATCACTCACTCATACAGTCAGTCACGCACCTACTAAATCCTTCATCCAGACACTTATACATCCACTCATTCTTCAATATGTAAAATGTTAGAAATGGCTGTTTCTGGTAGTCTAAGGCTGACGCCAAAGCCAGGCAGAAACCACCATTCTAGTCAGGGCAAGGAAGTCACACGCCAAGATAACCTCTGCTCGCCCCCTTGGTAGCTTGGCACAAGCAGTAAGGCTAAACTCGGAGGCAATGTGTAAAGCATTTGCGCCAGCGCACAACAGCAACAACATACTAGGCACACCACAAAAGAGACTCCACACAAGGTTATTATAAAAATAACTTCTGTATTGTAAAACCATATCAGATAAAATCACACATATACATTGTGCCAACTGGCACGGGCAATATTCACAGGGATTATGTACACAAGACAGGGCCACATGGGCCACTGTCATATTCAGATATAGTACTTCTAGATAACATGTAGAATATAAAATCACTTCTAGAATGAAGAATAACTGTACCATAAAATAATAATCCAAGATAACAACCAGTAACCACTGGTAACAGGAACCAGGACCTTACTAGGACCACCTGTACTAAGAAAGCAGAACCACCTAAGTATCACACAGCATTAGGGGTCTAAGAAAGAATACATTACTCATGATGCAATAAACCTACATTCAGAGGAGTAGAAAAGGCAACCACCTAAAAATAAACACATTTAGGGGCATAAACCAGAACACCTTACCCATGATGCATAAACACATTCAGAGGAGTAATAAGGAGAAACACATGATGACTAAACATTCAGAGGTGTTAAGAATAGAGCACATGATGCAATAAAATCACATTCAGGGGTGCAGCGCAAGAAGACACATGATGACTAAACATTCAGAGGTGCAGCGCATGGAAAGGAAGACACATAATGCATAAACATTCAGAGGTGCCATAACATAAGTCAATAGCGCAAAAACACACAGTAGGCAATTACTATTTAAAAGCATAGAAATCACATTGCGCCTACACTACATAAGCCACTACCTGTGGCAGTCCCTAGGCCAACTGGCCTTGTGGGGCAAAGATGCCCTGAGTCCAAAGTCAGGGTGCGCTGCCATGCAGCGCCAGTCCAAAGTACAAAAGCCTAAACGTGGCAGCTGCCCACAAAGTGCTGGGCAACTGGGAAGGCCGGGCACCACTGTGCCCTCTCTGTCCCACACAGGGGGACTCTCTTGAAATTGCGCCTAAACGGTGCAGCCGCCCACTAATTGCTGGGCAGCTGGGATGCAGAACTGCGGCAGGGCCCTCACTAGCCCTCAGGCGCAAACTGCACCACGCTGGAGCCACACAGGCTCTGGACAAAATATGGCCCCTCTGAGCCACACAGGCTCTCTCAGACTGCGGGGGGTCGTTGGAGCTCTCAGGCTCTGGCACAAAACATGCCTTCAGGGAGCCTCTCGGGGCTCTGGACTGCGTTGGGGCGACCCGCTGCCAACTGGGGCCGCCCTAATTGCACCACCAACACTGGACCCCACAGGGCCCTCAAAACACGTTGGGGCGACCCACTGCCAACTGGGGCCGCCCTTGAAGCCCTCATGGCTTCAAACAAACAAGCAGCGCGAACTCGCGCTACTGCGGGGGTGGGGGAGGACACCGACAATGTGTCCCGGCGCCCCTCCCCTGCTCCACTCTGCCCAGCCCCAGCCCAGACTCACCGGGCTCTCCTGTGCGGGGCTCATCCGGGCGGCGGCTCCTTCTTCTGGCCAGCGCGGGGCTCCTCTTCCACCACGGAGCCCCGCCGGCCCGCTCCGACGTTCTCAGCCAATCCCAGCGCGTCAATGGGGCAGGACTTCCTCTGCAACCCGGAAGTCCCGCCTATGGTCAGGCGAAACGCTGCCTGACTTCCTGGGCGGCCATTTCTGGCGCGGCTCGGGCCGCGGCGGTGATTACGGGGGCAAATCGAGGGCTGGGCACCCTCAAAAGTAATATAAAATAGTTAAGCGAGGTAGGCACTCGCAAAGGGCGCCATAGTCGGGGTGGCACCCGCAAATCAGATAAGAGTGCACACGAAGCACTCGGACAGTCACAGGGCAGGAGCGCTTCCCCCCACGGGATAACCACAGCGCCCTGCCATCAATCAGGTTAAGAAAGCGCCCACGAGGCGCTGGGGAGCCCAGAAAGCACCAAAACGCCCCTGAAAGGACCCCCACAGCAAGGAGGGTCCCAGCAGCTGCAGGGCATTACAGGTCAAGGCTTCCAGGGCCAAAACAAAGTCCAGCAAAAAGTCCTCAAAGGTGCAGCCAGGCAGGGGGACAGCCAGGAAGAGTCCCCCAGCAGTCCATCAGATGTCCAGGAGCTGGGCAGGGCCCAGGGATCCCCCTGAGCCCCAGCAGCAGCATGCCCCTGGCAGATTCGAGTTAGAAAACAAGAACATTTTGGAAGGGGATACAACCCCTTCTTATACAGTGCAAAACCTTTGAAGTCCTTTGAAGTCCTTTGAAGCAGGCAGTGTGAGAACCAGCTGGACTGGTTTGGAGGGAAGTCCCCTTCAGTATCAGGGACAGAGGTGTCAGTCGCCCAGCGGGAGGTGGAGCCAGCTTTGTAGTTACACAGGAACAGCCCTTCACTATCAGGTGCTAATCTCCTCCCACTTCCTTGGCAGCAGATGCTGCCTTTCATCCATGGGCTGACTCAAGACAACCTCCTGGGCTCTCCAGACCCTGTCATCCTCAAACCAGACAGTCAATCCACAAGCAGGCCCATGCACTCTGGGCCAGGCTCACCAGCCAATCACACGCTAGCAACAACCTACACAAATATGCCAACTTCCAAAAGTAGTACTTCCAGACTAGACACAGTCTTGCCGCATACATCATTTTGCAGAATTCACTCTCACGAGTTGATACATACCAAACTCGCCCCTGCACTCCCCACACATCAGGAACTACCATGGGCATACATACTTCCCATTCATTCCTATGGGAGGGCAGGTCACTCACCACACATACAGAGAGCTCATGCACTTTACACTGTACCACAGTGAAAAAGTGCGCAGAGGCCTAAAATCACCAACACCAAGTTCCATAAATAGGCTAGGAAAACGCAAAAAGTCTAGGGATGAACCTGCCTAATGGGCCGGGTCCAACATAAAACATATTTAAACTTTACAGAAACACACAGTCACTGGATGATGTCATCAGTGATGTCAAATGAGATGTCATCAGTGATGTAATCAGTGATGTCATTTGAGATGTCATCAGTGATGTCATCAGTGATGTCACTGACCATGTCATGAATGATGTAATATGCGACATAATCAGCAGTGGATTGCGGGTGCGCGGAATATAGTTAGTACAACTAACTATATAGGAGCAATTTCAATGTTTTTTTAAATGCTAATTCCTAACTATATAAGGCCTGAAACCTATGGTTTTTTAAGTGAATATATATATATATATAAATATATATATATATATATATATATATATATATATATATATATATAAATCAACAGCAGTTTCCAAAGCTCCGTGTTTGAACGACCCAGGAAAACCACACGAATCCAACGTGATTGAAGGCCCAACGTTTATTCAAAAGCTGAGTCCAACAAAATCTGACGCGTTTCGGGCATCCGCCCTTGCTCACAATTCGAACAAATAATCGTCACACTCCGGGGAGTAACGTTTGATTGTTTATTGGCTTTCACACAGCTTCACCTATGCGTTTCAACATTCCCTGTCTTCTTTTTCACAATAATTAGTTATTTCTTTGTTTTCTTATATACATGTTTTCCATGTTGTTATAGTGGTACATCATGGGAGTTGCATTTATCTAAAAAATCAATGTATTAAAAAATCATAAGTGATAATATGAATAAAATAAAAAAAGATAAGTGAAATTGGAATTGTCTTGACAGACTTAAGGATTCATTTAACTACTACATACTTTATTGTTATACCCAATGTCTGTACAAACACATGCTACCTTAATTCATATTCGGAACATATCAAGTTATAATATAACATGTCATGATATTACCATATTTCTGAGGTTTTCTTTATCATATCTACCAACAGTTATATATTTCTGTTTTAACCAACAGTGGGGGAGTCAGTGGCCAAAGTTCCAATTGTGCTGCCTAAATTCAGTGACTCAGTGGCCCAAGTTCCAATTGATAATATAAAATAATTGATGATTACTGTTCAGTTCCTCAGTTAGTGTCTGTGGTAATAGATCCACATTAAGTTATTTAATAATTGCACAAATACTTCTTCATCATTATTGAGTCCCGAGGGCCATTTGGTTCTGAGTCTGATGACATAACGTGATTCCAGTTGTCTGAGTTTTTTTACTTCATATATTCCTCTTTCATGTTCAGTTATCATGTCAATTCCATAGTATCTCAATGTTTTCCAGTTGTTGTCATGCATGTTTAATTGATGTTTAGCCACAGCATATCTTGTGTCTTTTGTTTGTATGGCTCTGATATGTTCCAAGATACGTTTTTTGAGTGTACATGTGGTGATCCCAATGTATTTTAACCCGCATACACATTCAATTATATATACTACATATTTGGATTGACAGGTTATTCAGTGTTTAATGGGTATCAGTAGGTTGTTGTCTGTTGGTTTTGTACTCATGTGTTTTCCAGCCTAGCAAGCTTTGCAAATCTGGCATTTGACAAATTTGTTCTGTGAATGATCCAACCAATTAGTCTTTGATGTCTAGAAGACGTGACTCCTCACCTACATGCCCTTCAATCAAGATGCTTTCTTATACGTCACTTTTGGTTTGTTACCAACTGTATTCCCTATGTCAAGATTTCTTTTGATTAGATGCCAATGTCTTTTAAAGATGTTTACTATATCAGAGCGTTCTTTGCTGCAACTAATTATCAATCTAATTAAATAGTCCCACGTTTGTCCAAAGTTGAGTTGTTCTTATGTAATTAACGTTTCCATTCTATTTTAATTTTCCCTCCTTTCTAGACCTTTCGTGACATCATTCCATTTGTAACTTCTGTTAAAAAAATAGTTTTGAAACTGTGTTACATTCTTTGGCCAAATCAATATCATTAGAACAGATTCTTCTCATTCTCATAAATTCCCTATATGGAATATTCTTTATTAGTGGTTTAGGATGGAAACTATCTCCATGTAATACACTGTTAGTGGAAGTGGGTTTTCTGTATACAGTGGTTTTAATCATGTTTTCGCGAATGTACTCACTGACATCTAGAAACTCAATTTTCTCTCTACTGGTGGTACAGGTCAATTTCAAGCATATGTCCTTGTCATTTAAGATGTTATAATGCCCTAAGAATTCTTACTGTGTACCATGCCCTATAATGAATAGGTCGTCAATTTTTCTGGTCTATAAAATGACCATTATCCAAATACTGTTTTTTTTTACTTGTTTTTTTTAAACCTTTTATTTAATACTTTTCATCATGGGTAACAAATATTACAGCTTTAGATAACCATAGGGTTGTAATGCATTTGTCTGGCATAGCGCTCTCTCTTATCTCTGGGCAATAACAAAACATAATGTGGACAAATCCTGGATAGCATACAATTACAGCAAAGTTACACGGTTCGAGAATAATGCAATAGAAGTGCATTTGGAACATCAGGGGTACATTTCATCAGGCATGCAGCACCATATTACTTACATATCACGTAAGTTGCACGTCCCGAAACCTCCAGCAGAAGTGGCGAAGTAGAAAACCACAGAGCATAGAACAATGATAATGGAATGCATGTCATAGATCTTTAGCATGGAGGAGGGAAGCATGGAAGATAAGGAACAAAATGTTTCATACAACAGTCAAGCATCATTTCCCGGAGGGGGGTATCCGACCCATCTGAGTCTTGCATGAGAAGAAAACCTTGGAGAGGACCCCATATATCCTTAGGCCCCATATATCCTTGGGCCTAGAAGCATGTGGGAGCGTTTCAGCATAAGCAGTCAGTTGCTCCTGACAGTAGAGCAGATCTTCCAGCCAGTCCATGAATTTCGGAGCTCATCCCCTGCCCCACCTGCAAGCTACTCTGCGCTTGGCCAGTAGGAACGACATGGCAAGGAACTTGTGATATGACTTGGGTATCTGTGCGGTATAGCCCAAAAGTACCATCAAGGGATCTCTCTCCAGTGTTCTATTCGTCATTTTCTCAAGTGCCTCAAAGACTTGCTTCCATAACTCCTGTATCTTTGGGCATTCCCATTCTAAATGTATGAATCCGGCTCCCGGCCTTCTACATCTCTCACAGCAATCATTATCAGACAGTTTAAATCTATACTTTTTGGCAGGTGTATATTACAGACGTGTAGGAATTTGTAATGTATGACCCGCAGTCTACAACTAGCGGAAATTTGTGAGGTTTGGAGACAACAATATGTCCATTGTTCGTCAGTCACCTCCCTCCCTAGTTCCACATTCCAGTGTGTGTGTGCTGGGCTGGTAGCTTCCGTTTGTTGTGTGCGTGTGCTGTTATAGAGTCCAGATACTAGGTGTTTTCCATCAGTGGATCCCAACATTTGGTGCAAAGGGATAAGGTTAGTGGGCTCCCGCGGGAAATCTGGGATAACCAACCAAACTCCCTGTCTGAGTCATATAGGAAAAAATCTAGAGACGAGGGTCGAATCCCATGGAATAACTGGTCTGAAGAGAGGAATATGCCATTGTGAAAAAGGTCACCCCATTTAGTAACATTAATCCGTTCGCATAATTAGTGAAATCCCTTTTCCTGCAACAATGGCACGCAGGGATGATAGGACACTGGAAGCTGTGATGAATATAACAAGGGGGAATCAAGAAGGTGTGTGATACGGTTCCATGCGTCAACGGTGCCTGTAACCGTGGTGGGGGACGTTTCGCGAGTTCGAATAGGTGCATGTATGATACCATCCAAAGGAATTGGGTCAGTGAGCTAATCCTCTGTAGCCACCTGCGGCATGTGTCTGGGGGGGTTGTTCCAATAATAAGCATATTGAGCTTGCACGCTTAGAAAATAGACTTCAAAGTCTGGAATATCAAAGCCGCCCTGGGCATAGGATCTTGTGAGTATGGACCAATTGAGCCTCGGCTGCTTACCTCCCCAAAGCAATCTAAGTAATTCAATGCGAATAGTTTTTAAAAAGTAGGGAGCAGGATTGTAAGGTACATTCATGAAGAGATATAAGAACGGCGGGAGAACAACCATTTTTATCAGGGAAGCGCGGCCTGCGAGTGAGAGAGGTGGAGAAATCCAGCAAGTAACAGTATGTCAGTTGTGTCCCGCTGTACTTTCTCCCCAGGTCCTTTAATTTCTAGTATGTGAGCTGAAAAATGAGGGCACCTAGTCACTTCAGCTAATGCCTTTCCTGGCCGTTCACCTTCACCGTATCTGCAGTCCACCCAATATAGTCTCTTGAACCTCGCCTCTCGTGTCGCAGTGTCCTCATATTCCGACAGTTTCTCCCGGAAATCATTCTGCACCTGTCCTGTTTCCCCCATGCCCATCCGTACCTCCAACATCTTCAGGTCTTTTTCCAATTTCCTGAGTGTTCCCAATATATCCCTAAGCACACCAAAACTTTTTGAGATACAGAACCCTATGATTGTGGCCTTGAAGGCCTCCGATATCGTCTCCACACTGTCCACTGACCCTTTGTTTCTTAGGAATAAACCTGGATCTCCTCGTCCAGTTCACTATGAAAAACCGCATCGAGCAGGGCATTAGGCTGTAACCTCCAGCTAGGTCTGGGGTTATCATATCCTGGCGGTATGAGCGAAAGCTTCATAGGACAGTGAACTGAAAATGTTCTGGCAGGATGTGCGACGTCCCGTATAACCGGTCTCAGGCCCCTTGAAAGTAGACAATAGTCCAGACAAGCCCATGTCCCATCATATGTTGTGAAATGCATGCCTTCTTTGGCCTGTGGTTGAGTGTTACACCAACTATCTATCAGACCCCCCTATTCTAGTATTCCCTGCATTACAGCTTGAGAGGTATTATAATGGTGTGATGCAGTGTTGGACCTATCCAGGGCCTGGTTAAGGACTACGTTAAAGTCCCGCCCCAAATTATATTGGTGGATCCTACGTTTACAATTTCCCCCCAGATGTTAGTAAAGAACTCAGGAGTGTCTACATTAGGGCTATAACAGTTTGCTATTGTGACCGAATCCCTGCCCAAGAGTCCCCATGCTATTACATATCTCCCCTGGGGATCCGTTATCGCACCTGCCAGGGCAAAAGGTGTCAGTTTTTTTATTATTATAGCTGTGCCACGAGCATAAGAGGAATATTAGGAAAATAGTTTATTTTCTGCCCACTTGTTGGCAAACGTGGCTGGAGAGTGTGGGTTAATGTGGGTCTCTTGAAGCAGAGCAATGCTTATCTGTTGATGGTCCAGATAGGCTAGAATCTGTCTGCATTTTCTCGGGTCCCCTAAGCCCCTGAAATTCCAGGACATTATTCTCAGTTGGGATTTATCCACCGGGTCCACCATACCCTCTTGTAATGCAGTACCTGCTTTATTGCAAAGCTGTAAAACAAACAATTTTAAAACAATTGTAAAACAATTAGAGAGTCACATTTACAAAAGAAGTGCTGTAGGTTACGCTTGTCAAAGCATTCATTAACCAATAACCCTACCTCCCACTTCCACTGAAGGGGTGTCAGGGCTGTCAAGCAGGTCCCCTAATGGGCTTTGAAGGTGCCTGGCTGCCTTTGGATTTTGGATTTTGTGTCCCATCAGAAGGTAGGTCTCGGCCTCACCTTCATGCATCCCAGGGATGTGGGATCATGTTGTGCGCGTGTCCGTTGCACTGCAGCAATGCAGTGTCCATGTTCATTAACGAAGAAACTACAGGTAGCCATCTGTCATGGTATCCATCAGTCTATGTTCGGTGAGGGTGATCTTGACGAATCTTCTGGTGTGGAGGTTGCGGTCTTTTGTCTCTTGAGGTGTTTTAGGAATTCTTCAACTTGTTGAGGCTTTGTGTAGAATATTTGTTTACCTTGGTACGTGACCCGGAGGCATGCAGAATATAGGAGGGCATAATCCATTTAGGCCTGTCTTAGCTTTTGTTTTACAAAGAGGAATTTGAAACGCTCTTCTTGAACATGTGTAATGAAATCAGGGTACATGGTAAAGGGCACCGCCTCAAAATTCAGTTGTTTCTTCCCTCTCGCCACCTTTAGGGCCACGTCTCTATCCCTGTAAGTCAGAAGACACGCAATGATGAGTTTAGGCATGCTTCCAGGGGGTGGCTTTGGCCCAAGGGATCGATTGGCCCTTTTGACTTTGAAGTGAGGGGAAAGAGACTCCGCCCTACCACCGCCATCAGCAACCTCTCGATGTATTCCTCCATTTTGCCCGTGCTGGTACTTTCCGGTATTCCCAGTATGCGGATGCTGTTCTTTCTGCTTCGCGCTTCAATATCCTCATTCTTGGCAGCTATAATTTTTAGTAGCTTGTCCATCTGCGTCACTGTGGTTTGGATGCAGGTTTGTAGTATCTTCAGCCTCTGATATGTGTTGTTCAGTGTCTTTTATGCGCGCCTCGTGACTGTCTATTTTGTGGACTATCACATCCATGCGCGTGGTCAGGCTCTCCATTTTGCCAGCAATGCTTGTGAAGTCCTGCCGCACCTCCAGAAGGATCACTTTCATGTCTTCACCCTGTGGGGGCTGTGATTCCTGCAGCAGCCCTTCGGCGCCGTTGTCCACCTCTGCTGTCGGCAGGTGAGTGTTTTTCTCTGCGTCGAAGGTGAGACGTGGTTGGCATGCATCTGACTTCCCTATCTTGGATCACCTGGTGATCTAGAAAGCAATGTGAGGCCTGTGTGTGAGGCGACAGCAAAAGGAGACCTTCCTGGGACACCCCTCAAGAGATGTTGCTCTTCTGCAACGGCGCTTATGGAATTAGCGCAGGGCCAGCCAGCGCTCCAGAATAGGCACGTCACCAAGCCTATGTCGAGAACAGCGCGTCCCTCACAACCGTTTGCGTGGGTAGTTCTTAATGACTTGTGGCACTATAACATCCAGCAGTGTGTCTCCTCCGGCCCATCAGTTTGTCTCTAATATTTCGAGGAGTACCTCTGCTACTGTCACGCATTTAATAATCGGGGTATTAAAACACCACTGATAGGCAGTGTCACATGTGCCCCAATCTCTGCATTGCCTGAATAAGATTATTTCCTGTAATGTTGTGCACCTCACACTACAACCGTGACAGCCGCTCCTGCAGAGTATTTGTGTGGCGCTGCCGCCGCTTATGGCCGATCCACCAACCTGCTCGGTGTTCAGAGCCGGTGCAAAAGGGGGCGGTGTTCAGAGCCAGCGCTTCACCGCCCACTTATGTCTGTTACCAGCTGTGCTGGAGCAGAAAACAATTCAGAAAAGGGGGGTGGTGATGAACAGAGTGTCTGAATTAAGCAGACCACTCTTACCCAGTCCAAAGATCAGGGCTTGATCCATCACCGTTATTTATCTCACTGCCCCATCCCAGCTCAGAACCTGGCTATATGCAAATCAGTCTGTCCCTGGCCCAGTGCATCATGGGAACAGGGCAGACTAAACTACCAAGCCAATTCTTCACCAGAAAGGAGACAAGCTACCGGGGACCGGTTTCTGGCATTTCAGCCGTCTTCGGCCCGGCTTGCTTGAATCCTGATGGAGCAGTGAGAAAGGGACTCATGTCTGAGTATACCCTGCCACACCTATAGTGGCCAAAAACGATTCTGAAAAGGGGGGTGGTGATGAACAGAGTGTCTGAATTAAGCAGACCACTCTTACCCAGTCCAAAGATCAGGGCTTGATCCATCACCGTTATTTATCTCACTGCCCCATCCCAGCTCAGAACCTGGCTATATGCAAATCAGTCTGTCCCTGGCCCAGTGCATCATGGGAACAGGGCAGACTAAACTACCAAGCCAATTCTTCACCAGAAAGGAGACAAGCTACCGGGGACCGGTTTCTGGCATTTCAGCCGTCTTCGGCCCGGCTTGCTTGAATCCTGATGGAGCAGTGAGAAAGGGACTCATGTCTGAGTATACCCTGCCATACCTATAGTGGCCAAAAACGATTCAGAAAAGGGGGGTGGTGATGAACAGAGTGTCTGAATTAAGCAGACCACTCTTACCCAGTCCAAAGATCAGGGCTTGATCCATCACCGTTATTTATCTCACTGCCCCATCCCAGCTCAGAACCTGGCTATATGCAAATCAGTCTGTCCCTGGCCCAGTGCATCATGGGAACAGGGCAGACTAAACTACCAAGCCAATTCTTCACCAGAAAGGAGACAAGCTACCGGGGACCGGTTTCTGGCATTTCAGCCGTCTTCGGCCCGGCTTGCTTGAATCCTGATGGAGCAGTGAGAAAGGGACTCATGTCTGAGTATACCCTGCCACACCTATAGTGGCCAAAAACGATTCAGAAAAGGGGGGTGGTGATGAACAGAGTGTCTGAATTAAGCAGACCACTCTTACCCAGTCCAAAGATCAGGGCTTGATCCATCACCGTTATTTATCTCACTGCCCCATCCCAGCTCAGAACCTGGCTATATGCAAATCAGTCTGTCCCTGGCCCAGTGCATCATGGGAACAGGGCAGACTAAACTACCAAGCCAATTCTTCACCAGAAAGGAGACAAGCTACCGGGGACCGGTTTCTGGCATTTCAGCCGTCTTCGGCCCGGCTTGCTTGAATCCTGATGGAGCAGTGAGAAAGGGACTCATGTCTGAGTATACCCTGCCACACCTATAGTGGCCAAAAACGATTCAGAAAAGGGTGGTGGTGATGAACAGAGTGTCTGAATTAAGCAGACCACTCTTACCCAGTCCAAAGATCAGGGCTTGATCCATCACCGTTATTTATCTCACTGCCCCATCCCAGCTCAGAACCTGGCTATATGCAAATCAGTCTGTCCCTGGCCCAGTGCATCATGGGAACAGGGCAGACTAAACTACCAAGCCAATTCTTCACCAGAAAGGAGACAAGCTACCGGGGACCGGTTTCTGGCATTTCAGCCGTCTTCGGCCCGGCTTGCTTGAATCCTGATGGAGCAGTGAGAAAGGGACTCATGTCTGAGTATACCCTGCCACACCTATAGTGGCCAAAAACGATTCAGAAAAGGGGGGTGGTGATGAACAGAGTGTCTGAATTAAGCAGACCACTCTTACCCAGTCCAAAGATCAGGGCTTGATCCATCACCGTTATTTATCTCACTGCCCCATCCCAGCTCAGAACCTGGCTATATGCAAATCAGTCTGTCCCTGGCCCAGTGCATCATGGGAACAGGGCAGACTAAACTACCAAGCCAATTCTTCACCAGAAAGGAGACAAGCTACCGGGGACCGGTTTCTGGCATTTCAGCCGTCTTCGGCCCGGCTTGCTTGAATCCTGATGGAGCAGTGAGAAAGGGACTCATGTCTGAGTATACCCTGCCACACCTATAGTGGCCAAAAACGATTCAGAAAAGGGGGGTGGTGATGAACAGAGTGTCTGAATTAAGCAGACCACTCTTACCCAGTCCAAAGATCAGGGCTTGATCCATCACCGTTATTTATCTCACTGCCCCATCCCAGCTCAGAACCTGGCTATATGCAAATCAGTCTGTCCCTGGCCCAGTGCATCATGGGAACAGGGCAGACTAAACTACCAAGCCAATTCTTCACCAGAAAGGAGACAAGCTACCGGGGACCGGTTTCTGGCATTTCAGCCGTCTTCGGCCCGGCTTGCTTGAATCCTGATGGAGCAGTGAGAAAGGGACTCATGTTTGAGTATACCCTGCCACACCTATAGTGGCCAAAAACGATTCAGAAAAGGGGGGTGGTGATGAACAGAGTGTCTGAATTAAGCAGACCACTCTTACCCAGTCCAAAGATCAGGGCTTGATCCATCACCGTTATTTATCTCACTGCCCCATCCCAGCTCAGAACCTGGCTATATGCAAATCAGTCTGTCCCTGGCCCAGTGCATCATGGGAACAGGGCAGACTAAACTACCAAGCCAATTCTTCACCAGAAAGGAGACAAGCTACCGGGGAACGGTTTCTGGCATTTCAGCCGTCTTCGGCCCGGCTTGCTTGAATCCTGATGGAGCAGTGAGAAAGGGACTCATGTCTGAGTATACCCTGCCACACCTATAGTGGCCAAAAACGATTCAGAAAAGGGGGGTGGTGATGAACAGAGTGTCTGAATTAAGCAGACCACTCTTACCCAGTCCAAAGATCAGGGCTTGATCCATCACCGTTATTTATCTCACTGCCCCATCCCAGCTCAGAACCTGGCTATATGCAAATCAGTCTGTCCCTGGCCCAGTGCATCATGGGAACAGGGCAGACTAAACTACCAAGCCAATTCTTCACCAGAAAGGAGACAAGCTACCGGGGACCGGTTTCTGGCATTTCAGCCGTCTTCGGCCCGGCTTGCTTGAATCCTGATGGAGCAGTGAGAAAGGGACTCATGTCTGAGTATACCCTGCCACACCTATAGTGGCCAAAAACGATTCAGAAAAGGGGGGTGGTGATGAACAGAGTGTCTGAATTAAGCAGACCACTCTTACCCAGTCCAAAGATCAGGGCTTGATCCATCACCGTTATTTATCTCACTGCCCCATCCCAGCTCAGAACCTGGCTATATGCAAATCAGTCTGTCCCTGGCCCAGTGCATCATGGGAACAGGGCAGACTAAACTACCAAGCCAATTCTTCACCAGAAAGGAGACAAGCTACCGGGGACCGGTTTCTGGCATTTCAGCCGTCTTCGGCCCGGCTTGCTTGAATCCTGATGGAGCAGTGAGAAAGGGACTCATGTCTGAGTATACCCTGCCACACCTATAGTGGCCAAAAACGATTCAGAAAAGGGGGGTGGTGATGAACAGAGTGTCTGAATTAAGCAGACCACTCTTACCCAGTCCAAAGATCAGGGCTTGATCCATCACCGTTATTTATCTCACTGCCCCATCCCAGCTCAGAACCTGGCTATATGCAAATCAGTCTGTCCCTGGCCCAGTGCATCATGGGAACAGGGCAGACTAAACTACCAAGCCAATTCTTCACCAGAAAGGAGACAAGCTACCGGGGACCGGTTTCTGGCATTTCAGCCGTCTTCGGCCCGGCTTGCTTGAATCCTGATGGAGCAGTGAGAAAGGGACTCATGTCTGAGTATACCCTGCCACACCTATAGTGGCCAAAAACGATTCAGAAAAGGGTGGTGGTGATGAACAGAGTGTCTGAATTAAGCAGACCACTCTTACCCAGTCCAAAGATCAGGGCTTGATCCATCACCGTTATTTATCTCACTGCCCCATCCCAGCTCAGAACCTGGCTATATGCAAATCAGTCTGTCCCTGGCCCAGTGCATCATGGGAACAGGGCAGACTAAACTACCAAGCCAGTTCTTCACCAGAAAGGAGACAAGCTACCGGGGACCAGTTTCTGGCATTTCAGCAGAAAACAAAGCAGCTGGCTGATTCTTCATTGTGCGTCTGTTAGGGTTTTTACTAGGAACATAGCTCAGCCTCACACTGTGCCAAAAGAACATCTTATAGTCATGACATGGTTGTGTACTTTGTGGAATAGTTGTTACAAGTGCCTTTGTTTAAATATTAATATGCAGAATATCAGTAAGGCTCCATTGTTTTTACTAAAAGCTTAGTGGATCATTGTATTTACTTATGCTTGTTTTATGTTGCCCCAGTCATCTGCACTAAAGTCTAGTTACAAACATTGCACTTGCCTGTGCTTGTTTCTAATATGAGAATTCAGGGTGCATTTGTTTAAAAGTCACGTTGTCAAGCCAATAACTAATTGTAATAAACTGCACCTGCCTGGTTAAGCAGTTAAAACATGTGAGCCACGTTTCTCTTCCCTCTCCAACTGAAGAACCCCTCCCTTTAAGAACTGTATAAAAGACCTTGAAACCCAATCACTCGTGCTTGCATTCGTTGACCCTCTTCCTCACCTGGATTCCAGTCTCGTCTCCGCGTCCTTCCTGCAGCGAGAGGATCTCTTCTTCTGTGCTTCCATTCGTGTTTGGGTCTCCATAGCTTCGCCAATGCAGTGATTCCTCTGTCCAGTTCCGTTTCCTTTCTGCTGTGACCTGAAACTCAAAACAAAAGAGAAGTTCAAGTAAGGTTATCGCGTGCATGATCGGAAGCGCTTTCAAAAGGATTAAGGTATTTATGAACTTGATTTTATAATTACTTTAGTTTGGATTCAATGCACTTTGTCAACCAAAAGCGTTACAAGGGTTATAAAGTCAAGATGCTGTCATCGTTTTAGCACGCATAAACAAAAAAGATCTTTGAGAATAAATATACTTTAGCAATGCTCACCTTGGAATTCAGGAATTTTCCCAAAACTTTGATGCAATGAAGAGCAGCAGCTGTGCCTATAAAGAAATAAGACCAAGAGAAGAGGACAATAATTAAGAACATTTCAAGATTCATTCATATGTTTTAAGAGACGCTATATATTGTTATTGAAGATTGTTATTAGTAAATTAGAGACAAGAAGCACATTATACTATGAGCAAAGATTTGTGCATATGGTGTATATTATTCTTTTATTTCTCTGTAGATCTAGACAAAAATATACTTTAGGCTGCATTCTTTAATGAACACTTTTCAGGTGAAAATAACCAAGAGCAATGAAAGGTATTTTCCCTAATGATAATGTTTAATAGATTGACAGAATAAGAATAGTCTATGAATACAAGTTAATATGTTTTCTTTGTGCTTTTAAATAGATGTCAGCTCACAGACGCAAAAGTACCTGAAACTCTGAACAAAAGAAAAAAGTGGCATCAAGTGAAGTTGAAACCAGTAGAGTGTTTCTTTTTGTTTATTATTTTGTCCAATTTTTCCCCTTCCCCTGGAGATCTATTCTTGTCAGACTGCGTTGTGAATTCAGTCGGGCAGGTATAGGTTTTTAGGGGCAGAAGAGAAATAACGTTTCAACTCTCAAGTTGAACAACCTGGAGTCCAGGTGAGTGAAGGTTTAACAGCGTCCCAGTGAGAGGATGTATGTGCGTTATTACGGAGGCACACACGGCCCTGCAGCCGCCGCCATTTCAGCACGCCGGCCTACATGCCTCATGGGAGCCGCGACGCTTCCGTGCGTGTCTTCACCCAGCAGCAGTTTCAGGACGCTCAGGGACGCGACACAGTCTCGCTTGTTCTCAGCGGTAACAGCTGCAAAACGCGTCGGTCGTCCTCCAAACTCAGGTCGCTTATTCCTCAGGTTTCAGGCTCTGCATACCGATGTTGTGTTGGGCGAACCACGCCGTCGGGACAGGATAATGATCAGGATATCGGCGCCAGACTGCCGGAGCCTCACACAATGGCGGCCATTCCGCTCGCTGGTCACCTAGCACCCCTTATCCAGATTCTGTTCCTTATTTTGTCCCGATGTACTTTCCTTTCCCACAAGCTAATTGTGAGGTTCGCATAACTTGGGAAAAAGGAAATGCCCATGGCAGTTCCGCTTTTTTGTCGAAATAATGTTTGAGTAAACAGAAAAACATTATTGTTTAAACATATTTCTGTCACCTGAAACAGCATATGGGAATGTTGCAGTTCATCTGAAAGAAAGTGGACAAACCTACTCAATAAGGAATGTGACTCACTGTTATAGTGAACAGTGCCAGGGAACCATTAGGTGTTATTAAAAGACCCCTTACACACCAACCTGGTTGGTGTCATGCTTCATCATTGGGGTCCCAACCGGGTGGCCGAATGCCCCCCGGTTGTTCTACAACACCTGATTACAGCGAAGCTGGTGTGGTGAATTAGTGTGAAGTGGTGTAGTGAAAACTTTAAAAGTATCTCTGGGAATCCTTGCCTTATGTATTAATGTTGGCGGCCCAGGATACAGCTAAAATCAGATAGCGCAACTACTGGAGTGAATTATACTCTTAGTTGTCTAGAATGCGGTCTACATGTTTCAGCCCTAGACAAAATGTGAGAGGGTTTTCGCCAAGACCTAGTGAAAAGTGCGTGAGTGGCAAAAATCATGCCACTTGACAAGAGAATATTCAACACATGCGCTAAGGTGTGTTGTGGTGTCAGTATACTTACGGACCCACCTTGAAAACCTGTGGAGAATAAAAAGACAAGACAAGACACATAAAGAACAGACACAATGCAACATAAAATGTAATCTTTAGCATATTTTGTATTGCCTAGGTATTGGTTTCAGGTGAGTTGCCACAGACAGTGAGTCGATCTAAAGTCACAGTTGATTAGCGGCTGTGACCCTATTGCACCATGCTCGTATTCATAAGTGGTGTGTCTATCGCGCTTTATGCGAAATCGACTGACATGTGGAATTCTGATATGGTGCTTAGAGTACCCCTAGGTCAACCGGGAAGTTCTAAGGTGCCTAATAATCTGCACCAGCATGGACGTATGTGCCAGCGATTTGCTAGGGCACACATTATGTGTTTAAAAAAGATTGCAGGCAGCAGTGGCAGTTCATCAACATTTCTCGGTTGCAAAAAATATGCACAAGTCTGTAGACCCACTGGATGTTGTATGCAGGGATGTTACGCAACTAAATCAATTGTTACGAGAATACTCTATCTTCCACGTTGTATTCACAAGTGTACTAAAAAAATCTCCTGTATCTCTTCTATAGAAGATTAGTGTTCTTACTACTGGTCACAAGTATTGAACTATATTTATTGATATATATTCATATAATGAGTTGCATGCTGACCCTACAGGGGCAGGGTAGGGGGGGCAATCTAATCTTTTGTCAATTTTCGGAATGAAATAAATTGTTGGTATCATAGATATGTATAGTCATCATCATTTATTAGATTCTCTCTGAGTTTTCAAATTGGCTTGTAATTCAATCATTTAATCAGAGTCTTCTAAAGCGCAAATACTCATCTGTGAGGGTCTAAAGGCACTGGGTGAGGGGGGGCTGGGTCTGCTGTTCAGTTGAAGAGCTAGGTGTTGAGGTCCTTCCTGAATTGCAGTGGTGATTGCATGAGGTGCAGAGGAAGGAAAGTAATTCCAGGTCTTCGCAGCGAGGTAGGAAAAGGATCTTCCTCCAGCCGTGGTCTTGCAGATCCATGGAATGGTGGCCAAGGCCAGTTGGGTTGAGCGGAGATGTCTGGTGGAAGTGTAGAAGGAGAGGCATTGGTTGAGGTATGCAGAAGCCTAAAGGTGATTCTCTTGTTGAATGGTAGCCAGTGAAGGTCTTTCAGGTGGCCGGTGATAGGGTTGTGGCAAAGGATGTTCAGGGTGAGTCTGGCGGAAGTATTGTGGACGGTCTGCCGTTTTATTTGGAATTTCTGGGTGGTTCCGGCCTAGAGTACATTGCTGTAGTCGAGTTTGCTGCTGACGAATACACGAGTTTTCTTCGATTAGTTGGGGAACTAATTGAAGATCTTAGGTAGGGGGCTGAGCGTGTGGAAGCAGGAGGAGGAGATAGCGTTGGTTATTCAGTTAATTGAGAGCAAGGAGTCCAGGATGATGTTGACATTTTGTGCAAGGTCCGTGGGGGGATTCTGAGCGCTGCAGGACACCAAGAGTCGTCCCAGGCAGAGGGGGAGGTACCCAGGATGAGGATTCTGGTCTTGTCTGAGTTAA
Organism: Lissotriton vulgaris; assembly: GCF_964263255.1. Taxonomy (NCBI): domain Eukaryota; kingdom Metazoa; phylum Chordata; class Amphibia; order Caudata; family Salamandridae; genus Lissotriton; species Lissotriton vulgaris. The sequence continues at coordinate 1,584,707,176 of NC_141693.1, forward strand.
GCTTGAGGTACTGTCCTTCATCCAGGTGGTCACTGCCTTCATCCCATTGTAGAAGTTGCTCTTGGCAGCTGTGGGTTTGTTTGTGAGGGAGAGAATAAGCCGGGTATCATAGGCATAGGAGACTATGCTGAGTCAGTGTCTTCTGACGATGGCTGCAAGTGGGGCCATGTAGATGTTGAAGAGGGTGGGGCTCCGGGAGGATCCCTGAGGAACTCCACAGCTGATCACTGTGGGTTCTGATTTGAATGGTGGAAGTCTGACTCTCTATGTTCGTCCAGTGAAAAAGGAGCTTATCCATCTAAGGGCTGTGTCATGGATGCCGGCATCATGGAGTCTTGTGCAGAGGGTGTTGTGGGAGACAATATCAAAAGCGGCTGAGAGGTGCAGGAGGATGAGGGCTGCCGTCTCGGCTCAGCTGAGAAGGGTACAGATGTTGTCTGTAGCGGCAAAGGAGAGCAGTCTCAGTGCTGTGGTTGCTTCTGAAGCCCGATTGGGAGAGGTCTAGGATGTTGTTAGTTTCAACGAACTCAGAGAGTTGGAAGTTGATGGCTTTCTCTATGACATTGGCTTGGAAGGGGAACTGAGGGATGGGTCTGTAATTCTTGAGGTCTGTCGGGTTGGCAGAAGGTTTTTTCAGCAAGTGGTTGGTCTCTGCATTCTTTCAGTTTACCGGTAAAGTTGTGGACTTGATGGAGCAGTTGATGGTGGGGCAGAGTTTGGGTGCAATGGAGGTGCTGACTCTGTTGAAGATGTGGTGAGGAGAAGGATCTGAGAGGGCGCCGGGGTGGATGTTCTTCATGATTCTGGAGGTGTCGTTGGGGGTGAGAGTAGTCCAGTTAGTCAAAGTCTGCTGGGTCCTGGAACCATTGCGTGTGGTGGTAGCGAGTTGGGTGGGTGATTCTTGGGTTGCAAAGCTGTCATAGATCTCCTTGATCTTGAAGTGGAAGAAGGTGGCGAGGATGTCGCAGAGGTGTTGGGACAGGGGAATGTCTGCTTTCTCTGTGCTGGGTTTGGAGAATTCTTTGACTATGGCGAAGAGTTCCTTGCTGTTGTGTGCGCTGGTGTTGATGCGCTCTTCAATGGCTGCTTTCTTTGTTGTTCTGATCAGGCGGAATGTGCGATGATGGTGGATTTCAAAGCTGCATGGTCTGCTGTGATCTTGCTGCTCTCAATCTTTCTCGAGCCGTATACAGGTGCGCCAGAACTCTTGGAGGGCAGAGGAGAACCAGCCCGGTTTCTGGGAGGGCTGCTTGCATGAGGGTTTCTTGAGGGGGGCGAAAGTGTTGGCACAGTCGGAGGTGTGACTGACAGCCATGTTGTTCCTTGCGGAGAAGATGCGGTAGTCAGTGTGTCCTGCTAAGTGAATTGGTGTTGTGACCTGTTGTTTGAGTCTGATGGTGGAGAGGTTCTCCAGTAGGAATGAGGTATTGTGGTTTCGTGGTTTTCCAGGTTGAAATTGAAATCGATGAGGAGGATGTAGTCCATTAAGGCAAGAGAGTGGTGAATGATGATGTCGGCTATGGCTTCACTGAAAAGGGGGGGGCAGTCTGTAGACTAGGGCGACCCCAGACGGTGGCAATCAGGTGGGTCTGGTTCGGGGAGAGGAGGTGCTCCATGTCGGGTAATTGGTCGTCATAGCTGGTTTGGAGGCGGAGGGTGTCTTTGCGTACGATGGTGATTCCTCCTCCATGTAGGTTGATGCAGCCCTTGGATGATTTGTATCCATGGGGGATGGCGGTTGCAATGTCTGGGGCTGAGCTGAAGTTCATCCAGCTTTCTGTGAAGAAGGCAACATCGGGGAAGGTGGAGTCAAGCAGGACCCAGAGCTCCACGGTGTGTCTTTTGCGAGACCGGGTGTTGAGTAGGATACATCTGAAGTGGTCGGGTCCGGTTCTTGAGGGTCCTGCGGTCTTTAGATCTGGAGCGCGTAGGCCAGCAAAGGTGCAGTTGCAGTTACGGCAGGTGAAAGGGCCTTTGGTGTTCTTCCGCAATGCTAGGTGACTAGCAGAGTGCTGTCCGGTGGTGAGGGCATGGAGGATGCTGGTGTCGTTGGGGTGGATTGTCCAAGAACAAAATCCCTGGCTCTGGCACAGTCCAGGTGCAGACGGGCTTGCCTCTGGCAAAGCGGTCGCCATTAAGTAGTGTAAGCGGGAGGGCTGGAAAGCTGGGAGGCAGAAAAGCAGCGCTGTAAGGGAGGACAAGCAGCGGCAGAGACACGGAGGGAAAAAGGCACAAAAAGTGAAAAGAGGTGAGGGTGAAAGAAAAGAGACACAAAGCAGAAAACACGAAAGGAAGAAAAAAGAGATCAGAAAAACAGAAAGCAGAGAGACAGAGGGCAGAGGGCAGAGATGCTCTCCCCTGGATCCTCGAAGATGAGGCCAGTGGTGGTTCGCTGAGGGAGTGCTCTGGGGCGTTGGGGCGGGGGAGGGGCAGGATGGTGGGTAGTGGAGTTCGACATACGACGGGCAGTAGTAAAGTAAATAAATAAATAAAACGATTTACCTTGCGCTAGCTGCATCGTCCCAACCTGCCCCTCCTTCTCCCCACCCACCGCCCCCCAGCACTCCCTCTGCGAGCTACCACTGGATGAGGCACACGCAGGTGCCTGGGGGTGGAGGAGGGCCTCAAACTCATACCAGCAAGGGTTGGAGCAGCACCTACCAGGCAGAGCTGTGCCGGAAGGGAAGCAGTTCACTGACAAGGTCAGTGAGATTGCTTCCAGTCATTTTACTCATTGTATTGTGATCATGTTCAATGTAACTTTTTCATCATTTAGTTGTAGCATAACCTCTTTTATGTAGTCTTCCGTGTTTTGTATTAACACATTGCCCCCAATGTCTGTGAGTTTGATGATAATGTTATCATTTGCTATTAGATTCTTTAATGCCAACCTCTCATTTGTTCCTAAATATTCTTGCATTCCTGGTTGCCGCCGATTTTTCTACGTCAGCAACAACTAAATCATGCAACATATCTATTTTGTTACCTTGAGTTAATGTCGGGAAAAAGTCAAAATTTGGTTGTACGTTTTTTTCTTTTTACAGAGTTTTATATAGCACAAACTTGACCCGAATCGGGTATCAGGGCGCCTTACATAGCACCAGTTGCATTAAATGAGGACACATTCATTCTTTTATTAGGCACGGGGAGATTACGTGATTTGCCCAGAATCACTGGATGCTCAGCCTCCTTGCCGAGACTCGAACCCAGTTTTAGTGTTTATACCAAGTTAATTTAGAATATCTACTTCTGTCATATCTTCTCATTTTGTATCATACATTAAATCAAATAGATTTTTGTATGCAGAATTTGATCAAAAGTTACGTCCACACCCTCATCATTGTGTGATATTTGTTTTGGGTATGTGGGTAGTATTTTGTTTCGTGGCAATTAATTTCTTATCCATTTGGAGTCTATTGATCCATATAGTCATTCTCATTTCCTCTAAAAAAGTAGTTTTTCTTGTCGGTATAGATGAGCTACTCTACCCTTCACTAAGTTCCACATTAGATACATTTTTTACTTCGTCTTTTGATTGCTTGGTCGCTGTCTGTTCCAAATCATGCTTTTTTCTTGAGATTGCCAAAGCATTTGTCAAAAGTTAAAACTGATCCTTCGTTATAGGTTTTTTCATCCCATACAAAATTGTGATGTTTGCGTTTTTGGATCGTCTCTTCATGTTTATCTAATCTGTCCTCCATAGCCTCATGCCATGATATATGTTCTTCAGGTTTAGGGTTGGTTTGTCTTCAATCTCTTGTATTAGTTTGTGCATATCATCGAGATCTGTTTTTGCATATTTGATTATCATCAACATCATATTTTTCGAGCAGCAATTCATGTTATTAGCTCTCCTTGAAACATTTCTGACCTCAAATATTAATGGCTGGTCATAGTAAAAATTCTCAGACCCCTTGGAACTTTTTCCAATTCTAAATATTTCTATAAATAAATATTGTCCCAACTTTTGTTGATTTCTTTTTTTATATATTCTTTCTAGTTGAATGAACATTTGTTTGAGTGACACTGCAGTGGTTCCTTCTTGTCCATTGGTTGTATTTGATCTTTTAGATTGTGAACAGGCTTTTGTAAATATCTAATTGGCTTAAGTACATCTTTTAGCTATCCTGGCTTTCATTTTTAATTCACTATGTGGCTTGAATCTCTGAAAGTGAACACATGCTCAACTAAAGCTGTGTTTATACACTATTGTTGCTGTGTTTAGTTAATATACTCCCTGGTGTAGTGAGCCACCGGCTGCTACAATACATTGTTATACACACCCATCCGAAGGGCTTAAATGAAGGAGCTCTTACTGCGTGAGGTAGAGTAGGTCACAACCAGCCACTGTGTGCACTGTGTGTTTCCTGGCGCCGAACAGCAGGCCTCACCCTTAATAGGCCGCCACCATGACAGTGTCGATGAGGAGGACCCCCTCATTGCGTGCTCTGGCCATCCAAACACATCAGCTGTATGGCAGTTTCATGGTCAAGGTTATGGGTGTGTGGAACACCGAAGGTGCGGCGCACTATTAGCGGTTGTGCTTGGCCACATGGTCCGCAAAGCAGGCAGTGAAAAAGGCAGGTGCTGAAAAGTGTGCAGCACCGCCCACTGCCTCAGGGGCGTCTCTATGTGAGGGCGGCCGCTAGCCCTACCCTCGCTACCGCGAACCGCGGTGTGCTGTGCTGAAGCCACGTGGTCAAGTTACAGGTCAGGAGCTGGAGACTGTAATAAGCCCTAGGGAGAAGGCTCCCGGTGAAAGCCCATGTGGTGTGCACTGTGCAGTCAGCAGCCCATGAGTGGGGTGCTCAAGAGGTGGCACATGCACCTAGGTGCTGTCCTCGAGGGCAGGAAGTGGCTGTAAGGCCCCGCTGGGGGCCAGAAATGCACTGGCAAGACTGGTGGACCCCCATGGAAGCCTGCAGTGAGAGAGCCCTAGCATGTGTCCACAATCACAAGGGCTGGAGGATTTTGTGTGATATTGGTGCTGATGCAGTCAGGGTTTGAAGCTCGCAGGCAGGCCAGCAGCCTGCAACAAGCTTCGAAGGCCACATGGCACTAAAGCGAGGGCACCCTAGCGTCATGTCCACTCCACCTCAAGCAGCCATGCCCTTGACTCAGCAGCAATGCTCGCACCCACCATCACTGCCTTGCCACCATTAAGTCAACTGGTAGACCCAGCGACAACTGCGCCGTGGTGGCGCTAGTGGATAGGATGCTTGCAACATTATTTTTGTGCCACAGAGAGAATGACAACCCTGTTAAGAGGTCGATGATGCTACACAAGAGGGGTGATGAGTTGTATTATCTCTTTGAGAACTTACCTAACAAGGGTGCTGACCACGACTTAGATGCTGCTGTCACAACCCTAAATAGAAATTTCAACCCCCAATTGAATCCTGATAATGAGAGGTTTAAACTCTGGCAGGCGGGAAAAGCACAGGGGGAGTCAGTGGATCATTCCTTCATGCAGCGAAGCAAGCTGGCAGCATGTGCTCTTGCACTGACAAGATGGACAAGATTAGGGCCCAGCTAATTTAAGGGTGCCATTCCTCTAACCTTTGCAAGCTCATTCTGAGGCAGCCCGGGATCACACTGGATGACATCTGATACTTGCCTGCTCCCACGAGTTGGCTGACAGCAGAGCCTGGGAAATGGAGTTGCGAGACAGCGAGGAGTACCTCAATGAGGCCTCGCGACAAGGGTTGTGGAAATTGTAGGACTGTACGCCCTCAACCTAGTGGCTGCCCGGTGCAAGGCAACTTTAACCACTTTGCAAAGGTGTGCTACAGCACTGGTGCATCATCGGGATGAATACACGGTTTGAAGAAGTGTGAATGTATAGCAGCTGTTGCTAAAGGAGGAAGAGAGTGTTCCAAAATAGAAGAACAGTACCAACAGCACCCAGCCAGAGGAGTAAGATGATAAAGAAATGTTCACCATATTTTTCACGGGGAGAAACAAAGGAGAAGACCACCGCCCATGCGCCATGTGAACATTAATGGGGCTCAAATCATTGCCACATGGGCCTCCATGAATGTAATTGATGCTGAACAACTGCTGAAGATAGATCCACTGCCAGCCCTAGCACCCACAACAGCCAAAATATACACCTATGGTGGTACCAACCCCATCCCGCTGCAAGGATTTATCGAGGTAGAATTGACTCATGGTGACATAAAAATGTGCGCCAAGTTCCATGTGACTACAGGTGATACAGGCATGCTATTTGGCTGCCATACAGTGGTGGACCTCGGTTTGGTGGTCTTCACAAAACAGATATACCAATCACATGCATAGAACATTTTGGCTGACTTTCCAGAGCTATTCCAGGGACTGAGGTGCCTGAAGGGAGTTCAAGTCAAACTTCACATTGATGAAACTGTCCGCCCGGTGGCGCTATGGCACAGAAGACTTCTATTTCATCTAAGATCACTGGTTGAGAAGCAGTTAGCGTTGATGGAACAGGCTGGAGTAATAAAAAAAGTTACAGGACCCACTCCACGGGTTTTGCCATTAGTTATTGCCCAAACACCTAAGGAACCTGGGGCAATGAGGCTCGGTGAGTAAGCGATTACCGAATGAGGCAATTCGAAGGGAGAGGCACATCACGCCAATGCTGGATGAAATTGTGGTCGACCTGAATGGGATCAACTGGTTTTCAAAAATTGACCTAAACTCCTGGTATCATCAGTTGGTGCTGGAAGAATCCTCCTGCTACATACCAACGTTTTTCACTCATGTAGGACTCTGACGAATAAAAAAGCTCAGTTTTGGAGTCTCCTCTGCATCAGAGGTCTTTTAAGAGGCAATACGAGAAGCCCGGCCCAGACTAATAGGTGTCATCAATGTGAGTGATGATATACTCATATTTTCCTGCACTCTTGAGGAACATCATGCCTGACTGAGAGCAACCCTGAGATGGGTGGCGAAGAGAGGACTGACCCTGCACCGGCAGAAATGCAAATTCCATTGCACAAAGGTTGGAGTTACAGGAAGACCCTAAGGGAGTTGAGGACATCTGGTTTTCAGTGGTGCAGAAAAATAAATCAGAGGCATGCAGTTTTCTGGGGATGGCCAACTACTATGACTGGTTTATCCCCAACTTGGCCACCCTGTCTGACCCTCTCTGAGCGCTTACACAGAAGGACACTTCGTGGGAATGGGACAGCAAGGTGGCACAAGCCTTTCAGAAAATCAAAAAAGCCCTACTCCACAATGCCACCATGGCATACTTCAGTCCTGCGTGACCCACCAAGTGGATGAGAATGTGGGCACACTGGGGTTAGGGGCCGTATTCCACAGAAGACAGAGAGGAAAGTGGGTGCCCATAGCATACACAAGCAGAGCACCCACAGCGGTGGTGACCAGGTACGCTAAAATAGAGAGAGTGGCTTTGGCTTCTGTGGCCAAAAGTTAAAAGTGATTCCTGATCACAAACCACTGTTACTACTGTTTGCGGTTACGGCTTGCAATGGACCAGCGAGGATAGAGTGATTGTCAGTCCAGCTCCACCAATATTCCTTTGATGTCGTATAACTGCCAGGGGTGAACGGCCCTGCTGTTTTTTTGTCCTGCCATCCTTTGGCCATGGATACTAGCGACCCACGGATGAAGACCCTGCGTTGAAGAGTTCATACAATGATCACCCAGACGTCTTGCGCCAGAGCCCTGATCACCCAGACGTCTTGCGCCAGAGCCCTCTTGCTAGAGGAGACCATGGGAGCCACACCATCGGATGCAGGACTCAGGAGGGTCAACCAGTTGTTAAAAAGACATTAGTGGAAGAATTTTCTTAATGCAGTAGAGGACTGACTGACGAGGAGCGAGAAGCCTGGACACACCCATGGAGTGAGTAGGCCGAGAGTGCAGAAGGGCTCATTCTCAAAGGGCACCAGATCGTTGTTCCTCTCAGGCTACGGGCCCCCACAAATGAACTAGCTCATCAAGGTCATCAGGTTGTGGCCAAAACGTACGTGAGCTTGAAAAGCAAAGTATGGTTCCCTGGAATGGATCAGTAGTGTAAGAGTGGGTGAGTAGCTGTCAATCCTGCATCCTCACCAGTGGAGAATCACCGGCGGCACCAGTAATCGCAGAACCTCCCAGCACAACAAGCGGAGTGTAAAAAGGGGAAGACCTGGTAAACTGTTTGTAACAATTCCTAAGGGCGTATCACCAAATGCGAACTACACTACAGGGAATGCTAGCAGTGACCTAATGAAGAGGCCCGGCCGTGATGTATTACCAGCCGGGCCATCATGGAAACCGTCAGTAGTGGATGTAAGGGCCACTCAAGAAAGGAGAAGAATCAACAATGAAAAGGACAGCGTGCGAACCCTGCATCTGTGTGGAAGACCAACTGGTCACCAAAGATCGCCACCCAGGATGGAAGTTTCGTTACCCATTTGAGAGAGAGACCTGCTTCTATGATCACCGCTGTGAGGGGCAACATGGAAGTTGCAAGAAATGTTCATGGTTCAAGAAAATTGCGGAGAAGGAGGCAGGAGATGTTGAAGCGTCCAGTTTGGAAGAACTGGAAGTGAGGGCTCCGGAAGTGGAGCCAGGGAACATGAGTGAAGGAACCGCAAAGGCAGGTACGAGGGGTGTCGCTTGAGAGGTGGCCCTGTCGCTGGGAGAGGTGGCTCCAGAGACTCTGACCTCGGAGAAGAACCTGCAAGGTCATACTTACCGTTTGAGAGACAAGCGTCAGCCCAGCCACAGACTAAGCAACTTTGTATGCTGATCTCCAAGCTTTATAATGTACTGCATTTTGCGTAGTGCTCTGATTATTTTATTTTTTATTAAAGTTATAAGGAATGTAGTGAGCCGCCCGGCTGCTACAATACATTGTTACACACACCCAACCCGAGGGACGGGCGGAGCCCGAGGGCTTAAATAAAGGTGCTCTTACGTCATACCAGCTACTGTGTGCACTGAGCCTGTCCTTGTTGCGAACAGCAGGCCCCAGCAGGGCGGGCACTCCTAATAGGCCCCCACCATGACACCCGCCCCTTTATAATAATTTACACATAGCACTTATTGTGTTTTCATATTATGATGTAAGGGGGCGCTGCAACATCCACTATTATACACCATTTTTGCCAAGATTCTTTTAGTATAAAGTGACAGTTACCCACGGTGTGTCATATCTGGTTCCATACTTAGTGCTTGTGTTGTTTCCCTGTTAAATATAATTTAAATGTGACCAGATGTTTTCCAAAGGTGCCCGCCGTCAGGTTTGTTTTCACTTTCCCTCGAAGAAGGCAAAGCGTTGAGCTGCACTTACCCAGATTGATGTCGAGGGGCGAGTCCCATCATTAGTCATTGTAATCCAGCTTGATCTCCGTTCTGACCATTGCGCGAGCCTCTCTGCTTCAATCTAAATCCAGCTCGTTTGTAAGGGAAACACCCATTCACGTTCTCAGTGAAAACGAGATAGCATTGCAGTTGTCAGAGAACGCGCATTTTATTTATTTCTACAGTTCAAAATCAGTTGATTTCTCAATTGACAGCTGTCAGAGGGTTCCTCAACTTAAATGTTCAGCATCGCTTTCAAAATAATGCAATATAGCAACCCTTTTACAACACAGTATTACCCTTTGGCCTTAAAGAGACTCTAAATATCACACTTCATCAAGTACTTTTAAAATAAACCCTCAGTGCTCGGAGAGAAACTGTTTTCAAAGTTTATTCGGGAGCACAGGCTGTCTGTGGTAATGCCGTTCCCCTTCACAATTCTAATTTCACTTATTTACATTATTACTCATTATGATATTTTAATACATTGATTTTTGAGATAATTACAACTCCCATAATGCCACATTATGACAACATGGGAAAACATTTATTTTCAAACACTAAGAAAGGACTCACTACCGTGACAAAGATCGAGAAGGTTGAAATGAGTAGGTGAAGCTGTATCAAAGCCAATAAAACTTGCAAACTTTACTCCTGGAGTGCAGCGATTATTTGTTCGAATTGGATTTATTGGGAAGGAACTGTCTGTCTTTCTCGCCTGCACCAGCTGATAGTGCATAGCTGAGATCTTCTAATTAGATTGCATTCCTAATCTATACTACTATTATAAAGAGAGAAGTCTGTCCTTTGAGCCAGGTAAACTCGAAAAGTACACCACCAATCTAAACACCCAAGACATCTATGAAAACCTCAGGGCAAGCAGAAGGACATAGGCGATATAATAAAAAAAAATACGTTATTTAAAACATTTACGAGTAAAAATAAAGTAGTCCCTAGAAAGTAGCGCCGGCCGCGACGTCTGCGTGATGACATCGGGAGCGCGGGGAGGAGCGGCATTTAGGAGCAACAGGAAGAGCGGAGGACATGAGCGCGGGGAGGAGCTGCGGAGGACAAGCGGAAAGGAGCGGCGAGAAGCGGAGGAGCAGTGGCAGCGCGGGGAGGAGCAGCGGATGAGGTAGCGGACAAGCGGTCAGGAGCGTCGAAAAGCAGGGGAGCAGTGGAGCGGTAAACACAGCAGCGCCGGGAGGAGCGGTGGATGAGGTAAGTCAAGCAGCCGCGGGTGTGCAGCGAGGGACGGGCGGGGGCCATGAACAGAGAGTGAAAGTCGGGACGTCGGGGGAAACAAAGCGTGGGCAGAAGCGGCCGCTCTGCTGCGCCTTTCCTGCTGCGATGCTGCCCCCCCCCCCCCTTTCTGCCCCGGGCAAGGCCGGGGCGGGCTCCTAGTATATATCTATATATAAATAAGCATATATATATATATAGTCACTGAAAAAAACACAGGTTTCAGGGACGTTATAGTTAGTTGGACATTTCACTCGTACAAAACCAGAGAAATTCGGCCATTATAGTTAGTTCAGCTAACTATAACTCGCACCCCCACAACGCACTACTGATGACGTCACATATTACATCATTCATGACATGGTCAGTGACATCACTGATGACATCTCAAATGACATCACTGATGACATCATCCAGTGACTGTGTGTTTCTATAAAGTTTAAACATGTTTTATGCATATGCCAAGGTGTATTGAAGATTGAGTGGGTGTATAAGTGTCTGGATGGATGATTTAGTAGGTGCGTGACTGACTGTTTAAGTGAGTGATTAAATGTGTCTTACTGAATGCATGGGTTAGTGACTGATACAGACATTCACACAGGTTAGTTTGTCAGATGGTGTGTAAGCGGTTGCATGGGTTGGTGAGTAGCTAAATAAGGATCTATATGGGTTATTGATTGGTTGTCTGAGTATCTCAATGGGTGCCTGAGTGTCTGTGTGGGTGGGTGGGGGGTGTGACTCTGTGCATAGATGTGCGAGTGGATGATTCACTGGGTGTATGGGTTCAAGAGTGCATCTGTGAAGGGCTGTGTGGGTGTGTGTATGGGTGTGTTGGTGAGTGAATGGATGCCTCAGTGGTACATGTGTGAGTAACTGCATATGTTAAAGGCAGTATATGTGAGTGTTGGAGTGTATAAATGACTATATGTGAGAGCGAGTGATTGTGAGAGTGGCTGTATGAATCAGTGTGTGCTTGTATTAGTTATTGTATAAGAGTGTAAGTATGTGTTAGTATATGTTTGAATAAGTGAGGTGGTGTGTGTATAACTGTATAGGTGACTAAATGGGAGTGTGATTGATTCTTTGCATAGCTGACTCGGTGTGTGAGTAACTTTGTGGATGAGTGGCGGTGTGTGAGTGTCTGTATAGATATTTGAGTGCATATGATAATGCCGTATTGTTGGTTAACTGCATGTATGAGTGACTGTATGGGTAAATGAGTGGATGTATGTGTAGAACGAGGAATTAGTGAGTGGGTATGTACTAACTGGTATGGTGTGTCTATGGTTTTGAAAATGGTAGTCTGTATTTTAGAGTGGGTGCATCAAAGGTTATATTAGGGTATGAGGAGGTGCATTAGATTATCACATGGCTGATGTCATCAGTGATCTTATTTGAGATGCCATCAGTGATGTCACTGACCATATCATGAATGATGTAATATGTGACGTCATCAGCAGTGCATTGCGGGGCGTGAGTTATAGTTAGCTGAACTAACTATAACAACCGAATTTCTCTGGTTTTGTACAAGTGAAATGTCCAACTATAAATCCCCTGAAACCTGTGTTTTTTTCAGTACATTTCTAAGGGTTTTTAAATGCTAATTTCTAACTATAACGTCCCTGAAACCTATGTTTTTTTCAGTGAAATTCAAAGGTTTTTTAAATGCTAATTTCCAACTATAATGTCCCTGAAACCTGCGGTTTTTTTCAGTGAATTATAATCGTTTTTTAAATGCTAATTTCTAACTGTGCCTACAAAGGTAGGACATGTGAAGAAAGAGGAAGAAAAGCGCAGAAAGAGGCAACAGTACTTCAGAAAGACTGAGAAAAGTGCAGGAAGAAGCAAGAGCTGTGCAGAAAGAACCAACAGAGGAGCAGAAAGTCCTCCTGTGCCCCCAACTTTTTTGCTGACAGGTACTGGTGTTAACTGACTCTGACTTACCAGGACTAGATATTGAACAAAGGGAGGGACTGAGGGCTAGTTTTAAGAGGTCTAGCGTACAAGCCCAAGTAACAATATTTAGCAAAACAAGAGTACCACGCCGCCGACCCCGGGATGGCAGCAGCGGGGTAGTTGTCACACGAAGACGTGCAGAGCACGCAGGACCCAATTGGTGTCCTTGACCCGCGACCACTGCAACACACGGGCTGTACAGTTAGTTTAGGTCTACAAAGACAAGACAGGGTATGTAGTCACACACTTACCCATTAGTGTAGATAGCATAAACACTGATCGTGAAGAAGTGTCCTGATCATCATTGACTACTGAGACACGAAACATGTCGATAATTAGAGAGTAGAACCCCTACCATTAGACACTTGACGACTGGGTTTGGGTCCTCTCCACATCATTTTTAATTAGGCAGTTTACCTTGATAATAAATTTGTGGTTAGGACTAACTGACCTATTTTAATTCCCACCCCTTTCTACTACACATACTTGGCCTCTCATCCCCACTGCACCCACCGGCAGGAACAAAAGATCCTTGATAAAGAGCCCCGGTTTCGGGTGCCCGTCAGGTATTGCAGCGCCAACCTGACGAAGGGCAGGCTCAAATGATGAAGCATGACACCCAGCTTGCTGGGTGTTTGAGAGCCCTAGTTCAAACAAGGAGAACTCCCTCTCCTCAGTACACTCCTTGGTGATCCCCTGTGGATCACATCACTAGTTTCGTTTAGTACCCCACTACCTCACCCAACCAGAGGAACTCCGTACTCTGGTTTTGCTAAAAATTATTTCCAGGACTAGAGCCAGTGCTATGCTAAAATACACTTAGAATACAGTGAAAACACCTACATACACCAGGGAACACTGTGTTGTGGAAAAAGCTAGGACCGATGACCTTTTTCAGAGTTGCCCGGCGTTAACCGCCTCTATACCCACTCAAGTTACCAAGCAAAGAGGCAGGCGCTGGAGACTGGAAGGCAGGAAACAGAAGTTTTATTCCGACGGAGCAGAACACATCAAATCAGACAACAGGGTATCTTCTCGAGGTGCTCTAACCGCATCTCTGAGGCCTGGCCTCTTATACACAGGTTTATGATCTTTATTGCATGTCGCACATTCTTGCAATGCTTTGAAGTATGAAAGGACATCCTCGGAATCCCCGCTTCAGGCCCGTTCCCACACACATTTACAGTTGAAGTCCCCACCCCGGTTACAACAGGTGATGATTGTCGCACAGCTGGACATTCCGCCGATTCACGGAATGTATGTGGTTGATCGGATCTCATGGGGTGGGGGCTTTGATCAACTCGTGGATCCTTTGGTGGGAGAAGCTTCCTACTGTATAGGGGGCAATAAACAGTATCCGCAGGGCCAGGTGGCGGCCCGGGAACGAGTAAGACAAACGGGCACAGAGGAAAGGGGGTTTTATCAAAGGACCCGGGATCACGAAAGGAATGAAGGGAGGTGTCGCGTTGGGAACAGGATGGGGTTCCGAGGCAGAGTTGTGCTGAAGAGGGGTTTATGGCCCAAGGCATGTGAGAGCGGGGGCTGTCAGCGCGCGGGGGATGCCTGCAAGGTCAGGAGAGAGAGAGA